>NC_136261.1:287127157-287457157 GCF_964187855.1 Myxine glutinosa | reverse complement strand
GGCTGGGGCTACGTAGGCATTCAAGTGTAGTTGCTGCATGTGGAGGCGTATGTGCCCCTGCTGGCCCACCTTAGCTGAATGTATTGAGGCTTAAGGGCCAAAATTGGATGATGGTGAGGACTTCGACTGAAGCCACGGTCAGTGAGGCACACTTGTGACCATGTATGTTCTGAAATTATATATACTAGGGCATGCCCGTACTATATATATGCCCGTACTATATATCTATCTAAAATTATATCCCCCCCCTCTATTTACATGAAATGGTTTGGTCCATTCGCAACGCCAAAGCGAACGGCGAACGGCTTGCGAGTACAGTGACAATCCCCCCCCTCTATTTACATGAATGGTTTGGTCCATTCGCAACGACCACAGAACCCCCCCCTCTATTTACATGAAATGGTTCGGTCCAAAGCGAACGGCTTCCGGAGTTTGGTAAAGAAATCGCCATCGCGTACACAAACGCGCAGGAAAGCGAATGAATCGCAAATTCGTTTTTATTAGTTTTAAAACATCGTTTAACGCCAACATAGCGCCAACATAGTTTGCAAACGTGAAATAAATGAATACGCTCTCAAATGTGCCATCCGAGGCAGAGTGTGTCCGCCACGTTCGGCACACGCGCTAGTTCGCTGCTCTCTGATTGGTTGAATCGTTTTTTGGACATATCTCGGTAAGTAATTGTCCGATTAATATGAAACCTTGAAAAGGCACATCCTCGGGTCCCCAGCAATATACCTGGCAAGTTTCAAGTATATCGGACCCGTGGTTGTCGAGAAACAGCGGTCACAGACAAACAAACACACAGACAGACACACACACACACAGAGATTACTGGAATTATAGATAGATATATATATATATATATATATCTTTACACAGTATATACTAAGCATTGTCGATTCACCATATTTGAGAATTGATTGCGATTCTCAGGTGTTACCTTTATTCTAGTAATCAATTCCGGTTGTGTGCCCATTATGTTGCATATTGTGTGTTTGGGTAATGAGTGTTCTGCGCATTATATTGAAGTCTGTTCGTGATGTGTTTTCCTTTTTTTTATGCATAGCCGAGGCTTGTGGAAGAGCTGGTACACTGAACGGATGATGAAATAACAGGGCGCAAAGGAACAAGAGAGAGAGAGAGAGAGAGAGAGAGAGAGAGAGAGAGAGTGGGAAAACACCAACAGCAAAGTGAAGGCCAGGCCAAGATAGAGGGTGACGTGGACAAACAAAGGGTGTGGGGAGGAATGGGGGGCAGAAGCGGCTTCATGGGTGGACAAGATGATGCATGACATTGACTAGATGATGCATAGAGTGGACAAGATGGATACAGAAGAAAACTCCAAGCAGGTAAAACTAGAAAGAGGAGGGATTGGAGGGATTGGGTTGGGGTTGGGGAGGGTGTTAACGAGGGTAGAAAAGATCATGGTTTTGAATTGGGGATGATCTGAGATGGTGGTGAACAGTTGTCTTGAAGACCTGGAGGGAAGAAAATGTGGACGTTGGTTCCACGAGTGGGAGAGAAGAGGAACAAATGAGTGGAGGTGATCAGTGATGGAAATGCACGGAAAGAGCAGATGGTGCAAGACCAGAAATGAAGCTCGAGAATACATAGACCACCAACTTGTCTGTGATGCTGAAGTGATAGGCCCATCGACCCAGCTTCATCGGGGGAAATTCCAATGATCCCGAAGTCCTTGCATGGTTTCGACGGTGTCAAGCTGAGCATGTTGCATTATGCTGATGTTGTGAAATCATTGAAATACAGAGGTTTATCCGTATTTTATGAAGTGAATATGAAAAAGATCAAAATAAACAATCATTTTATTATTGCTTGTATCTAACGAGTGACCACAAAAAACTGTACCGGCCTTACCGATAATAACTTCCTCCATACTAATGATTTTGTTGTTCTTTAACTGCCACTATTATCCCACCTTGTGGGGTCGGCCAGGAGAAGCTTGGCCCAAGTTTTTTACGAACCGGCCTGGCCAGACCTGACATTCGCCTAATTAGGGCAGGAATTTGGAATTTGGCCATGGTGCCGCCATACTCGCCTCCTCTTTGTGAAGGACACCATGGGATGTTTAACGTCCACCAACCCATGATGACATATGGGACTCCCAGTTTAACGTCCATCCGAGGGACGGCACACACATTGATGAATCACCCTGCCTGTGAAACACCAAACTGACAGTTTATAGCTTGGTCGGGATTCGAACCCAGGCTAGACAGCTTAGAGGCGAGAGTGCATACATCTTTTTTTTCTTTTTTTTGTATACAGAGTCGAGGCTCGTGAAAGAGCTAACATTTATCAAACAAACAAATCAAACAAACAAGCAAACAAAGTATATAAAAAGAGGAGCGGTCGACAAGATGGGGAGAGAAGGGGAGGAAGCACACAAACACAACATTTGAGAGCAGGGACATCGGGAGATGTTTTTGGAGGGAGAGGGCCTGGGGGGAGGCAGGATAGGTATAAAACGCAAGGACACCAAGGACTTCCAGGAAAGAAGTCAAAAGTCACTTCAAAACAGTGGATTTGGGGTGAAATTAGCGGGGGTAGAAAAGATCAAGGTTTTGGATTGGGGAAGATAAGAGATGGTGGTGAACAGCCGTTTTAAAGACCTGGAGGGAGGAGTGGGATTGAAGAGAGTGAGGGAGTTTGTTCCAGAGGCGGGAGAAAAGAGGAATGAAGGAGTGAAGGTGAGCAGAGAGTCTTCATTTTGGCAGTTTAACCATAAGAGGGTTGCAGGCAGATCTTGTGCGACCTGCAGGAATATTTGGGGGACAGAGCACAGAGAGAGCTGGGGGAGCAAGGCCGGAGAGGAGTCGGTAGAAGACGGAAAGACCACCAACCTGCCTGCAGTGATTAAGTGAAAGGCCCTCGGAGATAGCGTCATTGCGGGAGATTCCAATGATTCTGAACGCTTTGGTTTCAACAGCGTGAAGCCGAGCTAGGTGTGAGGCAGGAGCACCAGCCCAGAGGGGAGAGCAGTACTCCATTGAGCTGCAGATGAAAGCCTTGTATGTGGTGAGGAGCTCAGGTGTGCCAAGGAAGGACTTCGCACGACGGAGGATGCCCAGTCGGTGACTGGCTTTGGAGGCCAGGTTGGAAATGTGGTTTTCCCAGGAAAGATCATGGCAGATAGTGAGACCCAGAAGCTTGAGTGACAGAACTTCTTGGAGAGGATTATTCAGAAAGTAGATGGGAGGGTTGTCCAGTCGGTCTTTTCGGAGAGACATCGTAAGAGTGTGAGATTTGTCAGGATTGAAAGACATGTTCCACTTGTTTGCCCAGTCTGTGATTTTGTCCAGGTCTGCAGAGAGTGAGGAGGCTGCAGACTGCCGATCTGAGGGATGAGGAATGGAGCGGCAGAGAGTGGAGTCATCAGCAAAGAGATAGAGAGGATTTTCAAGAGAGTCAGAGAGATCATTGATGAAGACCAGAAAAAGCACAGGGCCCAGAACACTGCCTTGGGGAACTCCAGCCTGAACAGGAAGAGGAGATGAGAGAAACCCATTCAGGGCCACATGTTGACGACGACTAGAGAGGAAGTCCGCCAGCCATGCGTGGAGATTTCAATGGGTACCAAAGGAGGAGAGTTTGGTGAGCAGAGCGGGGTGCCAGACCGTATTGAAGGCACGTGATATGTCGAGGGAGACAGCTCTAATTTCCTGTTTGGCATTGAGGACCTCCATCCATTGTTGAGACAGCAGAAGCAGCATGTCCAGAGTAGAGTGACCAGGTCTGAAACCAAATTGATGATCAGAGATCAAGCCATTGGAGAAGAGGAAAGATTTCATATCCGAAGCAATGATGGATTCCATGACTTTGCTGATAATTGGGAGAAGGCTGATTGGTCTGTAGTTGCTAGGATCTGTTTTTGCACCTTTTTGTGCAAAGCGGTGATGTTGGCTGATTTCCAAGCAGATGGCAGTTGACCTTGAGCAAAAGAGAGGGTGAAGAGAACAGAGAGGGGGAGTGAAAGAGCGGGAGAACAGGATTTTAGGACCCGTGGGCTGATGCCGTCATGTCCAGTTGCAGAATCAGAGTCGAGGGTTGACAGAAACTTTTGAAATCTAGGTCATCTTGTCAGCCCTCCATACTAATGATATATCCTTTTACTTTTTGGAGGTGCGCAAAGTGCACTTCATGTACAGTCATCGGATTTAGATTTAGTCAAGATAGCCCCACTGTTCAGCATGCTATGGACGACTAAAGAAGAACAGTTTTCAGTCGAAATCTCCGAGAACGAAATTCTTCAAGGAGACTCAAATCAAGTTCAGGGTAAGGCCCATGGCCTGAGTGTTTTCTTATTTTAGGGGGCTAGAACTTATCATGGTAACCATGCCTTCATCCTTCTTACAATAGTGGTTGTTCACCTGTCCGTTTCTGCATCCATTTGCAATTGTTGTGTACGGTGAGTGTTTCCATGTATGGAAATATTTAACCGTTAATACACACAAAAGCTCACACATGGAGTGGATTCAGTCTTTGTGGTGATTGTGACCCCAAATCGAGAGATGTATACTTTCATTTGCAGGAAACAACTATTATTCAAAGAAACATGTAGGGATGGTTTCACATGATCAATTTTGTGACCATACCTACCATGTTTACATACTTTTTGGCATACCATATCTACGTCCTTTTACATTTTTTATTCTTTTTTATTGTACATACGCTAAAACCTTGTACATATCGGGGGATATGTTCTTGAAAACTGCCGCAAATCGTGAATTTGAAAATGACGGGACATTGTTTCAATGGAAAAAAGGGGAATCGGTTCATGGGGGTTATAGTGAGTCATAAGGGAAAAATTTCAAAGTTTAAGAACACTAATGCACATAATTACAGTTTCACCGAAATGTTTAAAAATAAAAATACTGTAAACAATTCCAAAAGGTTTTCTCACTTTTTTTGCCGTGAGTGTCATGTTATTTTATCAAAAATGACCTGCTTGTTTTGCTTCAATCTTTCCTGGTCCCCAAACTCGTCCTCATCCCAGAAATAGTTGCCGTTTTAACTGCTCGGAATTTAAGCTTTGAGGAAGATACGGCATTCTATATTATCTTATGAAGAAAGACGTTGAGTTTAAATTCCATATTTCAAAACATCCTGGCATCACAGTCCTTGTGTTGGAATTTCATATTTTTAGATCCAAAATAAAGTCAATTTTTATTTACCATACCATGAACCAACCTCGCTGATCGGCGAGAGATCTACATCATGTATTACGCATTAGTCGTGTGCGTGACTAAAGGAATCATGAGACTTAAAACTAAACTATAGATATATAATTAAATAATCTCGGTTTCCCGATCAAAAATATGTCATAAAATAATTATATAAGAAACCAAGAAACCCCCCACATCATAAGGCATCTATAATCTTTTTCCTCTCGTGCGGAGGATTGGCGATCATCTCTGTGAGCTACGCTTTTTCCTTAAGCAAAAAGTACCAAAAATGTTTAGGGGGGCTCTGGCTGGGTGGGGATTGTTGATGCCTGCCAAACCCATAAGCATCTGCAACACAGGACCTGCAAAAGTAGAAACGGTATACATATAAAAATCCGCGAATAACTGCGTTTCTCGCATTGTAAATTTGTGAAAGTTGGTGTTTTACTGTATAGCATTACCCTGTATGTGTAATATATATATATATACAGACATAGACATAGACATAGACATAGACATATATACATATATACATATATACATATATACATATATACATATGTACATATATACCTATACATATACATATACATATATACATATATACCTATACATATATACATATATACATATACATATACATATATACATATATACATATATACATATATACATATACATATACATATATACATATATACATATATACCTATACATATATACATATACATATACATATACATATATACATATATACATATATACCTATACATATATACATATACATATACATATACATATATACATATATACATATATACATATATACATATACATATACATATATACATATATACCTATACATATATACATATACATATACATATACATATATACATATATACATATACATATACAAACACATCATTACTTCTATATTAACGTTTGTGATTTTTAAATGTGAAAATATGAAAAACAATTAAGAATAATAAATTGTTAAAATATGGCGAAACATTAATATGTAAATGTATAGACCGCCTTATTCTACACTATCTCAGAATTGCACATGCCA
Organism: Myxine glutinosa; assembly: GCF_964187855.1. Taxonomy (NCBI): domain Eukaryota; kingdom Metazoa; phylum Chordata; class Myxini; order Myxiniformes; family Myxinidae; genus Myxine; species Myxine glutinosa. The sequence goes on along the minus strand of NC_136261.1, from coordinate 287,450,902 downwards.
GCTGGAGAAAATGAAGCAACAGTAATGCGTATCCACTGCAATTTTTAGCTGCTTTGCATAATTTATTGTGCAATTTAGGATGAACGTTTTTTTTCTTTTGACACATTTTAGTCCACATGGCCCTCCATGTATGTACTGAGTGTACGTACATTTTTCTGTGCTGTTATTTATTCGCGATGAGGTTAGATTAACCACAAGTACCTAATGGCTCAGCAACCTGGATGTTTACAGGGGAGTCACATGACAACAGAGTGGAATTGAGCCTGGGGCCTGATTCTTATTTATTTTACGTTGTTATATCTTCATCAACTTGAATGATGTTGGTGTTGTTTTAATATAATGAATGAATGAATGATCGTTTTAAGGCCATTTTCCCCGCTAGAGCGGGGGTTAGCCATGCGGGCCCCATGACAATCATGGTTCCCTGTTTGAGGCAATGTTTTTATGGCCGGATGCCCTTCCTGACGCCAACCCTTGGTCGCCTCTTACGATGCGCAGGGATACGGTGTACCTATTCTAAATCGGGGTACACACCATGATCATTCATCCCAGCAAGCTGGTACTCAATTTGCCGACCTCGGAAGGATAACAGGCTGAGTCAACCCCCCTGGTGTTAATTCAGCGATCAACCAGGATTCGAACCCAGGATCCTAGGATCCCAAGCCGGCACCCTAACCGCTAAGCCAACACCAAGCTTTTTTTAAACATAATGATGAGAAGAATAATCCCACAGAACCCTTGCAATAACAGGCATGTTTTTATTCATCCTGCAATGTTCAGATTGTAAATCTGCTCTGTACATATTAAATAAATGCAAGCACACATTATTATTTATCCTTGATAACAGCATTTATTTTTAGCCCATCAATGTATTTTTAATTCTTACTTAACACGTCATTTCCGTTTTGACTATGTATTGAGCAAACATACTTCCTTTAGCTAAGTTGGTGAATTTAATCATCAAGTGGCCAAAGAACAAACAGGAAGACGTCATGCGGAGCACGATACTTGCAAAATCTGCCCCCCATCCAGAGGGGAAAAAAATTCCATTGATACAGCAAATTGTCCATTTCATCAAGATTAAAATTGACAATCTTGATCAAAGCTCGGGTCAATAGGAAGAAAAGTGACGATTTTTCATATGAAAAATGATGATTTTGGAAGGTTGACCTTGAGTTGACCTTTGACCTTTTGACCTCAAAAATAGTTAGTTTCCATATTTAGAGACTCAATGTGCAAGTCCTCTTCAAATTCCAAGTCAATCGGATGAAAATTGAGGATTTTAGAAATTTGGCCTATGTTGACCTTTTGGCCTATGTTGACCTCAAAATACTTGGTGGTTGAATTCAGTGACCAGATATGCAGGTCCTCTTCAAATTTCAAGTCAATCGGATGAAAATTGAGGATTTTAGAAATTTAGCAAAGTTGTTGACCTTTTGCCGATGTTGATCTTTTGACCCCAAAAACAATAGGCTTCTTGCTTTTGACCAACTCTACCGTTTGGTGAAGTTTCGTGAACATCGGCTGAAAATTGTGATTTGTAGGCCGGTGACAAATAAACAGACAAACAGACAGGCAGACAGACAGACAGACAGAACCACAAACGCAACCGACCAATATACTTGAAAAATCTTCGATTTTGCAAGTAATAAATTACTAGTTGACCATTTAAGTTGATTCGGATCTCTCAGTGATTCCCAGCTCTGTTTGAAAGAAAGCCCTTTGGAGTTTATACCGATACAAATATTTATATATTTTATGAGGCATATTTCTCACAATAAAATTAATACAAATGCAGCATGGTAGGGTTTTATGTTTTTGCACCATTTTTGATCAGTTATGGTTACTTGCATAACTTTACTGTGGCACTTAACTATCGCCACTCTGCAGCCGACAACATTTGCTGAGCAGAGCAAGAGGTCGTTGGTTAGGCAGATGTCCTCACTCCGAAGCCAGTAGCATTGATATTTATGATATGAGGTTATGTGGGTGAATACGATTCACATTGTATGGCCAAAAGTGGCGCCAGTGATTTCTGACCATGTGATTTGATATTTTTTTGGCTTTAAGGCTGAAAGATTGCACTTTATTTGAAGAAATCTTCTGACTTGTGCTTCTATAGTTACTGTATACTGTTTTGAAAAGGTTAGTGTTGAATGTTTAAAGTGAAAACTTTGAAAGTATTTTCTGCAACTTTCATTTTTACATGTCTGGGGGTTCAACTTTTTTATATGAAATGCAAAACAAAAGCTCATCTTCTAATGTTGTTTTTTCTTCCTTGTGGATCTGCACACTTTGTGGACAAGTTGGAATTGCAGAGGAAGGTGAGTTCATAAGTTGTTGTCCTTGTAAACCAAGAAAGCTGCTTGAAATCTGCAAAACCACACAATCCTAAACCTGGAATTTTAACTTGTGAAAGTTACCAGCTGGCACGAATATTTTTTCATAACAAAGTGCAATACTAACAGTCACAATGTTTGCTTGCTCAACCAAATTATGACGACCACAATTATCGATGCTCTTTTTTTTTTCTTTTCTTTTTTGGTTGTAATTGTGCTTTATAATCAGATCTAATTGTGATTTGCTGCAAAAATGGTTTATTTTGTAGTTGTACTATTTCAGTACTATTACCAATTAATTATTACATACGACAGTCACGTGAAAAAGTAAGTACACCCCATGTAAAGTTTTGACTTTTTCAACATATTTCAACATACAGCTATTTGATCTTCATTTCAACAATATTGATAGATAAAGGTGATATAATATAACAAATATCATGAAACATTCACATTTTGTAGTCCATTGTATAATTTAAATAAACATAAATGCAAATTTCGCATGTGGAAAAAGTAAGTACACCCCTACATTTATCACTACTTCAAATACCTAAAATTAGAATCATGTGCACCAGCTCAGGTGCAAATGATTAGAACATCGTTGGAGAGGATCTTGGAGGAACCTGTCTTCTTTAAACCTCAGACATTTAGTTTCGTTTGCTCTTTGTTGTTGAAGTGTGCGGCGTCACCATGCCTAGATCAAAAGAGCTCTGTGAGGCCTTCAGACAGAAGGTTATAGATGCCTACGAGTCTGGGAGGGGATTTAAAAAGATCTCCAAACAATTTGAAATCAATCATTCGACTGTCCGGAAGATCATCCACAAGTGGAGAAGATTCCAAACAACTGCCAACTTGTTCAGGCCAGGCCGCCCCAGCAAGTTCAGCCTGAGAGCAGATTGCACGATGCTGAAAGAAGGCTCTAAGAACCCCAGAATGTCATCATGGGACCTACAGGTAGCTTTTGCCACTGTTGATGTCAAAGTGCACTAGTCTACCATTAGAAAGAGGCTGCACAAATTTGATCTACAGAGGAGGTGTGCCAGGAGGAAACCTTTGCTGCCTCCAGAAAGAACATCAGGGCAAGACTAAAGTTTGCCAATGAACACCGAGGCAAAGACCAGCACTTCTGGCACAATGTACTCTGGACAGATGAGTCAAAGGTAGAGCTATTTGGCCACAGTACCAGAAGACATGTTTGGCGAAAACCAAAGACAGCATTTGACCACAAGAACCTGATACCAACTGTAAAGCATGGTGGTGGAAATATTATGGTTTGGGGCAGCTTTGCTGCATCAGGGCCTGGGCAGCTCACCATTATAGAATCTACTATGAATTCTTCATTGTACCAGAGGGTGCTTGAGGATAATGTGAGGCCATCTGTTGGAAAGTTGAAGCTCAACCGAAGGTGGACCTTGCAACATAACAATGACCCTAAACATACCAGTAAATCCACCAAGGAATGGCTGAAAAGCAAGAAATGGAGGGTTCTGGAATGGCGAAGTCAAAGCCCGGATCAAAATCCCATCGAGATGTTGTGGGGGGATTTGAAACGAGCTGTGCATGCAAGAAACCCCTCAAACATCCCACAGCTGAAATAATTCTGCATGGAGGAGTGGGCAACAATTTCTCCCAGTCAATGTCTGAGACTGGCAGACAGTTATAAGAAACGTCTACTTGAGGTTGCTTCTGCCAAAGGGGCCAATACCACCTATTAGAGCCAAGGGTGTACTTACTTTTTCCACATGCGAAATTTGCATTTTTGTTTATTTAAATTATACAATGGACGACAAAATGTAAATGTTTCATGATATTTGTTGTATTATATCACCTTTATCTATCAATATTGTTGAAATGAAGATCAAATAGCTGTATGTTGTGTTACGTGCTCCTACCCAAACCCCGGTCACGTTGTACCTCTGAGCCCCGAGAGGTGTCACGGCAGAAAGATGTGTTATTCTGTATGTCAAAGATCAATGGTGAAACCACACCAATTGTTACCAACCAACAAGTATTGTATTAAGATCACACAAGAATAACAGTACAACAACAATAGTAATCAATTGTACAACCAATATATATTTCCTATGATGGTACCATCAGTTTCGTAATATATAACTCACTGTGCTCAATCAAAGTGAGAGAAAAGAACATCCCCAATGTCTCTTTCCCGGCTTCAAGCCAAAGTTGATTCCGGCTTCAAGCCAAAGTCGATCCACTCCAGTGATCGTCCGTATGATGCCGTATCGAGACCAGAATCCCATTGGGTTGGCAGTTACACTGCCAAAGATGGGCGAAGGTGTCCTTGAGAAGCGACGGCGAAATCACACCTTCAGTCAGGTATGGACGTTTGACGGCTCTCAATCGGCGAACCGCAGATTTCCCACTCAAAAGCCATGTTACACACACACACACACACACACACACACACACACACACACACACACACACACACACACACACACACACACACTCACACCAAATTAACGTCTGGATGCGGTGAGAATGGTTGAAGCGAAGTGAAAAAAATTGAGCGATGCGCAAAGCGCGCGAGTCAAAATGGCCGACGGCCCATTCTCGTGGCGTAACGGCACTCCCATGATTCTCGTCGGAATCAACCGCAAAACCTGTCACGCAGGTTTATCTGTCACAGCGATAACAACTCTGTCGCAGGAATCCCTTTCCCAGGAAACCCAACGTTCACACGTGACCCTCGTTCGCCAACGTTCGCTCAGGACCTTGAAGCAGCTTGGCTTCTTGTCTGACTCACTCGCTCCGCCATCTCTTCCTCCTCTTCCTCTTCATCGTCATCCGGTTCCGGTTTCATTTAAAACATTAACTTTTTTACCTTTTGAAAATAGTAATCTCTATTTCCCTTAAATGACAACAATAATAGTACATGGAACCAAAAATGTTTACAGTGGATGAAAATCACAACAACAGAAGTGACGAATCCGTAACACTTCCCCCCCTCAAGAAAGAAAGTTTGTACATTGTGAAAACTTTCTTTGCAGGCAAAAACTCTTTTAACAAACAAAAGTAAAACTCACACCCAAATTATCAATTCACGTGAACAACAATAATGAATATTCCCCAAAATAAAGCAACAACACTTCCAACAACCTACAGGAATTTCCAAAGTTAGTTCACTCTGGATAAAGCATCAGCAACGACATTGTCCCTGCCCTTTACATGCTCAATTTCCAAGTTGAACTCCTGCAAAGCCAAACTCCATCTCATCAACCTCTGATTTTTATTTTTCATTTTTTGAATGAAGGTTAAGGGGTTGTGATCAGTGAAGACTTTTATAGGAAAGGTAGTAGTTCCCAGTTACATCTCATAATGCTGAAGCGCTAGCAGGAGAGCAAGGGTCTCTTTTTCCACAGTGGCCTAATTTGCCTGGTGTTTGTTGAACCTTTTGGAGTAGTAGCACACCGGGTGATCCACTCCATCCTCATCTTCCTGTAATAGAACTGCCCCAGCCCCCATATAACTTGCATCAATGGCCAACTTGAAAGGTGCTTGAAAATATGGGGCTGCTCGGACAGGAGAGCTCATTAATATTGCTTTGACGTGGGCAAAGGCAGCCTGACATTTGTCATTCCAAACAAACTTGGTCTCTTTCCTCAGCAAATTCATTAAAGGGGCTACCACATCAGAAAAAATCCTGCAGAACCGCCGGTACCAACCAGCCATACCCAATTATCTCATAAGCTCCTTCTTCCCTTTTGGAACTTGGGAGCGATCAATGGCTTCTATCTTGGCTGTTACCGGTTGCACCTGACCCTGACCTACTACATGGCCTAGGAACACCACCTGTGCCTTTACAAACTCACTCTTCGATAAGTTGATGGTCAACCCTGCCTCGGTCAGTTTCTTGAAAAATGCCTGAATTTGTTTAATATGATCTTCCATGGTCATAGTGTGGATGATGACATCATCCAGATAAGTCTCCACCCCCTCAAGGTCTGCAATAAGCTTATTAATCAGCCGTTGGAATGTAGCAGGCCCGTTTTTCAATCCAAAGGGAAGAACCTTGTACTGATACAACCCATTTGGTGTGACTAAAGCCGAGATTTCCTTGGCTCTATCAGTAAGAGGAATCTGCCAATACCCTTTCAGCAAGTCAAACTTAGTTACAAATTTAGCTGGGCCTATTCTATCAATTTTGTCATCAATCCTCGGGATTGGATATGAGTCGGTCTTGGTCACTGCATTAAACCGTTTTAAATCCGTACAACAGCGAAAACTGCCATCGGGTTTTGGAACCAACACACATGGTGAGCTCCATTCACTGCTGCTTGGTTCGATGATGTCATTCTCCAACATATACTGAACCTCCTTCCGAAGATACTCCATCTTCACAGGGTTCATCCGATAGGGGTGTTGCTTCACAGGAGTGGCTTCCCCCACCTCAATATCATGATATACCAGGTCAGTACGACCAGGTACATCTGTGAACAAATGTGCAAACTCAAGAATTAGGCTGGATAGTTGTCCTTGTTGCTTCCTCGTCAAATGACCTAATTTCTCATCTAAATGACTCAACACTTCTGTGTTCGTCAATCTGGGACAAGCCTGGTCATCAAAGTTATCAAACTTCACACCGGCCTCAACCTCTGGATTCTCTTGCACCCCGACTACAGGCACGACAGGTGAGACGGGAACCATTTCTTCCACAGGCTTCCTCTCAGAATATTTCTTCAGTCGGTTGACATGACACAGCTGCCGCTTTTTCCATCAGTCGGGAGTTGTCACCACGTAGTCTGTTTCATTAACCCTCCTTTCGATTGCATAGGGACCAAAATATCTAGCCTGTAGTGGCTGACCTGGAACAGGAAGCAACACTAACACTCAGTCCTCAGGGCTGAAATTTATTATCTGAGATTTCTTGTCATGTCTCACTTTCATTTTATCCTGTGTCACTTTCAAGTTTCCTCTCGCAACTTCACAAGCCTTTGCCAATCTGTGCCTAACCGTTGACACATACTCCACCACTGTTGACTGCGACTCCTCCTGTAGCCACTGTTCTTTCACAAATTTCAATGGTCCTCGCACTGCGTGTCCAAACACAAGTTCAAAAGGACTGAACCCCAATGACTCCTGAACGGATTCCCTCGTAGCAAACAACAATAAGGGTATTCCTTCATCCCAATCCTTGTCACATTCAAAACAATACGTTCTGATCATATTCTTCAATGTCTGGTGAAACCTTTCCAAGGCCCCTTGGCTCTCGGGATGGTAAGTACTTGATCTTACTTGCTCCACTCTCAACAGGTGTACCACTTGCTGAAAAAGCGTTGACATGAAATTTGAACCCTGGTCAGACTGGATGACCTTAGGTAGGTCAACCAAAGTGAAAAATTTAATCAAGGCCTTCGCAATAACTGCTGCAGTAATTTTTCTAAGAGGCACTGCCTCTGGGAACCTTGTGGAAGCGCACATGATGGTCAACAAATACTGATGTCCAGCCTTAGTTTTAGGGAAAGGGACTACACAGTCAATAATGACACGGCTTAATGGCTCTTCAAAAGCTGGAATTGGTTTTAAAGGTGCGGATGGGACTTTCTGATTATGTTTTCCCACCAGCTGGCAAGAATGGCAAGATTTACAGAAATCCGCGACATCACGTCGCAATCCTGGCTAGAAAAAATGTACCAAAATTCTGTCACATGTCTTGTTCACTCCAAGGTGCCGGGCCAAAGGTGTATCATGTGCCAAACTCAATATCTCCTTCCGGTACGGTGGTTGCACCACAATTTGGTAATGAAATTTCCACTCATCGTTTGCTGGCACCTTCGGTGGTCTCCATTTTCTCATGAGTATTTCCCCTTTCATGAAGTAACCAACAGGTATCTTCATAGCCTCTTCCTCTGTAACGGCTTTACCAATTAAACTCCGGATCTCCGAATCTCCGTGTTGTTCTTCAACAAGTCTCTTTCGGACATGCACCGTTTGCTCAACCTCGCTCCCAGATGTCTCCGACGGACACTCCATTTCCTCTTTGGTTCCAGATGCCACCTTTTCCTTAAGTTCCTTGATGTCACTCCCTTTCCTATTACCTCTTTCAGAATTTTCCTCCAATACCTCTAAGGAACCCAAATACACATTGCCTTCCTTCTCCTTCTCTTCAGAGTGCTTCCTACCCATAGCACAAGTCACGGCACAGGATGGAAAGATACGCGGAATCTCCTGCTCTAACTGTGCGGTGTTATTTTCCATACCTGGCTTTTCAACCAACATTGGATTACCAGAAACTCGACCACCGGCCAAATCATTCCCGATATAAAAGAGATCCCCTCTACAGGAAGAGTGGCTTGTCAACCTACGGTGACCGGTCCTGACACCAAATCAGACTTCAAATGGATGACATGAAGTGGAGATTTAACATAACCACCAACCCCCTGTAAAAGAACACTAACACCAGTGGCCGTCTTCTCTGACAATGGCAAAACGCCCTCAAGCATCAAAGATTGATGTGCTCCTGCGTCCCTCAATACCCTAACAGGTCTGTGGTTCGTTAAGTCTCTATCCAGTGGCTCAAACCCCTCTGAAATAAAAGGTTTGTAACCCTCTTGAACAAGGTCGTTCTGTGATGCCGTAACTTTGGCATGGGAACCTTCACAAGGCACTGTCCTCCAAGGACGATTTCTCGCATTGGCCAATGCTTTCGGAGTTGTACAAGTCTGACTCTGCTCCTGATTTTTCCTTTTCAGGGCATAACAATGGGACATCAAATGCCCAGGTTTCTTGCAAGAAGCACAAGTAGGCCCGGAGGAAAAACTCGTCGTCTGCCTCGGGCCCCCCGGAAGATAAGTCTGTCTTGGAACTGTAGTGTTCTGATCCCTAAAAGTCACGGTATCAGATTTGTCCCCATAGTCATCTCTAGGCCGCCTCCATGAATATTTGTTCTTCGCCCCTGATTTACCATAACTCCCCTGGCTAACTCCAGGCGGGAAGTTAGGTTTGTGGAACCCCATCCTGTGTGTCAAGGCATAGTCATCTGCCACGGTTGCTGCCTCCTCCAACTCTGGTACTGTGGCAGGCACAAGGGGCAATAATTCTGCGCACCAGTGGGTGGCGCGAGCGTCCAGGCAGGGAACTAAAATACATGCCCCGCCTTTCGACCGATTGGCCACGCCCGGGGTGAAAGGCGTGGCCTCGGGACATATATGCGGGCCCTAAGCTCGAGCCCGCCCAGTGCTGAAGTGACGAGCTCTTAATAAAGACTCTTGTTGTATAAACGCGTTGTGGCCTACCTCTCTGGGAATCGAGTCGTGTGTGCACAGCACCACACTGGTGACCCCCATTGGTTCACCCATTGCTGACCCCCAAACGTGCCATGGCTACCAACGCCGTCGCAATCAAACTCCTGCAGTTTTGGGAAGTGCAAGCCGACGTTTGGTTGTGCAGGCAGAAGCTCAATTTCAGCTCCGAGGCATCACGGCGGAGGCGACCCGGTACTATCACGTGGTCGCCGCCCTCGGGCCCGGCACTGCCACCCGAGTCGTGTCCATACTTCGGCGCCCGCCGGGCGACCACAAGTACGAGGCGCTCAAACGCCTCCTCCTCGCCACGTTCGGGCTCACAGAAATCGAACGTGCCGACCGCCTCCTGGACCTTCCCGCCCTCGGCGACACACGACCATCTGTCCGGATGGATTTCATGCTGTCTCTGCTTGGGGACCAGCGACGGATTTCTTGTTCCGCGCACTTTTCCTCTGCCAGCTACCGATACAGGTGCGCCTCGTGCTGGCCGGTTCCAACATCACGGAACCCCGAGCACTGGCCGGAGAGGCCGACAAGTTTTTCGCGGCCTGCGACACGCGGTCGGTTTACGGTGCTGCCGTAGTGGCTCCCGGTGCGAAGGCTCTAGCGCCCCCGGCTTCCCTCGTGGCCGCTGCTGCGCCCCGCCCACTACCGCTGCCGCCACCACCACCGCTGCCGGCACGGCCGACGCGGCCGCCACCGCCGCAAAACTGGTGCTACTACCATGCCAGGTTCGGCCGCAAGGCTAAAACGTGCCGCCCGCCGTGTTCTTTTGACGGGTCGGGAAACGACCTGGCCGGCGCTCACTTGCGGCCCTTAGCGTCGGCCATTCCGGCAGCCTCCTGTTCATCACGGACACCTTGTCCGGGCGCCATTTTCTTTGCGACACAGGAGCGCAGGTAAGCATCCTCCCTGCCTCCACGTCCGACAAGCAAACCGCGGGCCGGGGCCCCGCTTTGCTTGCCACCAACGGTACACCCATCCGCACATTCGGGAAGCATTGCCTCTCACTGCAGATCGGAGGGCAGCGCTTTCAATGGTCGTTCGTTGCCGCCAGCATGCCAATGGCCCTGCTCGGCGTGGACTTCCTATGTGCGCATGGGCTGTTGGTCGACGTTAAGCGCAGACGTCTCGTCCAGGCCGAAACCTTCAGCTCGCTCGCTTGTTCGCTGAGCGGCTTGCCAAGCGGCTTGCTGAAAGGTTCCCTCCCGGCGAGGTTAGTCTGCATGCTTCCGGCAGCAGACGAGTTTACCCGCCTCCTCGCCAGTTTCCCGGCCCTCACGTGGCCCAACTTCTCAGCAGTGGCCGTCAAGCACGGGGTGGAACACCACATCCCCACGGTCGGGCTGCCGGTCTACGCCCGGGCACGCCGGCTCGACCCCACGAAGCTCGCCGTGGCGAAAGCGGCGTTTACCACGCTGGAACGGCTGGGGATCGTACGGCGCTCCAACAGCGCTTGGGCTTCTCCTCTGCACATTGTACCAAAGCCCGGCGGAGGATGGCGGCCGTGCGGTGACTACCGCCGGCTCAATGATGCCACCACCTCCGACTGCTACATGGTCCCGCATATCCAGGACTTTTCCACCCGGTTGGCGAACACGACCGTGCTCTCCAAGGTGGACCTCATCCGGGGCTACCACCAGGTCCCCGTCCAACCGGACGATGTCCCAAAGACGGCCGTCATCACCCCTTTCGGCCTCTTTGAGTTCCTGCGAATGCCTTTTGGGTTGAAGAATGCGGCCCAGGCGTTCCAACGGCTCATGGACAGCGTCTTGCGTGACTTACCTTTCATCTATGTCTACCTGGACGACATCCTAGTCATGAGCGCATCCCGGGAGGAGCGCCTGCTCCACCTCCGCATGCTTTTCGAATGCCTGGGCCAGCATGGCCTGATCATCAACCCGCAAAGTGCCGTTTCGGCATCCCCGCCCTCGACTTATTGGGGCACCGCATCACCAGGCACGGGGCCATCCCTTTACCGGCCAAGGTGGAGGCGGTCAGGGATTTCCCGCGCCCCCGCATGATCAAGGGGCTCCAGGAGTTCCTGGGCATGGTAAATTTTTACCACCGCTTCGTGCCCCACGTCGCCCAGCTCCTCCGCCCCCTGCAAGAGGCCCTCCGGGGCAAGCCGGGCAAAGGTGACATCGCCTGGTCGGAGCCGATGGCCACGGCGTTTGCGGGCGCAAAGTTGGCCCTGGCCAACGCCACCATGCTGGCGCACCCGGCGCCCGATGCACCGATCGCCCTCACCACCGACGCATCGGACTACGCAGTGGGCGTGGTGCACGAGCAGTGGGTGAGTGGTGCTGGCAGCCGCTGGCATTTTTTAGCCGGCAGCTTCACCCGCACGAACGCCGCTATAGCACCTTCGACCGCGAGCTGCTCGCGCTCCACCTGGCGGTCCAACACTTCCGCCATCTGCTCGAGGGCCGCCCGTTCACGGCTTTTGTCGACCACAAGCCCCTTGTGTTCGCGATGGCCAAGGTCGCTGAGCCATGGTCGGCACGGCAGCAGCGTCACCTCTCTGCCGTGTCTGAGTACACGACGGACATCCGTCACGTACCGGGTAAAGACAACCCGGTGGCGGATTGCCTTTCCCGGTCCGTCGCGCACGCGGTCCACCTCAGGATCGACTATGCCCGGATGGCGGAGGACCAGACCGCCGACCCCGGCGTCCAGGCGTTGCGGACCGCCGTCATGGGCCTCCGCGTCACCGAGGTGCCACTCAACGTCGCTGGTGCGGCCCTCCTTTAAGACGTCTCCCTCGGCCGGCCTCGCCCCATCGTGCCCGCTGGCTGGCAGCGCACTGTTTTCGACGCCATCCATGGCCTGTCCCACCCGGGCATGAAGGCCTCCCAGAAGTTCGTCGCAACGAAGTTCGTCTTGCATGGCCTCAGGAAGGACGTCCGCGACTGGGCCAGGACGTGCCTCGCGTGCCAGCGCTAAAGGTCCACCGCCACACCCAGGCCCCATTGGCCCCATTTACGGTGCCCGAGCGTCGGTTCGACCATGTCCACGTCGACTTGGTGGGACCTCTGCCCCCCTCGCGGGGGTTCACCCACCTCCTCACCATGGTGGGCCGCACCACACGGTGGCCGGAGGCCATGCCATTGGAGGCGACGTCTGCGGCTGATGTGGCGCAAGCCTTCATTGCCACTTGGGTTGCCCGGTTCGGTGCCCCCTCGTACATCTCGTCCGACCGCGGCCCCCAGTTCACCTCGGGGCTCTGGGGCGCGGTGGCGCAAGGGCTCAGCGTCCATTTGCACCGCACCATGGCCTACCACCCCCAGGCCAATGGCCTGTGCGAGCGCTTTCATCGCTCGATGAAGGCCGCGCTCCGGGCCAGCCTCCGTGACGGCAGCTGGCCCGACAGGCTCCCCTGGGTCCTGCTGGGCCTCAGGACGGCGCCCAAGGACGCACTGCGCGCGTCCTCGGCGGAGCTGGTCTTTGGGCAACCACTGCGGGTACCGGCGAATTTTATCCTCGACTCCACGGCTCCTTGGTCCGCGGCACAACAGCGCTCCACCCTGCAGGAGACTGCCCGGAGGTTCGCCCCGGTGCCGACGGCACACCACGGTTGCCCGTCCTCCCACGTCGCCCCGGAGCTTCGCACGGCGGAGTACGTCTTCGTCCGGCACGATGCCCACCGGGCACCGCTATGGCCCCCGTACGACAGGCCCTTCCGCGTGCTGGAGACCGGGGACAAATATTTCACCATCGACATCGGCGGTGCTCCGGATCGTATCTCAGTGGACCGCCTCAAGCCGGCCCACCTCGATCTGGACCACCCACCCGCAAGCAGCTCTGCCTCCGTGTCGAGGCCGCCCCCCGGCGGTCAGACCCCCGGCACCCCCCAGCCCCGCCGTCCCGCTACCCCCCAGCCCTACACGCATCGCCAGGGGGCGTTTCGGCCGGGTCGTCCGGCTTCCCCGCAAGCTCACCCTTCAGGTGCGCGGGAATTCTGGGGGGGCTCGTGTAGCGGGCACAAGGGGCAATAATTCCGCGCACCAGTGGGTGGCGCGAGCGTCCAGGCGGGGAACTAAAATACATGCCCCGCCTTTCGACCGATCGGCCACGCCCGGGGGCAAGGCGTGGCCTCGGGACATATATGCGGGCTCTAAGCTCGAGCCCGCCCAGTGCTGAAGTGACGAGCTCTTAATAAAGACTCTTGTTGTATCAACGCGTTGTGGCCTACCTCTCTGGCAATCGAGTCGTGTGTGCACAGCACCACAGTACTTTCTTTTCCTCCAGATGTACTTTAATGTCCGCTTGGACACACTGTTTGAATTCCTCCACCAAGATCAATTGTTGCAACAGGGCGAAGTCTTTCCCAATCACCTTCGAGTTACACCACCGATCAAACATGGTTTCCTTCATTCTGGCAAACTCCACATGGGTCTCACTCTCTCTTTTCCTGGCATTCCGGAATTTTTGCCGTTAAGCTTCAGGGACCAATTCATCGGCTTTGAAAATGGTTTTCTTCACTATCTCATAATCTGCACATTCGTCAATCAGTTAAGCTGAATAGATATCTTGAGCTTTACCCACCAGAACACTTTGCACTAAAATCGTCCAGGACCACACAGGCCATTTTAGCATTTGAGCCACTTTCTCAAAGTGTAAAAAAAACTTGACTACCTCCTTTTCATTGAAGGGTGGAACCAGCCTCACATGCCTACCATCATCCTAAGTGTTCTGACTAGTTGTCGAACTAGCCGGCATGGATACTACTTCTCTCCGTTCTCCCAGTAATTCCAGATCCTTGAGTTTAAGTTCCTTCTGATACTCCATGTCACGTTCCTTTAACTCCCTTTCGGCTCTCCTTTCCTCTGCTCTTTCCTCTGCTCTTCTTTATTCTTCAGCTCTTCTTTCCTCTGCTCCTCTTTCTTCTTCAGCTCTCCTTTCCTCTGCTCTTCTCTCCTCAAGTTCGAGTTCCTGTTCTGCTCTTCTTTCCTCGAGTTCATTTTCAGCTCTCCTTTCCTCTGCTCTTTCCTCTGCTCTTCTTTCCTCGAGTTCTCGTTCCTGTTCTGCTCTTTCCTTTTCTGCTTTCCTTTCCTCTGCTTTTAACCTTTCCTGGCTCTGCAGTTGCATCTCCATTTTCCGGAGGTCCACATTTTCTTTTTCCTCGGGTAACCAATCCAAGGCTACCTCTTTCCATGTTCCTTGTCCCACCAGAGATTCTACCCCAATGTCTGCATCTCTGCTTTCTTCATATTAACTCGGACCTCCAAGTTGAAATATTTGGCCAATATCAAGAGTTCCGATCTTTTTAACGCTTGGAACTGTGCCTCATTCGGGAACGCCACAAACTTTTCTGCGTCAAACACCATGGTGACTATTAGTTAGCACCTGTTACACTTCACACAATTTTTTTAAATTTTTCGAAAAATTTGGGAATGTTCGAAAAATTCCAAATTTGGGAATTTTGGGAATGTTAGGGAATTCTATCCCGGACGAGTGTTGGGGAATTATATCCCGGACGAGTCCCCAATTTTTGTTACGTGCTCCTCCCCAAACCCCGGTCACGGTGTACCTCCGAGCCCCGAGAGGAGTCACGGCAGAAAGATGTGTTATTCTGTCTGTCAAAGATCAATGGTGAAACCACACCAATTGTTACCAACCAACAAGTATTGTATTAAGATCACACAAGAATAACAGTACAACAACAATAGTAATCAATTGTACAACCAATATATATTTCCTATGATGGTACCATCAGTTTCATAATATATAACTCACTGTGCTCCAAGTGAGCGAAAAGAACATCCCCAATGTCTCTTTCCCGGCTTCAAGCCAAAGTTGATTCCGGCTTCAAGCCAAAGTCGATCCACTCCAGTGATCGTCCATACGATGTCGTATCGAGACAAGAATCCTGTTGAGTTGGCAGTTACACTGCCAAAGATGGGCGAAGGTGTCCTCGAGAAGCGACGGGGAAATCACACCTTCAGGTATGGACGTTTGACGGCTCTCAATCGCCGAACCGCAGATTTCCCACTCAAAAGCCATGTTACACACACACACCAAATTAACATCTGGATGCGGTGAGAATGGTTGAAGCGAAGTGAAAAGCCTTGAGCGATGCGCAAAGCGCGCGAGTCAAAATGGCCGATAGCCCGTTCTCGTGGCGTAACCGCACTCTGATGATTCTCGTCGGAATCAACCGCAAAACCTGTCACGCAGGTTTATATGTCACAGCGATAACTAGAACGGGCACTCGGTAGAGCGCATACCTTCGCCGCAGCTACTTTTGTTGCCAAAATAAAAGACTACAAGATCTGTGTAGCAAGATTCGAGGGAATGACACTCGATGACTACAAGATCTCGGCGCTGATTCGTTGTCACTGTGCCATAGTCCCGTTGATTTGCACGGAAAGAACCATGTTTACGGCTGCTAATCCAAGTTTATTACATGCATCCTTACAACTGTAAAATATGCATATATATATATATATGTTCTGTTTTTCATCTCTTCAAATTGCACCAACAGTCGAAAACATCATGACACATAAGAATGACACATCTACTTTCATCCAATTTGGATCCGAATTGACCGCGTTATGATTTAAAAAAAACCGCACATTTTGCAAGGGCGTGACCCCCCTGACCTTTGGCCCCCAACCGCTAACAAGGGTTATGACGTCAGAGTGTCATGTCGCATATCACAAGATTGGGCATTGAATTCTGAACATTTTGGCATTAGTTTCATACAAATTGGACACAAATTGACCGCGCTATGGTAAAAAGACGATTTTGACCTTTTCATGACCTTGACCTTGACCTTTGACCCGATCGATTCCAAAATCTAATCAAATGGTTCCCGGATAATAACCTATCATCCCACCAAATTTCATGCGAATCGGTTGAATACTTTTTGAGTTATGCGAATAACATACACACACACACACACACACACAGACATACAAATAAATACACAGCGATCAAAACATAACCTTCCGCTTTTGCGAAGGTAACAAGTCTGTCGCAGGAATCCCTTTCCCAGGAAACCCAACATTCACACGTGATCCTCGTTCGCCAACGTTCGCTCAGGACCTTGAAGCAGCTCGGCTTCTTGTCCGACTCACTCGCTCCGCCTTCTCTTCCTCTTCTTCCTCTTCGTCGTCATCCGGTTCCAGTTTCATTTAAAACATTAACTTTTTTACCTTTTGAAAATAGTAATCTCTATTTCCCTTAAACGACAACAATAATAGTACATGGAACCAACAATGTTTACAGTGGATGAAAACCACAACAACGGAAGTGACAAATCCGTAACAGTTGAAATATGTTGAAAAAGTCAAAACTTTACATGGGGTGTATTTACTTTTTCACGTGACTGTACATTAATATATTAGTCTGATGAAGATTTGCTCCATGGACTGTTTGAAATGAATGTTCTACTTAATGGGAAAATTATATTAAATGGTAAATATTTTAAAAAAAATTAGGTGGATTTAAAAAAACAATATACTGTATTTTAGTATAGTAAATAATGCACATTAAAATATGCAGAAAACATCTCATATTTAATGAGAAATTCAGGAAGCAGTTGTCTGAAGAGTGAGGATACAATAGAACGTGCAGTGTACTGACATGGTGGTGAAGTGGTAGCGCGTTTACCTTAGAGCTGTCCAGTCTGGCTTCGATTCTTGGCTCAAATATAAACTGTTAGATTGGTGTCTCACAGGCATATTGCTGCATGATTCCTGGTGCTGCATGATTAAGCATTCTGTCCATGGGATGGACGTTAACCTGGTGATCCTTCTGCAAGCATAGGCTGGTAGATGTAAATTGTATGGTGTCTTTTGACAAAGAATAGTCAAATTATGACCAGCATCTGGCAAAATTCCAAATCGGTGCCCTAAACTATATGGGGAATGGTGTCAGTTGTATAGTCGAGCCCCCCAGAAATGATGCTTTGTGCGGCACAAACCCATATTGACTCCTGGCCCAATATTCATCTATCTATAATTCCAGCAATCTCTGTGTGTCTGTCTGTGTGTCTGTGTGTCTGTGACCGCTGTTTCTCGACAACTACCGGTCCGATATACTTGAAACTTGCCAGGTATATTGCTGGGGACCCGAGGATGTGCCTTTTCAAGGTTTGAAATTAATCGGACAAGTACTTACCGAGCTATGGCGATTTAGCCGTTCGCCGTTCGCTTTGCCGTTGCGAATGGACCAAACCATTCATGTAAATAGAGGGGGGGGGGGGGGGTTCTGTGGTCGTTCGCTTTGGCTTTGCGAATGGACCAAACCATTCATGTAAATAGAGGGGGGGGGGGTTCTGTGGTCGTTCGCTTTGGCTTTGCGAATGGACCAAACCATTCATGTAAATAGAGGGGGGGGGGGGTTCTGTGGTCGTTGCGAATGGACCAAACCATTCACATCGAATCATCCGAATCACATCGAATGGACCAAACCGTTCGCTTTGGACCAAACCATTGCATGTAAATAGAGGGGGGGGTTCTGTGGTCGTTGCGAATGGACCAAACCATTTCATGTAAATAGAGGGGGGGGGGGATATAATTTTAGATATATATATAGTACGGGCATTGGCAAGGAACGGGCACCCACGTACGGGCAATGCCCTAGTATGATACAATATGAGCATGTGCAGGGACTCGTTTCGCCAGAATAGCAAAGATGGCGCAACACAAATGTGTGGAAGCCAAATTCTAAATGTGTAAACGATCAACAGACGAAAGTGTAACATTACAAGCTGTTCAAAAATATGCAAACAAATTAGATGGATTTGCTTGAATAAGACTGCCGCAGTAGCAGCACCGTATGTGCAAAAGCCAACAACATTAACCTGCGAAACCCCTGCATTACAGTCACAACAAAATTTATAATCTTTTCTAAATAACGAAGTTATGGTAATGGAAATTGTGATGGAGCTGATTTTATACGGATTTCATATGGATTGAGATGGACAGTCAACTGGCCAGACATATTCAATCGGTCACAGGGCTGAATGGTGTGTGAAACCCTCATAGGCCCCAAAATACCATATAAGTTGTACCACATACAAATGCAGAATTCTAGGGAATCCCATGCTTTATGACACGAAATGATGCAATGGGTTATGATGCACGGATCATCACGAAGTTGATAAACTCGTAATAAATGGATGAGAGAGATGTTGCTCCATTGCTTTTAGGTCCAACTCCAACTGAACTCCACGCATGCGCTGACATGGCCCTCAAATTTCCACACCTGGGACCTCCCTAATGCTTGGAATGTCCCTTTTATTGATCGTTGGTGTTTGTAGGTGGCACCAGCTTCTGAGCCGTCCCACCGCGTGGGGAAAAATACAAGAAAAAATACAAGTATCCACTCAAAAAACTGTTCACTCTCAACCAGGGTTCTATAGCTTACCATGCCACCATGACTTACAGTCTGCCGGACAAATAATCCATGCTGTTTCCTTTAAAATACGTAATGCTCTTTCTATGTGCCTTTGTGCCGAACTGGTCCTGCCTGCTCATAGGAGGTTTTTCACAACACAACCTTATTCTACACTGCTTTAAGGTTTACATTTGCTGTCTCCTCAGCGCATGTTTTACAAGACGACGAACCTCTGACAAACATCTAATATGAGTGCAAGAGGAAAACTAAGCTCCATGATTTACATGGTCCATACTATTATATCTTAAGACGATATATTTATTTATTACTTGCAAAATCGAAGATTTTTCAAGTATATTGGTCGGTTGCGTTTGTGGTTCTGTCTGTTTGTCTGTTTGTCATTGGCCTACAGGTCACAATTTTAAACCGATCGTCACGAAACTTTACCAAGTTGTATAGGTCGTCCCAATTGAGAAGTCTTTTGATTTTGAGGTCAAATTTTTAAAATCGCCATTTTGAATCTGATTGACTTGAAAATTTAATAGCATTTGTATATCAAGTCACTAAATTGTGAAATGAACTATTTTTGAGGTCAAAAGGTCAAAGGTCAACTCAAGGTCAAATTTTTAAAATCATAAATTTTCATCTAAAAAGCCGTCAATTCTCAACCAATTGACTTGAAAATTGAACAGCATTTGCATATCGAGTCACTAAATTGGGAAACATACTATTTTTGAGGTCAAAAGGTCAAAGGTCAACTCAAGGTCAAATTTTAAAAATAATCTATTTTCTTCTAAAAAGCCGTCAATTCTCAACCGATTGACTTGAAAATTGAACAGCATTTGCACATTGAGTCACTAAATAGGGAAACCAACTATTTTTGAGGTCAAAGATCAACTCAAGGTCAACCTTCCAAAATCATCGTTTTTCATCTGAAAAATCATCACTTTTTTTTTTTGTATACAGAATCGAGGCTCGTGAAAGAGCGAACATTTATCACACAAACAAATCAAACAGACAAACAAAATATACAAAAAGGGGAGCGGTAGACAAGATGGGGAGAGAAGGGGAAGCACACAAACACAACATTTGAGAGCAGGGACATCGGGAGATGTGTGGGAGGGAGAGGGCTTGGTGGGAGGAGGCGTGGGAAAGGGGGGGGGGGGGAAGGGAGAAGTATAAAACACAAGGACACCAAGGACATCCAGGAAAGAAGTTGGTATTTCAAAAAAGTGGATTTGGGGTGAAATTAGCGGGGGTAGAAAAGATCAAGGTTTTGGATGGGGGAAGATAAGAGATGGTGGTGAACAGCTGTTTTAAAGACCTGGAGGGAAGAATGACATTGAAGAGGATGTAGAAGAGATTCCCTGTCACATTTTGGGATTCCAGGGACAATTCATGATTTGGAGCCACAGTCCGCACTCTCCTCAAGAGCTTCATCCACCTGCAGACATTCACTACTCCTGCACTCACAAACCTTGCATGCAATGATGCCTCCACAGCTGCCATTCATCATTACTTATACCTGCAGTACACGCTACTTGTGTGCTACTACTTGTCACAGCCTGTATGTATATTGTATGTATATATATATATATATATATATATATATATATATATATATATATATATATATATATATATATATATATATATATATATATATATGTATATATATATATATATATATATATATATATATATAACAATTACGGTTCCTGTGATAAATCTCTTTTTGTCCCCCGTCGCACCGCGGAGTGAAAGGGGGACTATGGTTTTCCCCTCCGTCCGTGCGTGCGGACGTGCGTGCGTAAGCGAAGGACCGAATTCTAATCTGGTGTGTGGGTGCAACTAGGCATATGGAAGAACCCGATTGAAAATTAGGTCGCCACGTCAAAATCCAAGATAGCCGCCGCCATGTATGTCTGAAACTTGTGAGCGGAATATCTTGAAAAATAAGTGAACTACTAACTTCGAATCTGTTGTGTGGGTGTATCTAGGCATAAGGAAGAACGCTATTGAAAATTGGGTCGCCACTTCAAAATCCAATATGGCCGCCGCCATGTATGTCTGAACCTTGTGAGCGGAATATCTTGAAAAATAAGCGAAGTACCAACTTCTAATCTGGCGAGTGGGTGTATCTAGGCATAACGAAGAAAGCTATTAAAAATTGGGTCGCCACGTCAAAATCCAAGATGGCCGCCACCATATATATGTCTGCACCTTGTGAGCACAATATCTTGAAAAATAAACGAACTACTAACTTCTAATATGGTGTGTCGGTGTATCTACGCATAAGGGGAGAACGCTATTGAAAATTGGGTCGCCACGTCAAAATCCAAGATGGCCGCCTTGCGTCTTCCACTTTGTCAACTCACATCACTTCACCGACGGGGGACCTAGGCGTAACGCTTGTTAGATGCAATGTCATAAGTGTGCATGCTTACAAGAAATTAATCGCTCTTTATAGAAGCAAATTCAGCAAATAGAACAAAGTGTGTGAAATACAATTGTTTATTATAATCAATTTGTGAAATTTTATCCTTAAGGATTTCACAGTGGATCCATGCAATGTTTGAAATATCAAGTTTGTGTTTGAAACGTTGTTGCTTTATTTATTACAAACCCTCCTGGATTAATACTTACAAGGCAAAATTCATTCAGTTAATGGGTAAATTAGAAACTTCATATTGCCTGTCTTTTTAGAAATATTCGAAACTTGTGTTAATCACAAAATGCCAGAGGGCTGCTGCATGAAAAAAATGCCAAGGGGATTTAATATTTTTGTTTCAATTATTGTGCTTCATTTCACTGCCAAATATAGTGTTTCAATTGCTGTTGTTGCTTTCTCACCATCTGCTGCAAAAAATTTCCTTGTGATCCACAAAATGTTTTGTGTGTTTCACAAATATTGTTATTATCAAGATCTGGCAATGAGAACATTCATATGGATCAGTATTCTATGGATGTAAAGTTTGTGCAAGTGTGTTCAGATTATCATGTCTAAGAGGCTTGCGTGTTTCTTGTGCAGTCGAAAAGCCTCCACGCATCACAGAGCAGTCTCCCAGGAACATCATCGTTGACCCTCGAGAGAACATCATCATAAAGTGTGAAGGAGATGGGAACCCCATGCCAGTGTACGTAATCTACAGTTCAGGCAGAATCTTCTTTTTTTTGATCCTGCTGAATAACTAAAATTGATTGAAGAATCATAACTCCCTGCTGACGTTTGATTTCTCATTCAACCATTTTTTTTTTTTTTTTTTTTTTTGTATACTGAATCGAGGCTCGTGAAAGAGCTAACATTTATTTCACAAACAAATCAACCAGACAAACAAAATATACAAAAAGAGGGAGCGGAAGACAAGATGGGGAGAGAAGGGGAAGCACACAACCACAACAATTGAGAGCAGGGAGAAGTGTGGGAGGGAGAGGGCTTGGGAGCAGGAGACGTGGGAAGGGGGGGGGGGGGGGTGGTGGGGGGGAGAGGTATAAAACACAAGGGGACCGAAATTAGCGGGGGTAGAAAAGATCAAGGTTTTGGATGGGGGAGGATAAGAGATGGTGGTGAACAGCTGTTTTAAAGACCTGGAGGGTGGAGTGGGATTGAAGAGAGTGAGGGAGTTTGTTCCAGAGGCGGGAGAAAAGAGGAATGAAGGAGTGAAGGTGAGCAGAAAGTCTTGATTTTGGCAGTTTAACCATAAGAGGGTTGCAGGCAGATCTTGTGCGACCTGTAGGAATATTTGGGGGACAGAGCTCAGAGAGAGCTGGGGGGGCAATGCCAGATAGGAGTCGGTAGAAGACGGAAAGACCACCAACCTGCCTGCGGTGAGTGAGTGAAAGGCCCTTGGAGTTAGCTTCATCGTGGGAGATTCCAATGATTCTGAACGCTTTGGTTTCAACAGCGTGAAGACGAGCTAGGTGTGAGGCAGGAGCACCAGACTAGAGGGGAGAGCAGTATTCCATAGAGCTGCGGATGAAAGCCTTGTATGTGGTGAGGAGCTCAGGTGTGCCAAGGAAGGACTTCGCACGACAGAGGATGCCCAGTCGGCGACTGGCTTTGGAGGCCAGATTTGAAATGTATCAATATAATAATGAAAAATCACTCATAGAACGACACTTGGCAAAACAGAACAAAGTGGAATGGCACTCAGTAGAGCATCCTTTTGACCTCAAAAATAATTAGTGGTTGAATTCAGTGACCTGATATGCAAATCGTCTTCAAAGTTTAAGTTAATCGGATGAAAATGGACAATTTTAGAAATTCGGCCTTTGTTGACCTTTTGGCCTGTGTTGACCTCAAAAATAGTTGGTGGTTGGATTTAGTAAGGTGATATGCAAATAATATTCAGATTTCAAGTCAATTGGATGAAAATTGAGGATTTTAGAAATTCGAAAAAAAATGGTTGACCTTTGGCCTATGTTGACCTTTCGATCTTTTGACCTCAAAAATAAATAGGATTTTGTCAGACGACGAACTCTACCATTTGGTGAAGTTTCGTGTAGATTGGTTTCAAATTGTGACCTATAGGCAAGTATAAGTGAGCGGACAAACACACAAACACACACAAACACACAAACACACAAAACACACAAACCGGAGTGATCAGCATACTTGCAATTTTTAAAAATATTTTTTGCCAAGTAATAATAATAATAATAATAATAATAATAATTATTATTATTATTATGATTATTATTATTTCCATATGATATATGTGGGAAATTTGTGCCCAGACCAGGAATTGAACCTGGGTCCTGTGATGAACCTTACTAGTCGCTCTGCCATCTGAGCTATCTGGGTGACCCTGACCAAGCATGCAGTTTCTGGTGCAGCTTAATAATATATAATTATTATCCCGTCCCCTGCACAGCAAAAGACTGGGTTTTGTAATCACTTCTGTGTGTCTGGATGTCTGTCTGTTTGTCTGTCTGGGCCGTAACTTTTTACCATTTGAGCTATTGTCAGCAAATTTTCACTAAAGCTTTGTTATGATAATATGGAGAAGGCAAATTAATGATTTTGTCAAAAGGTCAAAGGTCAGCATCATATAAAATCATCAATTTTCATCCAATTGACCTGAAATTTGAATTTATCATTTGAGATTTGTCATCAAATTTTCAAGAAAGCTTTATATGAGAATATGGAGAAGGCAAATTAATAATTTGGTCAAAAGGTCAAGGGTCAGCATCACATAAAATCGTAAATTTTCATCTTTTTCACCTAAAATTTTAATAATTTGCATATTGCGTCACTGAATTGGTTCACCAATCAAAAGCTAGAAGCTGATTATTTTTTTAGATCTAAAGCTGAAAGGACAAGGCTGCATAAAATCAATTGTATTTTCTTTCACTGTTTTTGTTATACGAAGAAGAAGTCGTCCGAATACAAATGGATGCAGATGGGCTTTGCATTTTCTGATGCTTTCTAGTTATTATTGTTTCTACTTCGTCTGTTGGGGAAATTTAGGGGGGGGGGAGGGGGAGGACAAGGTCTTTTCATCATATGCATTTCAGTCTCACCCATCACAAGAGGCCCTGTATGCATTAAGAGTAATACTTCAGTCACATTTGGCTCGGCGGCCGTAGGGTCTAAAAAATCTACGGCCACTAGTAATTATAGGGCGGCCGCAGTATTTCCACGGTCACACAATGTAGCAGTCACATATGTTTTTATTTTTCGGGTAGCCGCACGGGGTATTTAGAAATTGTGGAGACCGAAAACGTGGGGGTGCCGTTACGGTCTTTGATTTGATGTCGCACGGTGACCTTAGGGCGTCCCTGTGGCGGCCATAGAATTTTCAAGGCAGACGCAAGGTAGCCTCAAGGTGCCCGCAAGGCGACCGCAGGGGGGCCCTAAGGCGAACGTGCGGCCAGACGGATGGTAACGAGTGGGTATATATACCAGTTCTTTTTCATATGTATAACAGCACTTACAGTTGTCATGGCTACGGCTTGTCGAATTGCTACGGCCGACCTAGAAATGAAAAAAGTTATAACTCCGCGCTATAATTCCACGGCGACCCCTACAGCCTGTAAAAGATAGCCATACGCCCTAGGGCCACCCTGAGGCCACCTCAGAAACTCTGCGGCCGCCGCACGTTTCTGTCAATTTAGGGGGGGGGGGGGTATGGACGCCGTATCCTAGCCGTAGAGCAAATGTGACTGAGGAGTAAACCAAAATGTTTGGGCAGGTTTCACATCACATGTAGGCAAGACCAGATAGGTCAGGCAGATTATTTCCTTTCAAAATGTCATGATTGAGCTAGTTTGGTTTTTAATGATAATCCGATAGTAGCATGGTAGCTATCCTGATACCACCTATCAGTTTCCAGAAGTAAATAATACAATTCCTTCCGACTGTTGTCTTCAACTTGTTTTGGATTCACAACCTTGGATTCCAGTTCAATATCTACACCACTAGGCACACATCTACTACTTACAGTGTTAAGGCCTAAGAATACATATCCAGCTCAAATTTCAAATCACATATGATTTTGAATTAGATTTTACTGCTGTCGCAGAAAGCGATATGCTTGGCAATGTGTGCTTTTAAAAGCACTCATTGAGTGCTTTTAAAATTGGCAAACATGTATGGAGGAAATGTAACTCTTATCACAATGCAACTTTGTCATTTATTGGATCAAGCTTCTTTACCTTGCATACCTGGTAACTTCCATAGCTGTGGCTGTTCTGAGCAGCTTTATAGTCGTTCCACCTACACTATTGGAATACAACGCGATGTGTCTATGTTAGGCAGGAAACCTTTGGAGCAGTCTGCCTCAGCTGGAAAAATGGATTAATAGTTAATACATAAAATGTCTGAAAAAAAGAAATGCAATGGAAGCTACGTTGCAAATACAGGAGCTATAATCACTTGTGTCTGGCCATACTGTCTAGCAATGCAATGTCACATCAGTGGGCAAAATTTTCATTGACAAATTTATACTTGCAAAAAAAAAGAAGGAATCTTTCATTTACAGCACTCCAGAGAAAGTGAAAATACAACTTGTAGATCAAGTTTAACACCCATTTTACATCAGGTAACAGAAATATAAATGGGTGCAGGCGTTAAAATGGACGAGGTGCCAACAAGGACGAAATCACAAATGTACCTTTTCTTGAATCACTAATATTTCAATAATAATTAAAAGCTTGTGTGATCAAAATGTTTGAAAATGTATATTTGACCCATAAGGTTGTAAATAGTCTGCATTTAATTACTTCTAGAATCTCATTTCTTTACTTTTATCTCAGGTTGGACTCTTTAAGGGCAAATTTCATATTTAGTCCAAAAATGTTGAACCTTTCTTTTACCGTCTGGCCCTTGTCTTCACGCCATATGCTTGGCACTCACCTCAATTTGTTCTGGCTCATTAGTCTAATGTTGACCTCCCAACCTTTAAATATTGTATTCAAATCTTGCTGTTTCCCTGACCCTTCCACATCCCCAAATCCCTACCCCCTCCATTTTTTTCTTGTTTTTTTTTTCCAAAGATACCATCACATTTCCACAGCTGACATTGAAATTTTGCTCACGAACGACAACGATACAGTACTTTCTCTCTTTAATTTTACACCTTCAATTTCTCTCTTTGACTTTGACATTACCCCTTCAATCGATGCTATTCAGATAGAAAATATCCGAAAATTAATGGTCAATATTTTACCTTTTATAAGTTCCCCTTTTCTAAAGACATATACTTTAAGCTCCAAATGCCCAACATCCGACTCAGCACCAGCATACTCAGCAGCCACTCAGCAACAAGGACGTAACAGAAAAAACGAACAGTAGAGAGAGGAGAGTAAGCCCAAAAGCAGGGTTGAAGGACAAAATAGAGAAAGACTTGGAAAAATAATGGGTGTGGGGACAAATGAGGGGTAGGGGGTTGCGACCCAAGGGTGGACAGGATGGACGAAGAAGCAAACTTTCAGCAAGAAATATTTGCAAGGTTGGGTGTGTGTGTGTGTGTGTGTGCCGTGTGTGTGCCGTGTGTGTGCCGTGTGTGTTCCGTGTGTGTGCCGTGTGTGTATGGTGTGTGTGCCATGTGTGTGTCGTGTGTGTGTGTGTGTGTTTGTGTATGTGTGGTTGTGTACTGTGTGTGTGTGTGTGTGTGTGTGAATATAATATATATATATATATATATATATATATATATATATATATGTATATATATATATATATATATATATATATATATATATATATATATATATATATATATATACACATACATACATACATACATATATATATACAGTCATGTGAAAAAGTAAGTACACCCCATGTAAAGTTTTGACTTTTTCAACATATTTCAACATACAGCTATTTGATCCTCATTTCAACAATATTGATAGATAAAGGTGATATAACATAACAAATATCATGAAACTTTTACATTTTGTAGTCCATTGTATAATTTAAATAAACATAAATGCAAACTTCGCATGTGGAAAAAGTAAGTACACCCTTGGCTCTAATCGGTTGTATTGCCTCCTTTGGCAGAAACAACCTCAAGTAGGCATTTCTTATAACTGTCTACCTGTCTCTGACATCGACTGTGAGAAATTTTTGCCCACTCCTCCATGCAGAATTATTTCACCTGTGAGATGTTTGGGGGGTTTCTTGCATACACAGCTCGTTTCAAATCCCCCCACAACATCTCGATGGGATTTAGATCCGGGCTTTGACTTGGCCATTCCAGAACCCTCCATTTCTTTATTTTCAGCCATTCCTTGGTGGATTTACTGGTATATTTCGGGTCATTGTCAAGTTGCAAGGTCCACCTTCGGTTGAGCTTCAACTTTCTGACAGATGGCCTCACATTATCCTCAAGCACCCTCTGGTACAATGAAGAATTCATAGTGGATTCAATGATGGTGAGCTGCCCAGGCCCTGATGCAGCAAGAGCTGCCCCCCAAAGCTGCCCCAAACCATAATATTTCCACCACCATGCTTTACAGTTGGTATCAGGTACTTGTGGTCAAATGCTGTCTTTGGTTTTCGCCACACATGTCTTCTGGTACTGTGGCCAAATAGCTCTACCTTTGACTCATCTGTCTGGAGCACATTGTTCAAGAAGTGCTGGTTTTTTCCGAGGTGTTCATTGGCAAACTTTAGTCTTGCCCTGATGTTCTTTCTGGACAGCAACGGTTTCCTCCTGGCACACCTCCCATGTAGATCAAATTTGTGCAGCCTCTTTCTAATGGTAGACTCGTGCATTTTGACATCAACAGTGACAAGAGCTACCTGTAGGTCCCGTGATGACATTCTGGGGTTCTTAGAGACTTCTTTCAGCAACTTGCGGTCTGCTCTCAGGCTGAACTTGCTGGGGCGGCCTGGCCTGAACAAGTTGACAGTTGTTGGAATCTTCTCCACTTGTAGATGATCTTCCGGACAGTCGAATGATTGATTTCAAATTGTTTGGAGATCTTTTTAAATCCCTTCCCAGACTCGTAGGCATCTATAAGCTTCTTTCTGAAGGCCTCAGAGAGCTCTTTTGATCTAGGCATGGTGACGCCGCACACTTCAACAACAAAGAGCAAACCAAACTAAATGTCTGAGGTTTAAATAAGACAGGTTCCCCCAAGATCCTCTCTAACGATGTTGTTATCATTTGCACCTGAGCTGGTGCACCTGATTCTAATTTTAGGTATTTGAAGTAGTGATAAATGTAGGCGTAGGGGTGTACTTACTTTTTCCACATGCGAAATTTGCATTTATGTTTATTTAAATTATACAATGGACTACAAAATGTAAATGTTTCAGGATAGTTGTTATATTATATCACCTTTATCTATCAATATTGTTGAAACTAGGGCATGCCCGTACTATATCTATATCTAAAATTATATCCCCCCCCCTCTATTTACATGAAATGGTTTGGTCCAAAGCGAACGGCTTGCGAGTGGTGACAATCCCCCCCCTCTATTTACATGCAATGGTTCGGTCCAAAGCGAACGGCTTCCGGAGTTTGGTAAAGAAATCGCCATCGCGTACACAAACGCGCAGGAAAGCGAATGAATCGCAAATTCGTTTTTATTAGTTGTAAAACATAATGCCCAATTATTCAATTAGCGCCAACGTATTTTGGCTGTTTGCAATTTAATCGCAAGGCAAAGTAGAAAGAGAAGAGGGAAAAAAAGAAAAGCCTTGCCTTGCTGCAAACAGCTGCTGCAAACAACAACAACATGGAAGGCTGCACTGTCCGGAAGTTGGCATATCGCAGTTACGATTATTTTAGTGTTAATGGCCAATTATTCAATTAGCGCCAACGTATTTTGGCTGTTTGCAATTTAATCGCAAGGAAAAGTAGAAAGAGAAGAGGGAAAAAAAGAAAAGCCTTGCATTAACGCATTAACGCTTGCATTGCATTAACGGTTCGGCACACGTGATAGCTCGCTGCTCTCTGATTGGTTGAAGCGTTTTTTGGACATAGCTCGGTAGGTACTTGTCCGATTAATTACAAACCTTGAAAAGGCACATCCTCGGGTCCCCAGCAATATACCTGGCAAGTTTCAAGTATATCGGACCCGTGGTTGTCGAGAAACAGCGGTCACAGACACACAGACACACAGACAGACACACAGAGATTGCTGGAATTATAGATAGATGAAGATCAATTGCTTTATGTTGAAATATGTTGATAAAGTCAAAACTTTACATGGGGTGTACTTACTTTTTCACGTGACTGTATATATATATATATATATATATATATATATATATATATATATATATATATATATATATATATATATATATACATATATATATATATATATATATATATATATATATATATATATATATATATATATATATATATATATGTCGGAATTGGGACTTAGAACTTGGGACTCAGAAGACTCAGAGAAAGGAGCAACGGATATATTTATTAGAACTCGTTACACAAGCTTGCGGAAAGCAGGATGTCGCAGGAGGCTCACACAAAATGACCAACACTACAACAAGATGCTCTGAAATAATTCGATTTAAACTTGCTATATATAAAGAATATAGGGTGTGGTTTTAGCTCACAAGATACAGAGAAAGAATGGGCTCATTGGTCCTCCCACCATAGTCCCATCCTGTTGTTCAGTTAGTTAAAGGAAGTTCATCCAAGGCCACTCATGGGCTAGCTCAGATAAGGAGATGGTCAGCAATATGTGGCAACATGTTTACAACTTTCTGTATAGAGACCTTGGTTGGGAAAGTACAAAGGGAGTGGACACTCATAAATGTGTCAGCCCACAGGATATTGGCAAAGTCATGTGGGAGGCTGAGAGATAGCAGCTGCAACCAAGGCCAAGAAGGGGAACAAGGGATTATGCCAACACCGGGCAAGAGCTCACAAGCACAGAACTCCTTATTAGGATATTACACATCCTCAATGCACAAGAAAGGACTAAATATTGTAAAAGAACACAGCAATCAGTCAAAACAAAACATATAATTGGTTATACTTGGTAATTGGTAGAGCAGCAAGAATTAACAAAGGGGGAGGGGAATAACAGCTCCCTACATACCACCCTTTTGGATCTAAGATACAACGTTATCTACGAGCCAATCAAAGGCCTTTATTTCAAACAAAGCAGAAACAAAACAAATCAGGAAAGTCATTCAACATATCACGCGAAGGCAGCCCAGTGAGCATGTAGTGCCCAAAGCACTCCACATCGCACCCAGCAGGATGATTCGCGTCTGTATGTGAGTATGCAATGTAAGTCTGTAAAAGCAGGGTGATCAAATGGCATGTAAAATCCTCCGAGAGTAGTGAAATAGGCAGTGTCACTAAACATACCACGCGAATGCAGCCCAGTGAGCATGTCCCGTACCCAAAGTACCACACATCGCACTCAGCAGGATGATCCGCGGGTATGTGGGTGTATGCGGGTGTATGTGGGTGTATGATGTAAGTCAGGTGTAAATGGGTGTATGAGGTGAGACCGTAGAGGCATGAAGATCGAATAGCGTGTCAGATCCACAACGAAGACCTCTGGTTCAGCCGGGGTCCACACCCAGGAGGATCTCCCGACCCACCCTTGGTGCACAGAGGTGCGGCCAGGACTCCCCCCCGACTGGAGCTCGCCCAGGCTTCCCCAGGGGAAATCCTTGTAGATCTTCAGCGCTCAATCGATATTCATGTTCATGAGGTCTCTTATATGCTGGTGATCTGGGGAAGACACAATGTCATCAGTATCAGGTGGCTCAAACCTATGGCCAAAAAACAAAGCATAACGGTCCAAAGGAGGGAGAGAAACTTCCTTTGGGTCAAAGTCGAGGTCGTCCGAGGCGATGCTGCTTCCATCGCTGTTATCCACGGACGAATCTTCAAAACAATCAGATTCGGAACTCAGAGTATCTCCAATGTTGAGTTCCTCACCATCCAGGCTTGGGTTTGCAGTCGGGTCCAAATCCAGGATTGGGTCAGTGACGTTTGACTCACTGTGAGCTTGTGAGACATAAAGGTGAGCTCGTGAAACATAAAGAGGCAAAGCCTGCATTGAGACATAAACATCAGTCGGGGACCCTTGCAAGTGGCCCACATCATCATTGGAAACATCATCAGTAACATTATTCTCAGGTGGCGTAGGCCTGCGGCGTAGGAGGCCAGCAATAGTCATAGCCTTACACATCGAGAAAAAACGAGAAGACTCCCTTAGGTACTCGTTGGTGTCTGCATGCGACATGTTGGGGTCCAGAGTAATCGGCGTCCTGGCAGCCTGAAATGCTCTGAGGTCCGCAACTGTGTAATCAAAATCATTATCGGTAATATCAACAATGGAAGAACAATCTTCGGAAGCGGAGATCTCATTGTCACGGCCCAGTGCCTCGTTCGGGTCGTCGTTCCAGGATCCGCGATCTGCAGTCACGTCGACGGCCGGTGTGTCATCGGGACCCGCGGTCAGCTTATCGATCAACACCATGGCCTTTTCTGTTGTCGTCTTCAGTGTCCATCCTGTGGTAAACTTTCTCACACATGCAAGGACTAAAGCCTTGATTAGTACACAACAGACCACGATTCCAAGGACTATTGCCAAGGCGGTCAATATCCACTTTACTATCGTCCCTGTCCATCCTTTGAACCAGTCAGTAAGCCACTGGTGGGAGGCTTCCCGATCCATTCGATCCTTTGTCAATATATGAGCACTTTCTCTTAACCTTATAATAGCAGCACTGACCCCCTGTGAAGGATCAGGAATAAAAGTACAACATCTACCCTCAATTATCCCACATACCCCTCCTCGTTCTGCCAGTAGCATATCTAACGCAACCCTATTTTGCATAACCATTGTACGCAGGTGGACAACCGTGTCCAACATTTCGTCATGTGCTGTAGCGGTGTCGTTGGCCACCTGTTCTAAGATTAACGCAATTTTGTCGATGCGGTAACTGCTCATGACCGTCCCAGCCCATGGGAAGAAGAAACCAACGGCCTTCTCCCAATCAGCGCCGTGTAAGGTGGTGGTGTCGTCGTCGTGCCAATAGGTGCTTCGTTGTGTCCTTATGAGTGCAGGGGTATTATGCAAGTGTTGTCGCATTTCCATTTCTGGGAAAACTGATCCTAAATAGCAAATTCCTCCCCAATTATCAGGTAAATACGGGTAAGCTTTGTTCCCGCATACAAACATGGTCCCGTGTGGAGCCACTAAATGGGTGGTCATGCAAGTGCGAAGGCCTGGGATAGTGTTTGTCCCGTTTTCCCCTTCCCATGCCAACTGGAGGTGGGTGAGGTTATGTAAGGGCGAACTTGTAACATTCACCAACAGCCTATGTTTCCCTTCCCTAGGGTCCGCGGGGAGGGTATCTCTACACACGGATTTGCCTACCATTACTTGGCCCTTTCCTTCTAAGCAGAGGGCCCCCCTCGCCGGCTTGACCCAAACCGGCGCCGGACGTTCCTCAAAATGTCGGGACTGGATGGGGGGGGGGGGGGAGTACTGGAAAACTCGTTTACACGCGGTTCCGTCAGAACCTTGGCTTGTCAGGGTTGTACTAATACATTTGGTGTCTAGTGGCTTCGAGCACAAATCATTGAGTGATAGGGGTAACACTACCATTGGTATTCCTGATGTGCTGGTGCGGGGAAGGTGCATACACATCCAACACCGTGTCCTATTCTGTACTGTGGCCATCTGCCGTGCAACCTTCCAGTATGTGTTTTCCTCTGGCTTCCTTCTTACTTCCTGGGCAGGCGGGGTTTTAATGACATAGGAGGCGCAACTAGGTCGGAAGTAGGGTTCAGTTCCATTTGGAATTAGCGTGCGAGGGGGCCATATTCCACATTCAAGTATCATTGTTGTATCCGGGCCAATGGGGGTATAATGCAATAAGAGGGTAGTATTCTCGATGCCCTCGCCCCATCGATATCCTGGGGCATATCGACTGCTTATGTTCCCAGTGTATGTTCCATTTTCCACTTTCCTAACCTTAGTCAGGACTAGGCGTGGTCTTTTCATGCGTGCCTGTGGTGTCTTATTGTGTACCACTATAGCTTCCACCCATCTTACAGATAACCACTTGAAATTTGTCTCCAACTCACAGCAATGTACTGCTATCCCCTGTCCCCAGCGAGCCGTTATATACTTGACGGGGTAGAGGGGCAATGCTGAATAGTTGTCATGTCCTGGGTACTTGAGGAGGTCCTTTCTCGATAGCTCGAAATTCAAGAGCCTATCTTTGGCAGGGGGTTTGAGGCAGCTACCCAGAATTCCCATCACCATGACCGTCATCGCCGCCCTTAGGAGACTGTAGTGCCCTAGTCGGTGCATTGTCTTCAGCAGTGTGAGGTGTGGTGTCTGCAGCAGTGTGAGGTGCGGTGTCTTGTGTGGCTTGTGGTGCGGGAATGGACAACTTACAATGAGTGGCGTGGATCCACGAAGGTTTACCCTCGCAGAAGACTGCCGTCGGTGTGGTCAGTAGCACCTGGAATGGTCCCTTCCACCGTGGTTCCAAAGCAGCTTTGCGGGTGAAGTGCTTTACGAGCACCCAGTCGCCGGCTTGGAAGTCGTGGATGGCGTGGCCTATTGGTTCAGGCAGCGCCTCTCGTACTCGAGCATGGATGCTGCGTGCCACATTGGACAAGCCTATGCAAAATCTCAAAAGCATGTCATCCATCACCGGCAAAGCAAGGGTGGACATGTCCGTTGGTGCTGAAACGGGCAAACTCATAGGTCGTCCCATTAATATTTCATGGGGGGAAAGGCCCGTAGTGCGACCCGGGGTGGAACGGATGCTCATCAATGCAAGCGGGAGAGCCTCCGGCCACCTCAAGCCTGTGTCTGCGCAAAGTTTCGCTAGTTTATTCTTTAAAGTCTTATTCGTTCGTTCCATCAGTCCCGATGACTGTGGGTGGTAAACGCAATGGAAGGACTGTTTAACGCCCAACGCCTTCAGGATGCCCTTAACCACCTGCGCCGTGAAATGGCCCCCTTGATCTGACGAAATTATCTGGGGGATGCCAAATCTGCACATAAAATCCCGCACGAGGCGCTTCGCTACTGTCGGGGCATCGGACTTGACGCATGGGTAGGCTTCGACCCATTTGGTGAACGTATCTACGATTACCAACACATAGCGAAACGACATGCTTGGTTCCAATTCTGTAAAATCGAACTCGATAGTTGCGAACGGCCCACTTGGTGGGGGCCGTCCCCCGTCATGTGCATGTCTCGGCGGCGCCCCTCTATTGTGTTGCTGGCAGACCACACACGATCGGCACACTTCGGATACAATTCGTGACAGTCCTGGCGCTGCCCAAGTGTAGTTTATCTGTCCCATCACCCCCCTCTGGCACACATGACCATTCTGATGTGCCATGCGTGCCAGCCAAGGCAGTAAGGCCTGGGGTGCTATAGGTTTCTCGTCAAGGGTCCATATTTCTCCTGGCCCAAGGCGTATCGCCCCTCGTTTGAGCCAGTCCTCGTGTTCGGCCGTCGGTGCAGCGTTCTGCAAATTTATGATATCGTCCTTAGTTGGTGTGGCGGGTGGTCCCACGGTCGGTATGTCAGCAATCTGTGCGGATATCTTCTTTGCTCGTGTCACCATCGGCATGTTGCGTTCTATCTGTTGGTTGGCGGCCTTTCCTGCCGCCTCGTCCGCCCTTGCATTGCCCCAGGCAACGTCAGTGTCCGCCCTTTGGTGGCCACGACATTTAATTACCGCGATAGCGCGGGGAAGTAAAATGCTTCGGAGGAGCCCTTCTACCAACACGCCATTCTTTATCACTGAACCGGCAGATGTGAGAAAACCTCTCATCTTCCAGATGGCCCCTTTATCGTGGACTACGCCATGAGCGTAGGCCGAATCTGTGTAAATGTTGACGGCAAGGCCTTCCGCCAAGCTGCACGCTCTGGTCAAGGCGCACAGCTCCACCTGCTGTGCGGAAAATGTAGGTGGAAGACGCCCGCTTTCCACCGTTTCGCTATCCAAGCATACAGCGTACCCGGACAAGAGGGACCCATCCCATGCGCGCCTAGCTGATCCATCGACATAATATGTACAGTCGGGGTATTCTAGGGGATTGTCCTTTAAATCCGATCGCACCGTGGAGACTAGCTGCACAACGTCGGCGCACACATGGGGTTCGCCCTCCTCAGGGGTGGGCATCAGTGAGGCTGGGTTGAGTGCCGTGCAACGTTCGATCGTGATGTTGGCTGCAGTGATCAGTGCGGATTCGTATTGCATTAATCTAGTGTTAGACAAATGCTGTGTGCTTCGCTGTAATAATAATAATAATAATAATAATTCATTTATTTTGTATAGCGCTTTTCCAGAAGCCCAAAGGCGCTTTGACAGAGTGGAAAACATAATGCATAACAATACATGAAAACAACAATTGCAAAAAGACAAGAATCAAGAAAACAAACAGCAGCGATATACGGCATATATATAAGACAAGAATCAAAAAGACAAGACAAGAATCAATAGGGAAATATTTAAAGCAAAAGGAGGGAGAAGGAGAAGAGATAGTCAGGGGTTAAATGCTGTGGGTTGAATGTTGAATGCAGCGTTGAACAGGTGGGTCTTTAGTGATGTTTTGAATGTGGTGAGTGAGGAGGAGTCTCTGATGGTGTAACAACAGCGAAGTGACGCAATGCGGTACCCGTAGCGTTACTGGGTGTCCCATAACGATGTCCGCTGTTCTTTCTACTGCGTACCTGGCCGCTGCCATGGCTTGCAGGCACACCGGAAACCCTCGTTCGACCGGGTCTAACTTTTTACTAAAGTAGGCTACCGGGCGCTCCTTATCCCCATGGGTCTGTGTCAAAACTGACTGGGCGAAACCTCCCACGGCGTGAGTGTAAAGGGTAAATGGTTTCGCATAATCCAGAAGTCCTAATGACGGTGCCGTGACCAACGCCTTTTTCAGCCCTTCGAAACATCGCCTTAATTCATCCGTCCATACCAATTCGTCCGGGGCATTTGATTTGGTCGCCTCGTACAGTGGCTTAGCCAGCAGCGCAAAATCAAGTATCCAAGTGCGGCAATATCCCGTCATACCTAGGAAGCGCAGCATTTGCCGTTGCGAGTGTGGGCGAGGTATCTCCATGATAGCGGTCACCCGTCCAGCATCCAATTCTCGTTTTCCGTGCGAAATGGCGTGTCCCAAGTAAGTTACAACCTTCCGCACAAATTGAAGTTTTGGTCTGCCTACTTTGTGGCCTTTGGCCGCCAGGGCCTTTAATAGGGCCATGGAATCCATTTCGCATGCCTCCTTAGAAGGGGAGCAAATCAACAAATCGTCAACGTATTGCAACAACACTGACCCTCCCGTCAATTCCACATCCGCCAGGTGCAGCGCCCGGGAAAACAGAGTGGGGCTATCTGAAAACCCCTGAGGTAGTACTGTCCAAGTATACTGTCGCCCCCTATGGGTGAAAGCGAACAAGTATTGTGACTCAGCCGCGATGGGCACAGAGAAAAACGCAGAACAAAGGTCGATAACTGTGAAGTATGTTGCGTCCGGCGGGATTGACATCATAAGGGTTTCTCCATTTGGAACTAGTGGGTGTATGCCCTGTATCACCTTGTTCACCTCTCCCTTAAATCCTGTACAAACCTCCATTTGTCTTTCGTCGGCTTTTTTACTGGCAAAATTGGTGTATTACATGGACTGTTAGTTTCCACGATAATTTTCTGTTCCACCAGGGATTGAATTACTGGTGCTATGCCTACGTCGGCTTCGGGTCGTAGCTTATACTGTTTTACGTTTGGCAAGCGCATCCCCGGCTGCACTGATATCACTAGAGGTTCGGCGTCTCGCATCCGTCCAACCTCATCATCGCTCTGAGGCCATAAATTATCTGGCACCTCCGCTAGGAGGTAATCTGACTCACCCGGGTCCGTTAGCACTGCCCTCATGGCATAGGTGCCCTTAGGGGGCAACTCTGCTTCTTCGAACACTCCATCCCTCCGTTGTGTCTTAATGTCAATTGAGAACCCTTCACCATTTTTGAGCCGTTTCAAAGTCCAGCGGCCCCTTTTACACCGATAACCTTGTAAGGTAACTTCTCGTAACCGCCCCACCATCCAACCTACACTTTCCGGTGGCCACCCCTTGGCAGTAGTAAGGGTAACATGGGTGGCCGCCCCTTCGGGGTATTGGGTCAACGCACGCTGACTCGAGGTTAGGACTGCCTCGATACCTATCCCCTCACGGCCGATCCATATCCGTGATAAATGTAGAGGCGTGCGCTCGCCCAACTTTTCCTTAACCTTCTCTCGATAATTCTCGTCCTCGCCCTTTGCATCATAATACGCAGTGCAATGGGGTGGATTATCCTTTAAGTTTTTTATCGAAATTTGGTGCAGTTGTAGCCAATCTCGCAGAACTGGACTGTCCAAACACACATTATCTATGATATGCGTCCAAGTAGCCAGAGCCCCTTCATCCAAGCGCCACCAATACGCGGTGGGGCCGGGCCGAGACAATGCCATCATTAACAAGTCGCGTTTAGATTCCGCGACGTCTACGAAGACTCCCTCCTCTGTACATGAAATTTGACAGCCCAATCGGCACAGTAAGTCCCGTCCCAACAAATTTGTTGGGGCGGTAGTGGTCATCATGAAAGCATGTTTAGCCTCCAGCGGGCCGCATGTTACTCGCACTTCCTCCGAAATAGGAAGCGCTTGGGGTAAGCCCGAAACGCCCAGTATTTGAACGTTCCTCGCCGTGGGGCGCAAAGATGGCAATTGCCCCTTGTTAATTGTGCTGCGAGTCGCGCCCGTATCGACGAGAAATTCTAATTGTCGTCCCTCCACGTCCAACGTCAAGGTCAGTTCCTCTGCCGGTGTCATGGTCAAAAGAGGACACTCCTTGGGCGACCCGCCAGCGTCCCATCAATAGGCTCCTCTATTGTATTGGGGCGGAAACCCTTTACGAGCACTTGGGCAATCACGTCTCCAGTGTCCCATTTGCTTGCAATAAAAGCACGGTTCCTGCGGAACCGGTGGTGCGGAGGGCATAGGTCGTCCCTCTACAGCGCCCCTTCCACCCAGCCGGCGGTCTGGCGGCCCCCACTGTGACTGGTTTACTGGATGCCATTGCGCCGGACCCCGAGGCGGGGCCCAGTTCCCCCTTGGTCCATTCTGCATCCCACTATTGGGGGGTGGTCCAGGGGTTTGGAGAAGGGGTCTTGGTGGGTACCAAATTTGGGGAGGGGGCCCTGGTACGGTCCAAGCTTGAGGGTTTTGAGGAGGAGGGGGAAGAGGGGGTGGTATTGTCCATTGTTGTTTTATCTCGTCCATATTAATTAGTCCAAGGTCTTGGTCAGTACAACCGTCGCAGTCATTGCTTTCGTGGTGGATCCACTCTCCGTTGGGGAATTGGCCCCTATAGAAAGGCAAACACCCCCTCCCATGGTCCTCATAACCTCGGACAGGCCCCCACTTCTGGCACTGTTCGCGTATGTGGCTCTGACTCTGATCCCCCTTTTTATTTTGATTAAATTGAGCCCGTTTCTCCTGGACAAACATTTGCAATATTTCCTCCTTAATATCCTTCTTCTCCTCTAAGGAGGAGCCTGGGCATTGTTCCAGCTTGTCGCATAACTCGTTGGTTGTCATTCCTTTCCAGCCGAAAAGGACGGACTGTACCTGTTTCTTTAATGCCGGCCGAAGCCCCTCGATTAAATATTGATTTACCAATGGTTGGGGTAGCCCTCCCAGCTGCATCGGACCCAGTCCTCCCCAGCGCGCGATGGCCTTTTCCAACTTTTCCCGGTTATCTCCAATTGATTCTCCTGTCTTTTGTTTTATGGCCCCGATTTTTCCCCAATCCGGACCTCCTGCTGGCAACAGCGCCAGCTCGATGGCATCTAGCAGCCGGACCTTCAGGTCCTCCCATTGTGCTAGTGTTATCTGGCCCGCTCCTGCTGCCCTTGGATCGTTCATCGGCCACTGTGCTCTTTGTCTAGCCCTATCCCATACCTTGGGTGGGAGCACGGATACTCCCATATGGGTTATGTCTCGATAGTCGCACTCGCCAACTAAAACCCAATTCGACATGGTTGGCACTATCTGTCGTGGGTCCTCGATAAGCAAATGTTGAACCCTTTCCCGCATTACCGTTAAAGTGGATTCTTTCCATGGTACCCTTTCTCGAACCCCCTGACCTTGAGCATTAACTCCAATAACTTGTAAGGGGCACAATGTTTTTCTTCCTGTTATTTCCTGACATTCCAATGGGGTAGTTTGTGAGGTCTCGTTCCCATTACAGCCTACCAGTGAGGGGTATAACCCATCCTGTCCTATCGGTGGCGGGAACCCTGCGATGTCGGTCCCGTTATCTATCCCGTTAGCCCCGAGCTGTGCAAACGGACTTCCCTGGCTCGGATGGTTCTGGGGGGTAACGACCTTCGTGCCGTGGGGTATCGGCCCCTGGGGTAACTGGGGCGCGATGGTAGCGGGGCTGCAGGGAGGTAGTGGCGGGAGCGCAGAAAGGATAGGTAGTGCCTGAAACCCCGGGACAGGGCTTAGGTCTGGGGCTGGGGAGGGTAGATTGGTTACTACCTCCCCTACCGCGGGGTCTGGGTTTTCAACGAGCGGCATCAGTCGCGCGTTGGCCTGCCTCTCTAATTCCTTAATCGCTTCATCCTGCATTTTATTCGCCTGTTTCCTCAGACCCTTGAGTTTTGATACCTCACCGGCCAAACTGGCCTGTACCGACCTTGCGTGTCGCTTCATCGCTTCTTCCTTCCACCAACCAAAGACTTTCCAATAGTCAGGCGGGAAGTGTTTCGTGTCCTGTTCTAACTTTTCTAATGCCCCATACAACACGTCCAATTTTTCCAGCACAAAAGACCCTCCTTCGGGCCACGGTTCACCTAGATCCTTAGTCAGCGCAACCCATGACTTCCCTGGTCTCGCAGCATCATAGCCATACCTCCGAAACATGAAAAATGCTGGGGTATTTCTGAGAGGTTCACCTGCCTTTACAGTCTTATTACCCATCCTGTTCCCCATCCTAGGAAAATTTAGTTTACCGACGTAGCCTTGTACCCGTGAGGTTCGCCCGCCTCGCGAGGTACGGCCGTCTACCTAACTCTTAAGAGACTCGTAGCCTTGTACCCGTGAGGTTCGCCCGCCTCGCGAGGTACAGCCGTCTACCTACTCTCCTGAGAGGCTCGCCCGCCTACACAGCCGTCTAACCTACCCTTACTGTACTCTCCTGGCGTCCTACGCCCTTATGATACTTCTAACCTTACTTATAATTCCAACGTCTCCCGGGTAGGCCTCGGATCGGGACGCCGCCCTTATCCTTACCCTCACAACCCAGAGATCTATTACCCCTTACCCTCAGGCGCCCAACGTGGGGCACTTCCCCTTACGTAACGTTACCCTAACGAGTCCATAAACAGTCAGTTGCTCCGGGACCCAAGCGGTCCGTATTTAAATTTAGGTTCGTGGATCAGGTTCGAGCAGGGAACGGAACAAACGGCACCCGAGCAAGAGAGTGGGTTACAATTTGGACTGACCCCCAGGCTAAAAAGGAAAAACAAAAGAAAACCACAGCTCACCTGACCCGGATCAATTGCCAGCTGGTCTCACCACTCACTTGGCTGGGACTGCGTCCCGGACTGCACAGACTGATCCCACCGCTGCCACCACTTGTCGGAATTGGGACTTAGAACTTGGGACTCAGAAGACTCAGAGAAAGGAGCAACGGATATATTTATTAGAACTCGTTACACAAGCTTGCAGAAAGCAGGATGTCGCAGGAGGCTCACACAAAATGACCAACACTACAACAAGATGCTCTGAAATAATTCGATTTAAACTTGCTATATATAAAGAATATAGGGTGTGGTTTTAGCTCACAAGATACAGAGAAAGAATGGGCTCATTGGTCCTCCCACCATAGTCCCATCCTGTTGTTCAGTTAGTTAAAGGAAGTTCATCCAAGGCCACTCATGGGCTAGCTCAGATAAGGAGATGGTCAGCAATATGTGGCAACATGTTTACAACTTTCTGTATAGAGACCTTGGTTGGGAAAGTACAAAGGGAGTGGACACTCATAAATGTGTCAGCCCACAGGATATTGGCAAAGTCATGTGGGAGGCTGAGAGATAGCAGCTGCAACCAAGGCCAAGAAGGGGAACAAGGGATTATGCCAACACCGGGCAAGAGCTCACAAGCACAGAACTCCTTATTAGGATATTACACATCCTCAATGCACAAGAAAGGACTAAGTATTGTAAAAGAACACAGCAATCAGTCAAAACAAAACATATAATTGGTTATACTTGGTAATTGGTAGAGCAGCAAGAATTAACAAAGGGGGAGGGGAATAACAGCTCCCTACATATATATATATATATATATATATATATATATATATATATATATATATATATATATATATATATATATATGTACATATACATATATAGATACATATATATATATATATATATATATATATATATATGTGTGCGTGTGTGTGTGTGTGTGTGTGTGTGTTTGTGTATGTAGGTGTATTTGTGCGTGTGTGTCTGTGAATATGAGAGAGACACAATTGTGAGGAACAGAAATGAAAAAACAAGATGTGTGCGTCTGATCCACTCTCCCGTGTGTGTGTGTGTGTGTGTGTGTGTGTGTGTTTGTGTGTGTGTGTGACCCACTCCCCCAGGTGTGTTTGTGTGTGACCCACTCCCCCGTGTGTGTGTTTGACCCACTCCCCTGTGGGTGAGCCACTCCCTGGTGCAGTGTGCGTGATGTGGGAGGG
This sequence comes from Myxine glutinosa, assembly GCF_964187855.1. Lineage (NCBI taxonomy): Eukaryota > Metazoa > Chordata > Myxini > Myxiniformes > Myxinidae > Myxine > Myxine glutinosa. Next base: position 287,408,719 of record NC_136261.1, on the reverse strand, counting down.
ATGGGGGCATGGAGGGGGTGGAGAGGATTTGAGCTCTTCAAGTCACATTTAACATGAGATGTAATGACACATTTCAAACTGTTTTTCCCCATGTGCATGCACCTGCATTCACATGTTATCAGAAGTGAATACATTGTGTAGATTACATCATTTGTGGATCTGATAAATTGCCAGTAACCATTTTGTAAAACTGAATGTGCAGCATCAAACCCAAGATGTCCAAATGTCACACACGTCTTTGCCCGTGGGATTCCCACAGGTGACCCCACTATTATATATTCATTTATGTCAATTCAAAAGAGCACAATCCTCCTGACTCCAGACCTATAGCATGTCTCCAAAGAGTAAAGCAAAAAGTATATAACTCTTTGGTGGAATTTGTTTCAAAAGCCATTAACTAGACCTATTGGCCGATGTATATTCCAAGTTTTAGCTAGTTTCAATATATAGTCCTTGAGATATGAGTGCCAACACATTTTGGGTAGACGGACGGATGGACAGACTGACTGATGGACGGACGGATAGACACCAACGTGATTTCGAGGGTTTTCTAAATAAAACTCAAGAATGCATAAATGGACGTTGCTGAAATTTGGAACATACACTACTCACAATAAGTTAGGGATATTGGCAGGTTCTTCGGTGTGGTTGATTTTGTGTATTAATTATGTTGAAAAAAGTTGTTGGTCCTAATTCTATGGTTATTAATGAGTGTGAAAAACACAGCATTCTTGATTTCAATACCCTAACCATAACCCCTATAAAATAAAATAAAAACTCACTCCCACAATATCCCTAAGTTATTGTGAGTAGTGTATTACCTCGATTTACAGAGGCTTTTGAAATTCTTGCATTTACTTCTGAAATTTGCAGCCAATTTTGTCCAGTCGAAGCCGAGAAACATATTTTCAGTCCCCATATTAAAGCTGCACACAGATAAACGATCCCTTATATCAAGGGAGGGGCGCTTTGCGCCTCCTTTTGATATACAGTAAAAATATATCTCAAAAAGTTGTGGAGGGATTACAAAATCTAGTGGATGAGTTGGGTAGGTGACAAGAGCAAGTCGATGAGATTTTGGTTCAGGTTCGATTCCAGATCTGACCTATCATTGGGATACAAACGTAAACTGTCAGTCTGGTTGAGGTTTGTTCTCTACCTGGTGCTATTCTATTTGGAAAATGGTTTGACCTGCTTGGTTTTTATTTTCCTCCAATGCCATCGCGGGTTCATCAACATCGGTTAAACAAAAAAAATAATTGTAGCATCACAATTGTGCATCATATACATATGCATTTTTAATCGCAATGCACATGTTTGATGGTTTTCTTAAATCAAAAATGAAATGAGCTTCAAATCAAGTACACGTTATGTATTCCCTCTTGCATCTTGTCTGTCTAGCTGCTAAAATTGAAATTTTAAAGATTGTAAAAATAATTCTTTCCATTTAGAATAAAGAATGGCATGGTCTTGCAATGATCAATAAAACCTAAGGCTGTTCTTGTCGTGGTGATTGATTCTAGCTGGATCGTTCATTATGAAAAGTACTCGGGTTTTCCTGCTATGTCACCTAGCCTGAGCTTTTCTTGAATTGAAGGACAAAATAGAGGGAGACTTCGACAAATAATGTGTGTGGGGACGAATGAGGGGTATGTATTGGTGAAAAGAACATTCTCTAGGATTGATCTGGTAGCTCAGGTGAGACATTATCTGAGACAGACAAAGCTTTAGGACCCTTTAGCTCTGAAAGGTTCTGCAGATTTATTGATGTTATTTTTCCTCATCAATTCTTTCTGATAAATTTATAACTCTTTGGTTTTTTGTTTTAATCGAATCTCATTTTGTTTCTTTCGTTTTATTTCAGTCTTCTATTAACTGTTTTCTCTTACTGAGGAGCATATAATCCATTTGTGTGGATACTGTACCTGCCAAGTTGTTTGTAGTGAAAATGAAAGATTACTCATTTTTCTTCTTCTCCTACTTTATCCCTTTATAAAGGGTGAGGTCCAATAGCACCAAGCTTCTGCCCTGCCTTGGCCAAGGCTCTCCTCCACTCCACTCTGTCTTCAGCAAACTCGCTCCACCCTCCAACCACCCACACCTTACTGATATCCCTCCTCACATAATCCTCCCATCTCAACCGCAGTCTACCTCTTTTCCTGCTACCTTGTTCGTCTACCTATCCACTCTCTTTATCATTCTCTCTTCCCCATCCACACCAAGTGTCCAGCCCATCTCAGCCAGCATTTCAACGATCTCCCCATCAAACTCATCTGCACACCAATCTCCTCCCTCAGTTCATCTTCTGTCAATCTCCTTTTATCCATCCTCTTCACTCCCACAATCCTCCTGACCCAGTTGTTCTCACAAACCTGCAGCCTCTGTTGTTGTCTCTGTGTCGGTGCCACCGTCTCCAGACCATAAATATAGGCCGGCGTTACACAAGACATCAAAACATTTCCTTTCAATCTCTTTGGAATCTGCCTGTCTGCCATTACACACTCCACCCTCCTCCACACATTCGCGCCCACCTTAAATCTCCTCCGCACCTCAGCCTCTGACTTACCAACTCCAGTCACTGTTCCACCGAGATACTCAAACTTATTTCCTTGTCTGATCTACTTCCCCTCCAACCCGAGTCCCGATATTCATTTATTTTCTCTGCTACCCAATCCACATCACCTCTGTCTTCTCCATAGTCATTTTCACCCCATGTTTCTCAAATTCCTCCTTCCACTCCTTCAGTACTTCCTGCATCTCTCACCCACTCTCCACCACACCAGCCAGATTGTCTACATACAATATCCTCCCCAGAATACCTTTAATGGTTACCTTCCTGCTTACCAGTTTCATCACCATGATAAACAGGAGTGGGCTGAGAACGCTTCCTTGCCTCAAACTGATGTTCACACCGAACTCCTCCGACATCCCAGGATCAACCAAAACTCTTCCCTTCATTCCCTTGTACATCTCTTCCAGCAACCTAACTTCTGCTTCATGCACTCCCATCCATCTCAATGTCGCCATCACCATCTCACTCAGGAGAGTGTCGTAGGCCTTCTCCAGATCCACAAATCCCAATACCATTTCACCTTGCACCTTCAACCTCTTCTCCACCAGCTGTCTCAGTGCAAACATCCCTTCTGTCATTCCCCTACCCTTTCTAAACCCCTGCTGCTCTTCACCGATTTCCTTCTCCACACTTCCTTATCCTCCCGTCCAGAACCCTCTCCAGCACATTCATGACATGACTAAGGAGTGTACTGCCCCTGTACTTCCCAGATCTTGAACATACCCCTTCCCCTTCAATTATATATCGGAACAAATAACCCTGTCCTCCACTCCTCCAGAATTGACCCATCTCCCCTACATACATTTGACAACCTCTTCGTTCAACTGACTCCGACCTCTCCTGCTGCAATTACCATCTCTGTACGCACCTCATGAATGCCTGGCGCCATTATCTTTTTCGACCCTCTTCAATGCTGTCCGTACTTCCTCTTCCATGATCACCACCAACTCCACTTTCCCCTCCCAATAATTTGTTAGCTCCAACTCACCATTGCTTCCTTTTCAGTTCAACAGCTGTTTGAAATATCATGCCCACACCTTCAATACTGCACCCCTGTGTGTCCCGAGCCTTCCGCCACCATTCTTAATCACCACTCCCTCACCCTCCCCGCCCCCCCCCCCCTCCATGTCCTTGCTATCCTCATCCCTGTCATGAGCCAATTTATAGATTATCTCTCTCCCACCATCCTTTTCCAATGTGTTGTACTCCTTCTCTTCCATATCATTCCTCACCTCATCCACAGCTCTCCTTGCTGTTTTCTTCTTCTGCTCATACAGATGCACAACCCTGCATCCGGCTGCCTCCCTCTATCCTTGATCTTCTCTGTCCTCTTCCAAACCCCACTTTTCACTAACTGCCTTCACTACTTCCTCCGTCCACCATAACTGGTTTCTATCCCTCGACAATGCACCCTTTCCTGACGTCCTTTCACACAGCACTTCTGCAATTCCCCTAAATGCCTCTCAGTACTTTCTCTACTCCTTCTCCAAACCTTCTGCTTCTTCGCTACATTGCTCATACCTGGCCCTCACACCCTCGTATTGTACTCTACAGTATCGTTTCCCCGACACTTACCCCACCTAATAACCTTCTGACCGCTGCTCTTAACCTCCCTCCTTTTCTTCATCCTCACCACAAACACCACAGGCTTGTGCTTGGTGTTAACTGGAGTGCCGTGTATGGTGGAGTGAGGCCGCTGTGGGCGGGGCCAAGTGTGGCCTGTTTTTCCGTTGCCTGGAATAAAGATGGTGCTTGATGCTCTCTGCCTGTCCGCATCTTTATAACAAAGACATTACATTAACATGCTCTCCCACCACTGCCTTAAAATATTTTACCCTCCATAACTGTCACTTCCTTACCACCACCAAATCCAGTTCTATTCTATGATGTCCATTCCTTTAGGTAATCTTGTGGCTTTCCTGCTTTTGAAAGAATGAAGCAGCTATGGGCATCCCATTCTTTGCCACCAAGTTCCACCAGCTCTAGAACCTCTCTATTCCTTGTTCCCCAACCAAATTTGCCAACACATTCCTTTTCACCCAGCTCAGCTACTGCAACATGCGCACTACTCCAAGTCCTCCCCAATGCACAGCATCACCTCCATCTCTACCATATTCCCATCATCCTCTCCCATGCGTCCCTGAATTCCTGCTTCTCCACCCCAGTCCTTCCTGTTTGTGGCCTATAAACCGACATAACACACATCATTTGCCTTTATCATGACCCATGCCATAACTATCTGCCCCCTACCCCCTCCATATTTCCATTCTGAACAACTGCTTGCTGATATCATCCGATACTATTTATTGCTACACCATTAGTCCTTCCATCCCCACCCATGTGAAACAGCTTGTATCCTCCTACCAATCTCCTTGCCCTGTCTCCTTTCCATATGGTCTGCTGCACACACCACACTTCCGACCTCCTTCTCTGCATTATCTCCACCATCTCGACCCCTCCCCCTCCGACTGATCACACATTCAAACTACCTAGCTGAACCTTGCTTCTGAACTGCTGCCTGCCTGGCAGAGCTAGTACCAGGATGCCCAGGTCATTAATCAGAGCACTGGGGCTGACCTGCTGGGCCTACTACCTACCCGAGACTGTTATCATATTCCTAGTGCGTGCATGCACACATACACACACACACACCACTCTTTCTCCACTTGCTACCCTCCTCCCTCCCCACCCAACTCATCTTGACTAATCAAAGGCAGTGTTATACTAGAATCCACAAATTGATGGTGCAACCTTCACATTCTCTTCCTTCTCATTCTTCCCTCCAGAAATTCAGAACAGCTGTTCGTCACAGTCTAAGATGGTCCCCAATCCAAAACCATAATCCCCCCGATAACACTCCCCAAGCACACCTGTTTCCAAGTTTCCAGGTTCTCCTCCTTGAGATTTTGCCGTTATATCCGTCTTGTTCACACCGTGTGTACCCCCCAACCCTTATTCTTCCCCACACCCCTTATTTCTCCAAGTCTCCCTCTATTTTGTCCCTCTTCCTTGCTGTTAGCATGTTTCCCCCATCTCTTTCTGTTGTCCCATTTGTTCTGTTACATCCTGATCCATTCCATGTTAACGTTGCTGAAGGTTGGGTATGTGACAAGGAGGAATTTAATCAATTTTGGTGAATATTCGAATGCGGATGCAGATCTGGATCAGGGAATTTAAAAAGACATTTTTCACCATTGAGTGAAAGGGCCAAAAACAATATATAGCACGATATTTCAAAAAGTTGTGGACGGATTCGGACAAATCGTGGTGGATGAGTTGGTTAGTCGATAATAACAAGCCGATTAGATTTTGGTTCAGGTCCATATAAAGTATCTATATCTATAGCTAGACCGGTACCTATACACCACCTATTTTTATGTTTTCCCATTAACAACTGTTTTTTTGAGCAATTACACAAACATTGATTGGTATTCCTGTCAGTGAAACGATGTCAGTGTTATATTCCAGTATAATAGATAAGGTCACTTTTCGGTCGGCAAATGTATGCAGATTGAATATAAATGTTTACATTGATTGACAAAATTCACCACTGATGCGTCAACATTTCATCCAATATCAATACAACATGGCATTATTAATGCCTCTTGCATAACATACAACATTTGAATAACATTATTATTTGAATTATTTGGACAAAATTAAATTATCAGTTGCTGTGAAACATTTGTACAGCTTTGATATTCTGTTTGAAAAAGGAATGATGTAGCTTATATCACAAGCATTGCTTTAATCTCATGGCCATGTATTTGGTTTATCAGGGTATACAATATCCTTCTAGCTCTTGGTCTTAAAAAGCTCGACATCCACTTTTGAAATGACAGAAGAAGAGGCATGAGTAATGTTGATTCCAAATTTAATTTCGCAAGCAGTATATATTACCTGCTTTTAGACAAATGGAACCACCTCCGCACAATGTTGCACCACCATTTCGCATTGTGAAGCATAAGTAGCAGAGATCTTTGGCTCTGAGTGAAACGAAGAGTGCAACGCAATTAACATTTTAAAAATGAATGAATGAATGAATGATCGTTTTTTGGCCATTTTCCCCGCTAGGGTGGGGGTTAGCCTTGCGGGCCCCATGAGCTCATGGTTCCCTGTTTGAGGCAATGTTTTATGGCCGGATGCCCTTCCTGACGCCAATAACATATTCATTAAAATCCATGAAATAATTTAAATTGATAGATTAACTTCAACATTTTTTTTCCCAAAAAATTGGGATGGGTACCCATGTAGTTATGTATAATTTGTACAGGGTAATTGATCCTAACTGAGGCAACCTGATGCTAGAGATAAAGGAATTAAAGACATAATCATAATATAATATGAGTTCCCTTACAATGAAGTTTGATGCAGAAGGAGACCATAAAGCCCATCAAAGTCTGCATTAGTTTGCCAGCTAATGGTTGCTTGTCTGTAACTTATGGTTGAATCCTCTTGTCTTCAAACAATTTTATGAGTGGCTGACTATCTCTTTGTTTCATTGACTATTTCAGGTTCACCTGGAGCAAATATGGCAGGATATTTGATCCATCTCTTGACCAAAATATAATCATGAAACCTGGCTCAGGCACGCTCATCATCAACACGACAATGTCTGACAGTGCCAAGTTCTACCAGGGAACATACCAGTGCTTCGCAGAAAACAGCAGTGGAAAGGCACTTTCTCAAAACATCACCATTCAACTATCTCGTACGTCTTGCCATGTTACTAACTTGGTAATATTGTCTAGTGATATCTCTTATTATGTTAGTTGGTCAGCCTAGTTTTTCAGTCTTAACCAAATAAAATATTTGTGAAATATTTGATATTAAACTTCCTTTCAACTGTGATGAACTGCATTTTAGAGCAGCTGGGGTTATTTTAATCCATAAAGGTAAAAACCTCATAAAGTTATTACACATACAAAGTACTTATTAATTTGGAATGCGTACACCTGAAAATGAAGTTTCTGCAGTCTTGATGTAGAGCAAAAGCGTCAGTTGTTTCATTAATAAATTAAACTATAACATTTACAATACAAAGAGAATCTTCTGCAGTTTGTATCACATGTCATTTTCAAATATGAAAAGCATTTTATCGAAAACGCATCAGATATTTGGTTTTTAGTACACCTCCTGATGATCTCATGCCTTGTCTTCACTTGTCATTTCACAGCTTGCCCATCTCTACTTAAAGCTCCTGTCACTATCGGAAATTAACTTACATTTTGGGGATATGACAGAATGATGAAAAATAATGACATGAAATCCAATAATTGATTCATATTTGTAATTGCATGTTGATGCCACACCAGCATCACATTAATACTTGATCGTCATAATGTATACACTTATTCTTCTGGATCCAAGAAGGATGAGGAAAGATAACTTAGAAATCAAACAAGGCAAGTCAACCAAGTCACACACATATACATATATATATATATACATACATATATATATATATATATATATATATATATATATATATATATATATATATATATATATATATATATATATATATATATATATATATATATATATATATATATATATATATATATATATATATATATATATATATATATATATATATATATATATATATATATATATATATATATATATATATATATATATATATATATATACTTGTGTATATCTATCTATATATATATATATATATATATATATATATATATATATATATATATATATGAGAGCCATTGGTCTGTGTGTCTGTCTGTGTGTCACCATTTTTCTCAGAGATGGCTGATCGGATCTTTGTAAACCTTTCAGAGGTTCATCAGTGAGTGCTTGGGAGTGTTTTAGGCCAAAAAATAAAATAAAATAAAAATCATTTTTTGGGATTAAAAAAAAAAATCACTCTATAGTGTCTAAAACTTACAAGTATACATTCACATAAATAAATACAAAACAATCACCAAACATTTGATCACAAATAATCAAACATCAACGGTACATTCACCAGCATATATTCAATGAAAAGGTAAAATGATTATTTGACATTTGTGATGGATTCTGATTTGGATGTAATTGCTTTTCCATTATATTTGCCCTCATTTCAAATATGTTGATGTTTCTTTTTCACTTGAGCAACGCCGGGCACTCCAGCTATAAACGCGTATATACTTTACTCGGGGTACAAATACAAATACAACTTTGTCTGGGAGGTAACATAGGCTATGTGGCCATGGCCTCAATCGGGGGTGTGGGGGACCGGGAGAGGAGCGTAAATTCTCTATGTAAATGTGTACCGTATAGCGCCACCTGGTGATGGTGGCAGAGGGTATTACAATTTCCGTTTTTACCCGTGGCAACACTTAGGTTAAAGCACTTTTTGCACCGCTAATTTTTTTCCTATTTCCCTTCCCCTCCCCCCTTCCCCAAAACGGAGGGGCCTGTCAAAGCCACCCCCGCCCACAAAAGGTGTATATGTCATACAACTTCCCCGTCCCTCTCCCCTGACCTCCCTCTCCCCTCCCCCTTCCATTCCCCACACTTCCTCCTCACCCCTCCCTCCCCTGCCTCCCCTGATACTCCTGATACTCCTGATATCCTGATATCCTGATAGTATATATATATATATATATATATATATATATATATATATATACAGTCACGTGACAAAGTAAGTACACCCCATGTAAAGTTTTGACTTTTTCAACATATTTCAACATACAGCTATTTGATCTTCATTTCAACAATATTGATAGATAAAGGTGATATAATATAACAAATATCATGAAACATTTACATTTTGTAGTCCATTGTATAATTTAAATAAACATAAATGCAAATTTCGCATGTGAAAAAAGTAAGTACACCGTTACATTTATCACCACTTCAAATACCTAAAATTAGAATCATGTGCACCAGCTCAGGTGCAAATGATTCGAACATCGTTAGAGAGGATCTTGGAGGAACCTGTCTTATTTAAACCTCAGACATTTAGTTTGGTTTGCTCTTTGTTGTTGAAGTGTGCGGCGTCACCATGCCTAGATCAAAAGAGCTCTCTGAGGCCTTCAGAAAGAAGGCTATAGATGCCTATGAGTCTGGGAAGGGATTTTAAAAGATCTCCAAACAATTTGAAATCAATCATTCGACTGTCCGGAAGATCATCTACAAGTGGAGAAGATTCCAAACAACTGCCAACCTGTTCAGGCCAGGCCGCCCCAGCAAGTTCAGCCCGATACAAGACTGCAAGATGCTGAAAGAAGTCTCTAAGAACCCCAGAATGCCGTCACGGGACCTACAGGTAGCTCTTGCTACTGTTGATGTCAGAGTGCACGAGTCTACCATGAGAAAGAGGCTGCACAAATTTGATCTACATGGGAGGTGTGCCAGGAGGAAACCTTTGCTGTCCAGAAAGAACATCAGGGCAAGACTAAAGTTTGCCAATGAACCCCTAGACAAAGACCAGCACTTCTGGAACAATGTGTTCTGGACAGATGAGTCAAAGGTAGAGCTATTTGGCCACAGTACCAGAAGAAATGTTTGACGAAAACCAAAGACAGCATTTGACCACAAGAACCTGATCCCAACTGTAAAGCATGGTGGTGGAAATATTATGGTTTGGGGCAGCTTTGCTGCATCAGGGCCTGGGCAGCTCACCATCATAGAATCCACCATGAATTCTTCATTGTACCAGAGGGTGCTTGAGGATAATGTGAGGCCATCTGTCAGAGAGTTGAAGCTCAACCGAAGGTGGACCTTGCAACATGATAATGACCCTAACATCTATCTATAATTCCAGTAATCTCTGTATGTATGTCTGTATGTATGTCTGTAACCGCTATTTCTCGACAACCACGGGTCCGATATACTTGAAACTTGCCAGGTATATTGCTGGGGACCCGAGGATGTGCCTTTTCAAGGTTTCATATTAATCGGACAAGTAGTTACCGAGCTATGTCCAAAAAACGATTCAACCAATCAGAGAGCAGCGAGTTATCACGTGTGCCGAACGTGGCGAACAGACTCTGCCTCGGACGGCACATTTGAGAGCGTATTCATTTATTTCATGTTGGCAAACTATGTTGCCGCTATGTTGGCGTTAAACTATGTTTTAAAACTAATTAAAACTAATTTGCGATTCTTTCGCTTTCCTGCGCGTTTGTGCACGCTATGGCGATTTCTTTACCAAACTCCGCAAGCCGTTCGCTTTGGACCAAACCATTTCATGTAAATAGAGGGGGGGGATTGTCACCGTACTCGCAAGCCGTTCGCTTTGGACCAAACCATTTCATGTAAATAGAGGGGGGGGGGGGGGGATTGTCACCGTACTCGCAAGCCGTTCGCTTTGGACCAAACCATTTCATGTAAATAGAGGGGGGGGGGATTGTCACCGTACTCGCAAGCCGTTCGCTTTGGCTTTGCGAATGGACCAAACCATTTCATGTAAATAGAGGGGGGGGATATAATTTTAGATATATATATAGTACGGGCACGCCCTAGTACCAGTAAATCCACCAAGGAATGGTTGAAAAGAAAGAAATGGAGGGTTCTGGAATGGCCAAGTCAAAGCCCGGATCTAAATCCCATCGAGATGTTGTGGGGGGATTTGAAACGAGCTGTGCATGCAAGAAACCCCTCAAACATCCCACAGGTGAAATAATTAATTCTGCATGGAGGAGTGGGCAAAAATTTCTCCCAGTCGATGTCAGAGACTGGTAGACAGTTATAAGAAATGCCGACTTGAGATTGTTTCTGCCAAAGGAGGCAATACCACCGATTAGAGCCAAGGGTGTACTTACTTTTTCCACATTGCGAAATTTGCATTTATGTTTATTTAAATTATACAATGGACTACAAAATGTAAAAGTTTCATGATATTTGCTATATTATATCACCTTTATCTATCGATATTGTTGAAAGGAAGATCAAATAGCTGTATGTTGAAATATGTTGAAAAAGTCAAACTTTACATGGGGTGTAAATATATATATACTTATACACACGCATGCATACACACATGCATACACACACATGCATACACATATACATACAAACACACATACAAACACACACACACACACACACAAACTCTTCTCTCTTGGGAGGTACGCTTCTCTAGAGAACCACCCTTCTTTAGGGAACTACTTTTCTCCAGGGAACTACGGTTCTCTCGGGAACTATGCCTCTCTAGGGAACTACGCTTCTCTAGTGTACTACGCTTCTCTAGGGAACCACCCTTTACTAAGGAACTATGCTTCTCCAGGGAACTACGGTTCTCCAGGGAACTACGCTTCTTTTGGGAACTTCGCTTCTCGAGGGAACTATGCTTCTCTCGGGAACTACGGTTCTCTAGGGTACTACGCTTCTCTAGGGAACCACCCTTTACAAGGGTACTACTCTTCTCTAGGGAACTACACTTCTCTGGGGAACCATCCTTCACTAGGGAGCTAAGCTTCTCTGGGTAACTACACTTCTCCAGGGAACGACACTTCTATAGAGAACTATGCTTCTCTCTGAAACTACGCTTCTCTTGGAATCTACGCTTCTCTTGGAATCTACTCTTCTCTCGGAAACTACGCTTCTCTCAGAAACTACGCTTCTCTCGGGAACAACGCTTCTCGAGGGAATGGCGCTTCTCTTGTGAACTACGCTTCTCAGGGGAACTACGCATCTTTAGGGAACTACGCTTCTCGAGGGAACTATGCTTCTCGAGGGAACTACTCTTCTCAAGGGAACTACACTTCTCTGGAGAACGACGCTCTCTCGGAAACTATGCTTCTCTCGGAAACTGTGCTTCTCTCAGGAACTACGCTTCTCTGGGGAACGGCGCTTCTCTTAGGAACTATGCTTCTCGAGTGAACTAAGCCTCTCGAGGAAACTACTCTTCTTGAGGGAACTACGCTTCTTGAGGGAACTACGCTTCTCAAGGGAACTACGCTTCTGTAGGGAACTACACTTCTCTAGGGAACTACGCTTCTCTCGGGAACTATGCTTCTCTCGGAAACTATGCTTCTCTAAGGAACGACTCTTCTCTAAGGAACGACTCTTCTCTAAGGAACTATGCTTCTCTAAGGAACTATGCTTTTCTAGGAAACCACGCTTCTCTGAGAATTGATGCTTCTCTTGGGACCTATGCTTTTCTCAGGAACTATGCTTACCTAAGGAATGATGCTTCTCGAGGGAACTATGCTTCTCTCTTCAATCATTAATATCTTCACATGAGCATAACCAATTTTCACAATACTCAAACCCAAATGCTTCATTTTCAACAATCTTTCAGTCTGTCAATAAAAATAAACTTGGGACAATGGAGACCATTGCTCTTTAAGGCAGCATATGCACTTACATACCTCTAAAGAAATCAAGTTACTAATTCTTCCACATTTAAATCAATCATGAATGATCTAGTACTACAGATGAGCACAGGGTGTGCAGATTGAACAGGATCTAATATAACCAAATCAGTGTCGACATACTTAATGTAGAACCAGGATGGCTCTATTGTAATGACTATTATTATATAATATACTGAACATCAAAATAAATTTATCACTTTCATTTTTTGAAATGTGCAGCTCTACAAACACGTTTCTTCAATTGTAATGGCTGATTATGTAACGGGAACTTCCCTTCAATCACCTGGTTGATAAACAATGGCATGCTTGAATGGTTCTGTATAGGGATTTTTCCCTTTAAATAATGACCCTCATAATGAAATCCTTCAGTTCCCATGGTTAGACATTCATTTACTGCTGTCTTTAGTCACTCAAGCGGCTTATGACAGGGAAAAAACAAGAAAATTCAGATGCCACGCCTGACATCTGAACAACGTTTAAGGGCAATTGGGGTGCTGGAAGCTGGTATAAGCCAGCTAACAATTGCCCAACGTCTTGGTTGCTCACAGCCTGCAATTTCCAACCTGGCCAGGCATTACGGTGAAACTGGAACTGTGAATGATGGTCCACGAAGAGGAAGACCACGGGCAACCACCCCAAAACCAAGAACGCTGGATTGTGCTGCAGCATCTTCGCGATCGTTTCTGCCCTGCGACGCAAACAGCTGCAGTGAAGAAAGGTCGCCACAACAACCGCATCAGTGTCTCTACTGTGCGGAGGCGCTTGAGAAGTCGGGGCCTGGTGGCAAGACGTCCTTGCAGAGGTCCAGTGTTTAACGCAGTGCATCAGAGGAACAGACTAAGATGGTGTCTGCAGCATCCCGCTGGACACAGCAACAGTGGAGTGCAGTCTTGTTCAGTGATGAGTCCAGATTTTGCCTCCATGCTGCTGATGGGCTTCAACGGGTATGGCACAGAGGTGGGGAGAGGAAAGGTATGCATCATGCTGTATTCGCCAGATCAATCATTGGGGAGGACCCATTGTGATGGTATTGGCTGGCATTTCCACCCATTTCAGGACACCTCTGGTCGTCATCGAAGGCAATCTCACTAGTCTGCGTTATGTCAATGAGGTTTTGAGACCTAATCTGCTGCTATTTCTCCAGGCTCATCCTGATATCGTAGTTTTCCAGCAAGACAACGCTCGGCCCCATGCTGCTCGCCTCACCACCAACTTCCTCCAGGAACAGGGTGTTGAAGTGATGCCTTGGATGTCTTATTCCCGACCTGAATCCCATTGAGAATTTATGGGATAGGCTTGGTCGACGTCTTGCATCGAGATCAACGGCTGTCAACCGGCAAATGTTCATTCAAGGCTTGCAGGAGGAGAGGGACGGACTTCCCCAGGACCGCATCAGACGCCTGGTACAGACCATGCGTTGGAGGTGTATAGCCTGCATCACAGCTCAGGGAGGACACACACGATATTGAGGACTTCTGTCATTCTGTCCTTGACTGTTAGGAGTGTTGTGTCCATTCCTGTGTCATTTTGTTTTGACTGTATTCAGGTGCGTGCCTTTGTGTTGCAGTGCTGTGACTTTTGTTGCACAACCCCTTGTGATGTTCATGCATTTTGCTTTTTTGTGATTGAGGCAACCTCTTGTTTATTGATATAGTCAGGTTCACTATGTTAACAAATATAATTGCGTTCAAAATTTTGTTAGATTAGCAAAACTATACATTTTTGGAATATTCAGAGCATGAGGAATCCAAAAATTAATGTTTACATTTGCGTAGACACCTTTGCGAAAATGACACTCAGGACAGTGATGAAGTTAGGTTCACTATGTTAACAAATATAATTTCTTTCAAAATTTTGGGATTAGCAAACCTGTACATTTTTGGAATCTTCAGAGCATGGAGAATCTGAAAATCAATGTTGGCATTTGCACAGACACCTGCATGGCCGCCATTTTGGATTTTGAAAATGGCCGCCATAAAATACATATTTTGCGCGATCTTGGCTTCTAGTCAACCAAGAGACTTAATTAAATATGCTAATCCTATGTTTTCTGGGTGAAGGAATCCAATAAAGGCCTCAAAATAGTGCTCAGGATTATAGAAAAGCAACAAACAAAGGTAATTGAAAACCATTGTCTTTATATTTGTGATATAACTGTATTACATAATACATGATATTGCAAGTCCTTTGAAGTTATAGGTTGTTATAGGAAGTTATAGGTAGTATCAGATTGAACTATAAGTCCTATACACAGGATCTACGAGGTCTATACCGTTCAGGAATATGCTTTTACAGATCTTCATCACTGTCCTGAGTGTCATTTTCGCAAAGGTGTCTATGCAAATGTAAACATTAATTTTTGGATTCCTCATGCTCTGAATATTCCAAAAATGTATAGTTTTGCTAATCTACCAACATTTTGAACGAAAAAACATGGTGAACCTGAGTAATATCCATCACACCATCCTCCTCACCCGGCTTGAATCCACCTTTAACGTTACCGGCACTGCCCTCTCTTGGATTAAATCATACCTCTCTGACAGACGCCAGTTCATCTCCATCAATAACTGCAAATCCCCCACTGCTCCCCTCCCCCAAGGTGTCCCCCAAGGTTCAGTTCTTGGCCCCCTCCTCTTCATCCTTTACCTGTCCCCCCTCGGTCACTTAATCCGCCGTCATGGTCTCCAATTCCACTGCTTCGCCGATGACATCCAGCTTTTCATCTCCACCAAGTCCGTCTCCACCAACACCCACTCTATCCTGACAAACTGCATCTCTGAAATAAAATCCTGGCTTCAAATCAACTTCCTCAAACTAAACTGTGATAAATCTGAAATAATCATCATTGGCCCAAAAACGCTCATAAAATCCACCCATAACTTTGCCCTCAACATCGACGGTATCCCAGTATCCACGTCCCCTCACATCCGGAATCTTGGCATCATCTTTGACCAATCCCTCTCCTTCGACAAATACACTAAACAGATCACAAAGACAGCCTTCTTTCACCTGAAAAACATCGCCCGTCTCCGTCCATCCCTCTCCTCCACGGCTGCAGAAACCCTCATCCACGCCTTCATCACCTCCCGTCTGGACTACTGCAATAGCCTCCTCTATGGTTCACCCTCAACAATCACCAATAAACTCCAATACATTCAGAACTCCGCTGCCCGTCTACTCACCCATTCCCGGACCCGTGACCACATCACCCCCGTCCTTTACAAGCTTCACTGGCTCCCCATCTCCCAGAGAATCCAGTACAAAATCCTCCTCTTGACCTACAAAGCCCTCCATAACCTGGCCCCATCCTACCTGGCTGACCTCCTCTCCAGACACACTCCCACCCGCAACCTCCGCTCTGCTGGTACCAACCTCCTGAACCCCCCATCCGGACCAAATTCAGATCCTGGGGGGACAGGGCCTTCTCCATCGCTGCTCCCACCCTCTGGAACTCACTACCTCACACCATCAGAGACTCCTCCTCACTCACCACATTCAAAACATCACTCAAGACCCACCTGTTCAGCACTGCATTCAACATTCAACCTACAGCATTTAACCCCTGACTATCACTTCTCCTTCTCCCTCCTTTTGCTTTAAATATTTCCCTATTGATTCTTGTCTTTTTGCAATTGTTGTTTTCATGTTTTGTTATGCATTATGTTTTGCACTCTGTCAAAGCGCCTTTGGGCTTCATGAAAAGCGCTATACAAAATAAATGAATTATTATTATTATTATTAATATGTGTTTCGTAAAGATATCTGAACTTTACATCTGTGTTCAAATATTTTTCATTTTTGCATGAAGGATTTCAATGAGTGTCCTAAAGATTTGATACGTTTCTTTTGATGTTGAGTATATCTAACGATTGTAATGGCAAATTGATGCTCAGTTTTCACTCGTCTAAATTAGTAGATGTTTCCTGCTTGGAATTGGATGTTATAATATGACAGACAATGAAGTAATTCATTGTGACCAAGCAGTTGTTTATCTCTGAGCCCTCTGCCATCTATGCCATCTGTAGTAATGAGCTGGGAAACTCCAGCCTTGATATTTAATGCCAATGATCAATCAAAGTCATCCCACCGGATAGAAGAACAGACTCCTTTGTATTCAGTAAAAATGGGACTGATTTATCAGTGTAAATGAGGAAATGTACAGAGCATGTTCACAAATGAGGTAGAAGTGAGGAAGGGGGGTTGTGGTGGAGGGGGAAGACATAAATAATTACAACCTTTAAGCCATATGAATAAACGAGCTCTTTACCCATCCTAGCTGGTAATCCAATAAATGTTATCTGTTTCAATTTCATTACTTTATTTATTGGGTGGGTAAATGTATTATTGGGTAAAATGCCAGGGGCATAGAAAGGCCCCTTTATATCAGGGTATGTGCTGTGTGGCAAAATAGAGAAAAGAAGGGACGTTTCTTAGCTTGTAGAAAATATCAAACAATATAAAAGAAGCGACATTCAAAAAATCTCGTGTGCATGCTGTACTACCCTTGTGTTCTTAGAAGGAACCAAGTAATGCTC
Source organism: Myxine glutinosa (assembly GCF_964187855.1). NCBI lineage: Eukaryota > Metazoa > Chordata > Myxini > Myxiniformes > Myxinidae > Myxine > Myxine glutinosa. Next base: position 287,391,275 of record NC_136261.1, on the reverse strand, counting down.
TAGAAAAGTTAATATAAAGGGGCACCAATTTGATTCATACACCTGCATGAAGAGGTAAATGTATTTCATTTGCCAGATGTAGGGCGTCCTTTCTCATTTCATGCTTGGGGAGGGGCACACATCGAGAACGTCAATTACAATAATTTTGCGTAAATTCCAATTTCAGACCTTGGGCTCTCACTAACTCTAGCAGTGACTTACTGCAATAGCAATCAGTGATAGAAAATTCCACGTTATAAGCTTTCAATAAATGTTTGGTTCACGTTCTTGAGGTTCCTGATTCTTTGTAAATAAACGTTTAAAGTTGTATCACTCTTTTTGAAACACCTTGTACATTTTGTCCATTTGTCCATGATTTTGTCCATTTCAGCAGGAAGATTACAAGGTAGGCAAATCCTCCGAGCTCTATTCACAAGGATGTTGATCAAGGCAATTTTATATCTCGTGGACCTGAAGGAATCCTAGCGAGTATACTGCCCAGTGAAGGTAGGCTTCAAGTAGATGATGTAGTGAAACCACGTGCGGATCTTTCGACCAACACGTCCAAGAATGGTAAAGTGTTTGAATATTCCAGCTCCATGGTGAATTCAGCGTTGGATGGAGAGTGTTGAGCTGTGTCAAGAATGCGTCACATACCATCTGAGACTCAAACAAAGCAAAGATGTCATCAACATACCGATAGGATAGGATGAGAGCATCCACACCTTGCCGACCAGTAAGTTTCTGCATTTCCTGATAGCCCACAAAGATATTTGCAAGCACTGGGCCTAGTGGAGAACCCATAGCCACTCCATAAGTTTCGACATAAATAATATTGTTACAGATACGACTTTGATGGTATGGTGGGCCGAGCGGGATGGCCGCCGTATCCGTACAAGTTACCCGATTGTGCCCGAATGTTGACTAATCGCGCTACGCTGGCTCAATAGGAAAGAGAAGACACCCGGCTGGGCTATAATGACACAATACGACACCAGGGGTTCAGTTCTCAAGACCTCCGGAGGAGGTTATATTAAGGCGGAAAAGGTTAGATTACAGGGACAAGAGGGAAACATAGGAAGGTGGGCACTTAGACACAACCTTATATTAACCCTAGACAGACCACAGATAAACGGGACAACGCTGACTCACACGGGATTTGATGGCAAGGAAAGCGGCAGTCGATGGCTCAGGTGCACCTGGCTCCGGGACAGAATCACGTACGGTGGTGTCCAGCAGATGCGGGGAGGTCGCTCAGCGCTCGTGGGTCGCGACTTTGGTGGAGATGCCGGGGAGGTCGCTCAGCGCTCGGGAGGGTGGCGTCTTGTCCTTCCAAGCTCGGGGCGCATCTGACGTCACGTCCGGCGCGGGGCCGCGTATATCCGGCGGGGAGTCACGCCCTCGCTCGTTAGCTCCGCCCCATATGGCATCGGCCCATGGCTTCTCATTGGGTGCGGGGGTTACCGGCTCCGCCCTTGACGAGGGGCCGACAGGGAGCCCCCTTCTGGGTAACCCCGTCGAGCACATGTTCAATGGCGGCCAACCGAGCCGGAGTGAGGACGCAAAGCCGCTGTTGTTGTGGTTGTTGTTGGAGCTTGAGATGATGGGAAGAGATGCGGGGAGGTATGGGAAGGTCCTAAACTCCTACTGGTGCCATATCATCACATTCTGGTGCAACGAAGAGTCATAATTAATGGAAACAAGTCCTTAACTGACATAGATTAAGAATAACTAGCAAGATGTCCTATAATTGTCTACGTGTGGTGCGGGGGACCTGGGCACGACATTTAATGGGGGAATGAAGGGGAAGATCGGCTCTAATGGGTGTTGTTTACAGACAATGGGACTAGGGAATGGGGTAAGGGGAGAGTTGGGGAGTATCGGAGAAGATAGGGGAATATTTACAAGCGGATATGGAGGTCAAATTCCATATTCGCAACATTGCACCCTTCTCTACCCTCGGGGCGTCCCGACCCGATAAATTTTTACCTACTTTAGTGTGGCACGCAATGTAGTTCCCTCTACTATTAACTCTACCCTGAGTGCGACAGTTTTACTGATATTCACAAATGAGTAAATATGTCCCCCTGCGACGTTGCACCCTTCTCCTCACAGAAACACACCCACAGGATAACCGAATCCGGAAAGAATTCGCAAACTAAACATACAGCCGGTAGGGAGCATTATTTACAAGACTATGCTGCTATTTACACTACGATCCAGGACCTGTTTTTGGAGGAACACATGCAGATGTTATGCATAGAGAGAGCGCGCTTGCCAGCATCGATACACCAACCCACGAGTGCTCTGTGGCCGACGGCCTTTAATAACGTGCAGAGCACCCCATCCGAGCATCAACAGCACCACCCCACCACCAATCGGTGCAGTCACCATTGTTCATTGGAATAAAAATAAATTCGACAACCCCTAACCCTGCAGGTGTCTCTTGCTCTTCTTGTGGTGCACTTGGTGTTAATTAACAGTGGTTCACCTTTATGGCATAGGTGCCACGTTGACCCATAGGTCCTTCCACGGGTGGTGCTTGGCCGCAAAAGAGCTGCGGTCCATTGTGGGTGGCCACAAACATTGCGGTCCATATGGTGTATCGATCCAGGCAGCCAACAGCGAAAGTGCAGGCCCACAACTGCGTAGCCAGCACCTCTCTCTCCTCTCTCTCTACCCCAAAGCCAGATCCTCGGAGGTGGGAGACAAAAGAAGAAACAAGTGAGTAAGGTGGTAAGGGCGCAAAAGTGCACGCAATGTAAGGTGATGCACACTGGGGGCACATGGGAACCAGGTGAGACAGGTACGTTCCTATCGTACGCCCCCCCCCCCACCAGGTAACCTACATGGCCCCTCCCTTACCCCTTACTGTATCCACAAAACACAACACTACCCATAAACATCTACTTTACAAATCAACAAACATCCCTACTGTCTTCCCCGTTCCTCCCATAAACCAAATTCGTCTTCTCTCCCTCCTAACCAATCAAATTTGCCATTTTCAACTCTCATCAAAATTTGCCATTTTCAACTCAACATCAAAATTTGCCATTACCAATTCATCATCAGTCCCTCCTAGGGAGGGAGAGATGGAATCACCCCAATGTCTCATCCACGTCGTGATGCGTCTCACCAATCCACACAGCAATTCTCATTTCCTGCAACAAAACAAAGAAAACACAGGTGTGGAGTCATCATCATCACCACAGGTAAGTGGCTGCGTATGGTGCGACAGGTTCTTCAATCCTAACTATCTCCTAAATGACTTTAACAACTTTACACTACCCGGGGGCTTTCTCCGGCCAAACCATTGGCCCTCTTACACTATGGGTTCTAAAAACCAATTCCCATTGGCCAAACTGTGGTGCTCTTCAATTTGGGGTCTCACTCCCCCGATTCATCTCCCGGTGCCCTCGCACAATTTCTGGGCTGCGGCGTGTACCTCTCCCAGTGGGTCTACCCACCTGCACACCTCCACCACTGCAGTTGCCTCCGAGCTTACCTGCTCCTCACCCTAACCTAACTACCTGGGGAAGGCCCTCTGGCTCTCTCCCCACTCCGTGCCCTCTCTGGCACTGGGCTGCCCGATCCACACCCGGGATCCTCAGGCACCCACTCACAACTACCGGCTCCCAGAGCCCACCTGCGGCCTCACCTGGCCGACATCCTCACAGTGGTGGAGTGCCCAACCAACTACACACACTAACAGGCTACACGCCCAGCCATTTCCACAACACTAATGCACCCATTCACAACACCATTCTGCAACCGCACCACAAATGCCAATATCCAACCACAATTTACCTGCACCCTCTACCTAACACTTACACTACCCGCCCCGGGTATCCGTGATGGGGGTCCACTCTTCCCCCATCCACACCTTCGCACCATGCACACCACTCCGTACCACTCACTCCAACTCTCTCCACACACCTGTACCTGCACACCTGTGCTCTCACACCTGGTGCCACCTGCACCCTTCTCTCCCCAAGCGCATTCGCGCTGATCCACACACTCACTACTCATACACTGCTCCACACACCTGTCCAGTTCTCACACCTGTGCAATCACACCTGTTCAATCTCAAACACACAGCATCATCTCAGCTAACTACTCCCCTCTGAAACTTGCGCTTCCCAGTCGTCCCTTTAAACTATTGCGCTCCCACGTCATTATCACACACACTAAACTACCTGCGTCCCCACTACAGGTATCAGTCACTAGCTAACCTTAACGTTACCTAATGTCAATCTTCGCTAGATCCCTACACACCATATCCTAACCCACCCGGGCTAGTTTTCACTGCCATACACCCCATAATCTATAGCGCATTTGCCCCCCACATGGGAAAGGTGGCAGGGATGCCACCCTCTCCCACCGGGCCTATCGCTCCTCAATCCCCCAGTCCTCTGGCACTAATAAGCCCCCCTTATTCAGAGGTACTGGGTCCCGCCTCGGCATCTAAAGCCGAGGCGATCCACGGGGGCGCCTGCTCGCCGGTGTAAGGTCTTATCCGGTCGGCGTGGACGATCCGAGGGAGGGCTCGTGGCCCCATTTTGATCTTAAAGACCACGTCACAGATTTGCGACAGGACGACTCCTGGGCCTTGCCAGGGGGAGGTGAGTTTTGGGCACCTTCCCTTCCGCCTCCGGGGATTAAAGAACCAAATCTTCATCCCCGGAGCGTATTGACTCCCCTGGCTCCGGTCGTCGTACCTGCGCTTCATCTTTTCCCCCGCCAGATGGAGTTGGCGGCGGGCGAAGGCATGGACTAGCTCCATGCCTTCCTCTAGGTGACGTGCGTACCCCTCCCTCGGCGGGTTAACCACTGTGTCTGGCACGGGACCGCATAGCAAGTCGGCGGGAGCCCGTAACTCCCGCCCATACATAAGCAACGCTGGACTGCATGCGGTGGCCCCGTGCTGGCTGGTTCGGTAGGCCATGAGCAAGTAAGGGAGATGTTCGTCCCAGTCATCCTGACGGGTGGTGGTGAACAGTGCCAGTTGTTGGATTAGAGTTCGATTGAATCTTTCCACCATCCCGTCAGATTGAGGTCTTAAAGGCGTTGTTCTGGTTTTCCGAATTGACAGGAGACTGCACACATCTTTTAGCAATTTGCTCTCAAAATTTCGTCCCTGGTCGGTGTGCAACTCCTGTGGAATCCCATGCCGGCACACAAATCCTTCCACGAAGGCCTGCGCTACCACCCCTGCTTCTTGGTTGGGGAGGGCGTAGGCCTCCGGCCACTTGGTGAAGTAGTCCATCACAACGAGGATATACTTATTACCTTGGCGGGTGCGGGGCAGCGGTCCTAGAATATCCATAGCCACCCGCTCAAGGGGGGCCCCCACCTGATGTAATTGAAGGGGGGCCCTCATCCTCCGTGCTGGTCCCTTTTTGGCAGAACAGGCGTCGCATCTCCGACACCAGTCCTGTATGTCGCGCCCCATATTCACCCAATAGAACCTCCGGCGGACCCGAGATATTGTCTTTGTCCTGCCCAAATGGCCGCCGGAGCGGGTACCATGCACCTGTTGCAATATGACGTTCTTGAATTTGTCAGGGACTATCACCAGCCAGGAAGTTCGATCAGAGGGAACCTCCACCCACTTGCGATACAAGATGTTGCCTTTCAATTCCAGGGTCTGCCACTGAGCCCAATATGCCTTTGTTTGTGCCCCGAGGGGGGTGACCTCTTCCCCCTTTGGTCTTTGCCCCAATTTGACCCATTGGAACACCGGCCCCAGAACAGGATCCTCCTGCTGGGCCGTGCTCCAAGCCAACTCTCCAAATTCCTCGTCCGCGGTTAGTGGCAAAATTGGCCCTCTCACCCGGGTTGCCCGGACGACGAGAATCGGGGCGGAATCGCCCAATTGCTCCCTCTCCTCGTGTCTCGCACAAAATTTACAGTTTTCCCCCAGACAAGGACGCCGAGAGAGTGCGTCCGCATTACCATGGGCCTTCCCGGCCCTATGGGCCACATCAAAATCGTACTGCTGCAACTTTTCCAACCACCTTGCAATTTGGCCCTCCGGTTCCTTGAACCGAAGGAGCCATTGCAAGGAGGAATGGTCAGTTCTAACCAAAAATTTCCGCCCGTACAAGTACGGGTGGAAATGGTTCATGGCAGCCAGCATAGCCAATAACTCTTTGCGAGTGACGCAATAATTTCTCTCGGGCCTACTTAAGGCCCGACTATAATAACCAATCACTCTCTCCACGCCCTCCTGTGTCTGAGACAAAACTGCGCCCAATCCTTCCTGGCTCGCATCCGTGTCCAGGGTAAATGTCCCGTTGCTAGTGGGGTACGCTAGAAGGGGTGCGGATGTTAGACACCCCTTCAATTTTTGGAAGGCCTCGTGGCACTCCCGTGTCCAATTAAATCGCGTCCCCTTCTCCGTAAGCCGGTGGAGGGGACGGGCCAACTCCGCAAATTTCGCCACAAAGCGCCGGTAGTAGGAGCAGAGTCCCAAAAATCCCCGCACCTCTTTGATGGTACGTGGTGCGGGCCACTCCTCTACCGCTTTAATTTTGTCTGGGTCTGTTTTTACCCCCTCGCGGCCAATCACGTGACCTAGATAGGCCACCTCTCTTGCAAACAAAGTGCACTTACTCGGGTTCAGCTTCAACCCTGCCTGTCTGAGGCACCCGAACACCTGGTCCAAATTAGCTAGTGCCTGGGGGAACGTTTGGGCATGTACCAGGACGTCATCCAGGTACACCAGGCATGATTGCCATGGCATGCCGCCTAGTACATGCTCCATCAATCTCTCAAAGGTGGCGGGGGCGTTACACAAACCAAACGGCATCACAGTAAACTGATACAGTCCCTTACCTGTGGAAAATGCCGTTTTCTCCTTCCCTGCCCTATCCATCTCCACCTGCCCATACCCACTCTTGAGGTCCAAAGTTGTGAACCAATTTGAGCCCGCAACGGCATCGAGGGTGTCATCAATCCTTGGCAGGGGATATGAGTCCTTGAGTGTCACGTTGTTTAGCTGGCGATAGTCCACGCAGAACCGCGTGGTCCCATCCTTCTTTTTGACCAGCACAACAGGTGACATCCAAGGACTTCCCGAGGGCTCGATCACACCTGCGTCGAGCATTTTTGCAACCTGCTCGTCAGCTTCCGCCCTCTTGCTCCAAGGGAGCCGTCGGGCGGCCTGACGAATAGGCCGGGCCTCACCGGTGTGGATCTGATGTTTCACCAGGCCCGTACGTCCAATATCCTCGGTGGACAGGGAGAAGAGGTCCAAATGGGACCCAACCAGTTTGTGTAAGGCCTCCCTCTGGGTACCTCCCAACTCTACGCTACTACGATTTACCATCTCGCAAATGGGATCGGGCCAATTCCTACTTGTTATTGAAGGCTCCCCCCGGGGTCGGCTCGGCTGGACGTTCTCGCCCCTCACTGTCGCGACTTCCTCAACTGGGGTGCAGCCAGCTACCCTCGTGCCCCTTACTATAGTGCGTGGTTCTGTACTCACATTTACTACTCGGACGGCCACTACCGGTCCGTCCGTTTTTACAAGGGTGCGGCCCACGATTAAACCCGGTATGGACTGCGCTGCCACCGGTTCGACCAGGCCGCAGGACTCCTGCCATGTTGGGCGAGCTGCCCACCGGGCCGGCACTATCGCCTCGGCCCTTGGGGGGATGGTCACGGCCTCGGAAGCCTCCAGCTCCGCTCTCTCGGCCGTGCTCACTCCCCCTAACGGCAGCTCTTCTACTCCCACCTGCAGGATCCCCCGGCACAAGTCGATTTTACAACCGCTGGCAGTCAACAGGTCCAACCCTATTAAACATGGGTCGCACACCTCCGCCACCCAAACATCTATCTCCCTCCTTACCGACCCTAACTTGAGGGTCACAGAACCACGCCCTATGATCGGGGCCGTTACCCCGGTAGCAAGCTGCAAACTATAATTTTGCAGGCGCTGGATCTTATCCCAGCCACCTGCGCTCGAATCAAGGACCACAGGGCTGATGATCGTGGCGCTAGCTCCTGTGTCCACTACGGCGTCTACCCCCACGCCGGCAATTTTGCATCTAATTGTCAGGCTACCGGTTCCAATTTGGCCACAATAAATGACCTGTCGCGTCAATGAGGGCTCTCCTCCATCCTCTGCTGCCGAACACCGCCCTACGTGCCCGACACCTTCTAGTTTCCCGGGGTCTGGCGGGGGGGTGTCTGGGGTCGGCTAACCCGCTCCCCCCTGGGCGGAGTTGAGGACCTCAACTGCCGGGGATCATCCCGGCGCGCGTTTCGACAGTGCCGCGCCAGGTGACCCAGGCGGTTGCAGGTATAGCACCTCACCTGATAAGGTGCTTGCCTCCGGAATTCCAAATTCCCCCCCCTGTAGGTCCGAATTGGATTACCCGCTCGTGGTCCACCGCGGGCCACCTCCGTGGCCGCCTGCCATGGTCCAGGTCCCGCCAGGCGCTGGTCCACCAGCCTCCGGACCATGCCCGCCAGGTCAGGACCCACGTCGGGGGCGGGTCCCCTAAGGGGTCCGCCCTCCACCGGGGGTCCCACCTGGCGGACCGCCATTGCGAGACGCTCGCCCCCTCGGGCCAGGGGCCTCGCTGCTTCCCAACGGGCCGCAGCGTCAGCCGCCTGGCTCAGAGTCTGCGGGCGCCACATGGCGAGCTGTTGCCGGAGCTCAATATCCGGGAGGGCCTGGATAAAATGGTCCAGCGCCAGGCTTTCCCGGGAATCCGCTGCCATGCTAGCATGTGCGATCCCCACTGCGCGGCGAATGTCGTGGGCAAGTTCCCCGATGGCTTCCTGGGGCTTGCGTTTTCGCAGCGCGAGCTGAGCTTTAACAAGCTCGCTCTGCTGTTCTATGCCGAATCGATTAATTAGGGCGTCGCGGAGGGCTGGCAGGGTGAGAGCACCCGCTGGTAATGCCGTCAGCACCTCCGCCGCCGCGCCGCGCAATGCGGCCACCAGGTGTACTCCACCTTCGTCCTCACCCCAACCGTTGCCCTTACACACACAGTCGAACTGCGCCAGGTACGCGCGTAGATCACTCTTGCCGTCATACGGCGCGAGTGGGACCTTGTGGGACCACCTCGTATGTGAGTCGTTGCCCGCCTGCCGGACCCCGTGCGTCGCCCCTTGCGGGGTCAGCGCGGGGCCGAACCGGCCGGGCCCCCACAGTACACTACCCCCAAGGGGCTCTCGTGCCTCCCCGGTCCCTCCAACAACCACCCCTGTTGGTGTCGATGCATGGGTCACACCTCCGCAACCCGCTACCCATTCCATACCACCACCACCACAACCTTGCTCACCCACACCTCGCACCTCTCGTTCCATACCCTCCGGACCAGCCATACACCTCACTCTTGGCCTCTCACGAACATCCGGGTCTATCTCGACCCCCAAGCTTATTAAATCACCTGGCGCATCATACGCACGACCATATTGGTCACCACTTACACCGGGTCCTCTTTCTCTTCGCTTCTCCTCCATCACCTGCGAATCCCTCATCCGGTTAATGAGCACATCATCACGATCCGAACACAGACTCTGGACCAATTCTTTTACCTCCTCTTTTATCTCTTTCTTATCCTCTCTCCGTCGCTTTTTAATTTCGCTCACCCCTTCTTCCACTTCTTCTAATTTTTGCTTCATCTCCTTCATCTCTTCGTGCGCCCCTTTAAGTTCTTCCTCTAACTCCACTTTATTTTTTTCTATGTGCTCCCGCACCTCCCGCTCTTTAACCTCCATTACCTCTACCACCTTGTCCATTTTCCTCGTCAGGTCCTCATGTACCGTCTGACACTCTTTTTTAATTACCCCTACGTCCTTTTTCATCTCCTTCTGTGTCGATTTTAAACCCTCTATTACCGCTGTGTTCTTCTTTACCTGGTCCCCCAACTCCTTTTGTCCCACTGTCAGTTGTTCTACTCCCAGCGTCAACTCCTCTATACCACCTTGCAATTTTACAGTCCCCTTTCTCACCTCTTTCTCCATGCGCTCCTTACAGTGCCTCACCTCCTCGCGCACTCCTCCGACCTCCTCACTCACTCCTCTTCTGATCTCCTCTCCCATCACTTGCATCTCCTGCCCAGATGCCACCCTCATCTGCTCCATTTCCTCCCTGTGAGCATCCAGTTTGGTTTCTACCCCCATTCTGACCCCCTCTATCTGCTGCCCCATTTGGTTAACTTCCCTTTCCGCTTGGTCCCTCATGTCCCTCAATTTGCCTTCCATGGTGTTTTCTAACCCCTCTAACCCTTTTTGCATCCCTTCCATTTGATTCTCTTGAGCGGCCATTCTGTTTTCTACCCCCGTTAACCCCTCCTGTATTTCCCCTAATCTATCGTCTAATTTCCCAAATTTCATGTCTAATCCCTTAAAATTATTGTCTAATCCCTTAAAATTATTGTCTAATCCCTCACTGGTACCCCTCGCTTCGTCCCTCATTACCCCCATTTGCTCACTCTGAGCCCTCGCTTCGTCCCTCATTACCCCCATTTGGTTTCCCAACCGCTCACTATCAACCCTCATTTGCTCACTCTGAGCATCCATCCGGTTCCCCAATTGGTTACTCTGCAGTTTGAGGGACGCCTGCATTTGCGCCATAAATTGCTCCATGAGGACCTGCATCTGGGCCATCCCTCCCACTTGTGCAGCGGGTGCGGCCGCCGTAGCTATGTGCGAGGCGCAATTTCGCGCGTCTGCTACCCCCGCTGTTTCGCTCTCCTCATGTCCCTCATGTCCCTCAATTTGGTCCTGGACCGACCCTGCTTCACTCTCCCCTACCGGACCCCAGCCGTCTTGATCCGCCATAGCGCGACTTTCAAAATTCGGTTTTTATTTTTTTATTTTCGTAAAACAAATTGAAATTTCGCCGTTATAATTTCGCGCGGGAAACGCGCTCCGAATCGATTTTCCCTCCCAAAATTTGGGCCTAACTAATTTAGTCCCGGGTTCGAATTCCACTCCTCGACACCAATTGTTACAGATACGACTTTGATGGTATGGTGGGCCGAGCGGGATGGCCGCCGTATCCGTACAAGTTACCCGATTGTGCCCGAATGTTGACTAATCGCGCTACGCTGGCTCAATAGGAAAGAGAAGACACCCGGCTGGGCTATAATGACACAATACGACACCAGGGGTTCAGTTCTCAAGACCTCCGGAGGAGGTTATATTAAGGCGGAAAAGGTTAGATTACAGGGACAAGAGGGAAACATAGGAAGGTGGGCACTTAGACACAACCTTATATTAACCCTAGACAGACCACAGATAAACGGGACAACGCTGACTCACACGGGATTTGATGGCAAGGAAAGCGGCAGTCGATGGCTCAGGTGCACCTGGCTCCGGGACAGAATCACGTACGGTGGTGTCCAGCAGATGCGGGGAGGTCGCTCAGCGCTCGTGGGTCGCGACTTTGGTGGAGATGCCGGGGAGGTCGCTCAGCGCTCGGGAGGGTGGCGTCTTGTCCTTCCAAGCTCGGGGCGCATCTGACGTCACGTCCGGCGCGGGGCCGCGTATATCCGGCGGGGAGTCACGCCCTCGCTCGTTAGCTCCGCCCCATATGGCATCGGCCCATGGCTTCTCATTGGGTGCGGGGGTTACCGGCTCCGCCCTTGACGAGGGGCCGACAGGGAGCCCCCTTCTGGGTAACCCCGTCGAGCACATGTTCAATGGCGGCCAACCGAGCCGGAGTGAGGACGCAAAGCCGCTGTTGTTGTGGTTGTTGTTGGAGCTTGAGATGATGGGAAGAGATGCGGGGAGGTATGGGAAGGTCCTAAACTCCTACTGGTGCCATATCATCACATTCTGGTGCAACGAAGAGTCATAATTAATGGAAACAAGTCCTTAACTGACATAGATTAAGAATAACTAGCAAGATGTCCTATAATTGTCTACGTGTGGTGCGGGGGACCTGGGCACGACATTTAATGGGGGAATGAAGGGGAAGATCGGCTCTAATGGGTGTTGTTTACAGACAATGGGACTAGGGAATGGGGTAAGGGGAGAGTTGGGGAGTATCGGAGAAGATAGGGGAATATTTACAAGCGGATATGGAGGTCAAATTCCATATTCGCAACAATATTGTTGAAACTAAATTCAACTTGCCTCGTTGCTGTGTTCATCGACTCCACAAAGACTTGTTCTGAGATCTGCGGATGTTCCAGATCACCATGATAGAGCAGATGTGCGCATATATCATTAGTCTCCGTCAGTGGGACATTCTTGAACAAACTTTGTATATCAAAGGAGGCGATTATGTTGGCCGCACTTGTCGGTGTTTTAGCACAAATTGCTTCTGAAAAAGTGAAAGAACATTTCATCACAAATTGCGAAAGTGACTCCAACTGGTTGTAGGACATCTCTCAGCCACTTGGCTAGTTCATGTTGTGCCGAACCACCATGGACAATATCAGTCTTAGTGGGACAATTTCCTTGCTGGTCTTGTGCAAGCCGTACATTCATGGACATTGGGCTCCAACAGGTTTGATTCTGTTGTATAACTCCTTAGTTGTGCTGTGCTTTTGGACCTGTGGACCTATTTTGGACCTATAACCCTGTGCTTTTGGAGCTGTAACAGACATTTGGCACTTGTATGCCAACCCCGATTGTGCAGAACAGTACAATGCAGATATGTTCAAGATATTGAGCCGAGGTCAGAGTACGTTACATCTATGTATGTTAGAAGCAACCTTCATCCATTCCACGGACCCTACATTGTGTCATGAAAAGGAATTTGTGCATTCTCTCATTCTCTTTCAATACGGAAAGATTAAAGGTATTTCCCCGACCGCTGTCCAAGGTAATGATGCAAATGTTGCGTCATCACTGACAACTCCGCTCCAGCCAATCGGAGCCCGGTACAGTGGTGACTGAGTCAATCAATGGGCGTTGAGAACACTAATGACGTCAAGACTGAAGAACCAATTGGTGTCACGGTTACTTAGACATGCTTTGCACTCGTTCTCATCTCTTCTGGATCTGGTCTCTTCGCTGTGAATCACCTTGAAGAGTACAGCACGAAAAACGTTGGTGTTATTGTCATTATGGCGTGTTTGTTTACCTGTATATTAAAGTTCTGTAGCACCAAACTCTAACCTTGGTTAAGAACATGCATATCTTATTCAACGTCATAAACCGACCTCACCGCCCTCAACTATGCCATTTGCATTCTATGACCCTGTTCTCTTATTGCTAACTTTCTCCTTCATTATTCCCTTTCTATCCCTTTTTTTTTTTTTTTTTTACCACTCCTGAATCCTTTTGGGTGAAATATGTATGTTGATAGCACTTGATTTCTGTATAATGCCATATTTATGTGCTTTTATCAGAGGGTTCGTGTTTATATTATTGAGGATTTTATATTGCTAATGACTTTCAATATACTTTAGCTTCCGGAGGCTTCTTTAGCTTCAATATACTTCAGCTTCCGGAGGCTTCTTTAGCTTCAATATACATTAGCTTCCGGAGGCTTCTTTAGCTTCAATATACTTCAGCTTCCGGAGGCTTCTTTAGCTTCAATATACTTTAGCTTCTGGAGGCTTCTTTAGCTTCAATATACTTTAGCTTCCGGAGGCTTCTTTAGCTTCAATATACTTCAGCTTCCGGAGGCTTCTTTAGCTTCAATATACATTAGCTTCCGGAGGCTTCTTTAGCTTCAATACACTTTAGCTTCTGGAGGCTTCTTTAGCTTCAATATACTTTAGCTTCCGGAGGCTTCTTTAGCTTCAATATACTTCAGCTTCCGGAGGCTTCTTTAGCTTCAATATACTTTAGCTTCTGGAGGCTTCTTTAGCTTCAATATACTGTTACAGATACGACTTTGATGGTATGGTGGGCCGAGCGGGATGGCCGCCGTATCCGTACAAGTTACCCGATTGTGCCCGAATGTTGACTAATCGCGCTACGCTGGCTCAATAAGAAAGAGAAGACACCCGGCTGGATTACAATCACACAATACGACACCAGGGATACGGTTCTCAAAGGTTGTTATTACAATTGCGGAAGGTTTAGATTACAGGGACAAGAGGGAAACATAGGAAGGTGGGCACTTAAACACACTTATATTATCCCCGGACAGACGACGGACACACGGGACAAAATTGCTGACTCACACGGGGGTTTGATGGCAAGGAAAGCGGCAGTCGATGGCTCAGGTGCACCTGGCTCAGGGACAGAATCACGTACGGTGGTGTCCAGCAGATGCGGGGAGGTCGCTCAGCGCTCGTGGGTCGCGACTTTGGTGGAGATGCCGGGGAGGTCGCTCAGCGCTCGGGAGGGTGGCGTCTTGTCCTTCCAAGCTCGGGGCGCATCTCACGTCACGTCCGGCGCGGGGCCGCGTATATCCGGCGGGGAGTCACGCCCTCGCTCGTTAGCTCCGCCCCATATGGCATCGGCCCATGGCTTCTCATTGGGTGCGGGGGTTACCGGCTCCGCCCTTGACGAGGGGCCGACAGGGAGCCCCCTTCTGGGTAACCCCGTCGAGCACATGTTCAATGGCGGCCAACCGAGCCGGAGTGAGGACGCAAAGCCGCTGTTGTTGTGGTTGTTGTTGGAGCTTGAGATGATGGGAAGAGATGCGGGGAGGTATGGGAAGGTCCTAAACTCCTACTGGTGCCATATCATCACATTCTGGTGCAACGAAGAATCATAATTAATGGAAACAAGTCCTTAACTGACATAGATTAAGAATAACTAGCAAGATGTCCTATAATTGTCTACGTGTGGTGCGGGGGACCTGGGCACGACATTTAATGGGGGAATGAAGGGGAAGATCGGCTCTAATGGGTGTTGTTTACAGACAATGGGACTAGGGAATGGGGTAAGGGGAGAGTTGGGGAGTATCGGAGAAGATAGGGGAATATTTACAAGCGGATATGGAGGTCAAATTCCATATTCGCAACATTGCACCCTTCTCTACCCTCGGGGCGTCCCGACCCGATAAATTTTTACCTACTTTAGTGTGGCACGCAATGTAGTTCCCTCTACTATTAACTCTACCCTGAGTGCGACAGTTTTATAGATATTCACAAATGAGTAAATATGTCCCCCTGCGACGTTGCACCCTTCTCCTCTCAGAAACACACCCACAGGATAACCGAATCCGGAAAGAATTCTCAAACTAAACATACAGCCGGTAGGGAGCATTATTTACAAGACTACGCTGATATTTACACTACGATCCAGGACCTGTCTTTGGAGGAACACATGCAGATGTTATGCATAGAGAGAGCGCGCTTGCCAACATCGATACACCAACCCACGAGTGCTCTGTGGCCGACGGCCTTTAATAACGTGCAGAGCACCCTTTCCGAGCATCAACAGCACCACCCCACCACCAATCGGTGCAGTCACCATTGTTCATTGGAATAAAAATAACTTCAACAACCCCTAACCCTGCAGGTGTCTCTTGCTCTTCTTGTGGTGCACTTGGTGTTAATTATTAGTGGTTCACCTGTATGGCATAGGTGCCCCGTTGACCCATAGGTCCATCCCCGGGTGGTGCTTGGCCGCAAAAGAACTACGGTCCATTGTGGGTGGCCACCAACATTGCGGTCCATATGGTGTATCGATCCAGGCAGCGAACAGCGAAAGTGCAGGCCCACAACTGCGCAGCCAGCACCTCTCTCTCCTCTCTCTCTACCCCAAAGCCAGATCCTCGGAGGTGGGAGACAAAAGAAGCAGACAGTGAGTAAGGTGGTAAGGGCGCAAAAGTGCACGCAATGTAAGGTAATGCACACTGGGGGCACATGGGAACCAGGTGAGACAGGTACGTTCCTACCGTACGCCCCCCCCACCAGGTAACCTACATGGCCCCTCCCTTACCCCTTACTGTATCAACAAAACACAACACTACCCATAAACATCTACTTTACAAATCGACAAACATCCCTACTGTCTTCCCCGTTCCTCCCATATACCAAATTCGTCTTCTCTCCCTCCTAACCAATCAAATTTGCCATTTTCAACTTTCATCAAAATTTGCCATCTCCAACTCAACATCATAATTTGCCATCACCAATTCATCATCAGTCCCTCCTAGGGAGGGAGAGATGGAATCACCCCAATGTCTCATCCACGTCGTGATGCGTCTCACAAATCCAACAGCAATTCTCATTTCTGCAACACAAACAAAGAAAACACAGGTGTGGAGTCATCATCATCACCACAGGTAAGTGGCTGCGTATGGTGCGACAGGTTCATCAATCCTAACTATCTCCTAAATGACTTTAACAACTTTACACTACCCGGGGGCTTTCTCCGGCCAAACCATTGGCCCTCTTACACTATGGGTTCTAAAAACCAATTCCCATTGGCCAAACTGTGGTGCTCTTCAATTTGGGGTCTCACTCCCCCGATTCATCTCCCGGTGCCCTCGCACAATTTCTGGGCTGCGGCGTGTACCTCTCCCAGTGGGTCTACCCACCTGCACACCTCCACCACTGCAGTTGCCTCCGAGCTTACCTGCTCCTCACCCTAACCTAACTACCTGGGGAAGGCCCTCTGGCTCTCTCCCCACTCCGTGCCCTCTCTGGCACTGGGCTGCCCGATCCACACCCGGGATCCTCAGGCACCCACTCACAACTACCGGCTCCCAGAGCCCACCTGCGGCCTCACCTGGCCGACATCCTCACAGTGGTGGAGTGCCCAACCAACTACACACACTAACAGGCTACACGCCCAGCCATTTCCACAACACTAATGCACCCATCCACAACACCATTCTGCAACCGCACCACAAATGCCAATATCCAACCACAATTTACCTGCACCCTCTACCTAACACTTACACTACCCGCCCCGGGTACTCGTGAAAGGGGGTCCACTCTTCCCCCATCCACACCTTCGCACCATGCACACCACTCCGTACCACTTACTCCAACTCTCTCCACACACCTGTACTTGCACACCTGTGCTCTCACACCTGGTGCCACCTGCACCCTTCTCTCCCCAAGCGCATTCGCGCTGATCCACAACACTCACTACTCATACACTGCTCCACACACCTGTCCAGTTGCACACCTGTGCAATCACACCTGTTCAATTCTCACACACACAGCATCATCTCAGCTAACTACTCCCTTCTGAAACTTGCGCTTCCCAGTCGTCCCTTTAAACTATTGCGCTCCCACGTCATTATCATCCACACTAATCTACCTGCGTCCCCACTACAGGTATCAGTCACTAACTAACCTTAACGTTACCTAATGTCAATCTCTTCTAGATCCCTACAATATAACCTAACCCACCCGGGCTAGTTTTCACTGCCATACACCCCATAAACTATAGCTCCTTTGCCCCCACCACATGGGAAAGGTGGCAGGGATGCCACCCTCTCCCACCGGGCCTATCGCTCCTCAATCCCCCAGTCCTCTGGCACTAATAAGCCCCCCTTATTCAGAGGTACTGGGTCCCGCCTCGGCATCTAAAGCCGAGGCAATCCACGGGGGCGCCTGCTCGCCGGTGTAAGGTCTTATCCGGTCGGCGTGGACGATCCGAGGGAGGGCTCGTGGCCCCATTTTGATCTTAAAGACCACGTCACAGATTTGCGACAGGACGACTCCTGGGCCTTGCCAGGGGGAGGTGAGTTTTGGGCACCTTCCCTTCCGCCTCCGGGGATTAAAGAACCAAATCTTCGTCCCCGGAGCGTATTGACTCCCCTGGCTCCGGTCGTCGTACCTGCGCTTCATCTTTTCCCCCGCCAGATGGAGTTGGCGGCGGGCGAAGGCATGGACTAGCTCCATGCCTTCCTCTAGGTGACGTGCGTACCCCTCCCTCGGCGGGTTAACCACTGTGTCTGGCACGGGACCGCATAGCAAGTCGGCGGGAGCCCGTAACTCCCGCCCATACATAAGCAACGCTGGACTGCATGCGGTGGCCCCGTGCTGGCTGGTCCGGTAGGCCATAAGCAAATAAGGGAGATGTTCGTCCCAGTCATCCTGACGGGTGGTGGTGAACAGTGCCAGTTGTTGGATTAGAGTTCGATTGAATCTTTCCACCATCCCGTCAGATTGAGGTCTTAAAGGCGTTGTTCTGGTTTTCCGAATTGACAGGAGACTGCACACATCTTTTAGCAATTTGCTCTCAAAATTTCGTCCCTGGTCGGTGTGCAACTCCTGTGGAATCCCATGCCGGCACACAAATCCTTCCACGAAGGCCTGCGCTACCACCCCTGCTTCTTGGTTGGGGAGGGCGTAGGCCTCCGGCCACTTGGTGAAATAGTCCATTACAACGAGGATATACTTATTACCTTGGCGGGTGCGGGGCAGCGGTCCTAGAATATCCATAGCCACCCGCTCAAGGGGGGCCCCCACCTGATGTAATTGAAGGGGGGCCCTCATCCTCCGTGCTGGTCCCTTTTTGGCAGAACAGGCGTCGCATCTCCGACACCAGTCCTGTATGTCGCGCCCCATATTCACCCAATAGAACCTCCGGCGGACCCGAGATATTGTCTTTGTCCTGCCCAAATGGCCGCCGGAGCGGGTACCATGCACCTGTTGCAATATGACGTCCTTGAATTTGTCAGGGACTATCACCAGCCAGGAAGTTCGATCAGAGGGAACCTCCACCCACTTGCGATACAAGATGTTGCCTTTCAATGCCAGGGTCTGCCACTGAGCCCAATATGCCTTTGTCTGCGCCCCGAGGGGGGTGACCTCTTCCCCCTTTGGTCTTTGCCCCAATTTGACCCATTGGAACACCGGCCCCAGAACAGGATCCTCCTGCTGGGCCGTGCTCCAAGCCAACTCTCCAAATTCCTCGTCCGCGGTTAGTGGCAAAATTGGCCCTCTCACCCGGGTTGCCCGGACGACGAGAATCGGGGCGGAATCGCCCAATTGCTCCCTCTCCTCGTGTCTCGCACAAAATTTACAGTTTTCCCCCAGACAAGGACGCCGAGAGAGTGCGTCCGCATTACCATGGGCCTTCCCGGCCCTATGGGCCACATCAAAATCGTACTGCTGCAACTTTTCCAACCACCTTGCAATTTGGCCCTCCGGTTCCTTGAACCGAAGGAGCCATTGCAAGGAGGAATGGTCAGTTCTAACCAAAAATTTCCGCCCGTACAAGTACGGGTGGAAATGGTTCATGGCAGCCAGCATAGCCAATAACTCTTTGCGAGTGACGCAATAATTTCTCTCGGGCCTACTTAAGGCCCGACTATAATAACCAATCACTCTCTCCACGCCCTCCTGTGTCTGAGACAAAACTGCGCCCAATCCTTCCTGGCTCGCATCCGTGTCCAGGGTAAATGTCCCGTCACTAGTGGGGTAAGCTAGAAGGGGTGCGGATGTTAGACACCCCTTCAATTTTTGGAAGGCCTCGTGGCACTCCCGTGTCCAATTAAATCGCGTCCCCTTCTCCGTAAGCCGGTGGAGGGGACGGGCCAACTCCGCAAATTTCGCCACAAAGCGCCGGTAGTAGGAGCAGAGTCCCAAAAATCCCCGCACCTCTTTGATGGTACGTGGTGCGGGCCACTCCTCTACCGCTTTAATTTTGTCTGGGTCTGTTTTTACCCCCTCGCGGCCAATCACGTGACCTAGATAGGCCACCTCTCTTGCAAACAAAGTGCACTTACTCGGGTTCAGCTTCAACCCTGCCTGTCTGAGGCACCCGAACACCTGGTCCAAATTAGCTAGTGCCTGGGGGAACGTTTGGGCATGTACCAGGACGTCATCCAGGTACACCAGGCATGACTGCCATGGCATGCCGCCTAGTACATGCTCCATCAATCTCTCAAAGGTGGCGGGGGCGTTACACAAACCAAACGGCATCACAGTAAACTGATACAGTCCCTTACCTGTGGAAAATGCCGTTTTCTCCTTCCCTGCCCTATCCATCTCCACCTGCCAATACCCACTCTTGAGGTCCAAAGTTGTGAACCAATTTGAGCCCGCAACGGCATCGAGGGTGTCATCAATCCTTGGCAGGGGATATGAGTCCTTGAGTGTCACGTTGTTTAGCTGGCGATAGTCCACGCAGAACCGCGTGGTCCCATCCTTCTTTTTGACCAGCACAACAGGTGACATCCAAGGACTTCCCGAGGGCTCGATCACACCTGCGTCGAGCATTTTTGCAACCTGCTCGTCAGCTTCCGCCCTCTTGCTCCAAGGGAGCCGTCGGGCGGCCTGACGAATAGGCCGGGCCTCACCGGTGTGGATCTGATGTTTCACCAGGCCCGTACGTCCAATATCCTCGGTGGACAGGGAGAAGAGGTCCAAATGGGACCCAACCAGTTTGTGTAAGGCCTCCCTCTGGGTACCTCCCAACTCTACGCTACTACGATTTACCATCTCGCAAATGGGATCGGGCCAATTCCTACTTGTTATTGAAGGCTCCCCCCGGGGTCGGCTCGGCTGGACGTTCTCGCCCCTCACTGTCGCGACTTCCTCAACTGGGGTGCAGCCAGCTACCCTCGTGCCCCTTACTATAGTGCGTGGTTCTGTACTCACATTTACTACTCGGACGGCCACTACCGGTCCGTCCGTTTTTACAAGGGTGCGGCCCACGATTAAACCCGGTATGGACTGCGCTGCCACCGGTTCGACCAGGCCGCAGGACTCCTGCCATGTTGGGCGAGCTGCCCACCGGGCCGGCACTATCGCCTCGGCCCTTGGGGGGATGGTCACGGCCTCGGAAGCCTCCAGCTCCGCTCTCTCGGCCGTGCTCACTCCCCCTAACGGCAGCTCTTCTACTCCCACCTGCAGGATCCCCCGGCACAAGTCGATTTTACAACCGCTGGCAGTCAACAGGTCCAACCCTATTAAACATGGGTCGCACACCTCCGCCACCCAAACATCTATCTCCCTCCTTACCGACCCTAACTTGAGGGTCACAGAACCACGCCCTATGATCGGGGCCGTTACCCCGGTAGCAAGCTGCAAACTATAATTTTGCAGGCGCTGGATCTTATCCCAGCCACCTGCGCTCGAATCAAGGACCACAGGGCTGATGATCGTGGCGCTAGCTCCTGTGTCCACTACGGCGTCTACCCCCACGCCGGCAATTTTGCATCTAATTGTCAGGCTACCGGTTCCAATTTGGCCACAATAAATGACCTGTCGCGTCAATGAGGGCTCTCCTCCATCCTCTGCTGCCGAACACCGCCCTACGTGCCCGACACCTTCTAGTTTCCCGGGGTCTGGCGGGGGGGTGTCTGGGGTCGGCTAACCCGCTCCCCCCTGGGCGGAGTTGAGGACCTCAACTGCCGGGGATCATCCCGGCGCGCGTTTCGACAGTGCCGCGCCAGGTGACCCAGGCGGTTGCAGGTATAGCACCTCACCTGATAAGGTGCTTGCCTCCGGAATTCCAAATTCCCCCCCCTGTAGGTCCGAATTGGATTACCCGCTCGTGGTCCACCGCGGGCCACCTCCGTGGCCGCCTGCCATGGTCCAGGTCCCGCCAGGCGCTGGTCCACCAGCCTCCGGACCATGCCCGCCAGGTCAGGACCCACGTCGGGGGCGGGTCCCCTAAGGGGTCCGCCCTCCATCGGGGGTCCCACCTGGCGGACCGCCATTGCGAGACGCTCGCCCCCTCGGGCCAGGGGCCTCGCTGCTTCCCAACGGGCCGCAGCGTCAGCCGCCTGGCTCAGAGTCTGCGGGCGCCACATGGCGAGCTGTTGCCGGAGCTCAATATCCGGGAGGGCCTGGATAAAATGGTCCAGCGCCAGGCTTTCCCGGGAATCCGCTGCCATGCTAGCATGTGCGATCCCCACTGCGCGGCGAATGTCGTGGGCAAGTTCCCCGATGGCTTCCTGGGGCTTGCGTTTTCGCAGCGCGAGCTGAGCTTTAACAAGCTCGCTCTGCTGTTCTATTCCGAATCGATTAATTAGGGCGTCGCGGAGGGCTGGCAGGGTGAGAGCACCCGCTGGTAATGCCGTCAGCACCTCCGCCGCCGCGCCGCGCAATGCGGCCACCAGGTGTACTCCACCTTCGTCCTCACCCCAACCGTTGCCCTTACACACACAGTCGAACTGCGCCAGGTACGCGCGTAGATCACTCTTGCCGTCATACGGCGCGAGTGGGACCTTGTGGGACCACCTCGTATGTGAGTCGTTGCCCGCCTGCCGGACCCCGTGCGTCGCCCCTTGCGGGGTCAGCGCGGGGCCGAACCGGCCGGGCCCCCACAGTACACTACCCCCAAGGGGCTCTCGTGCCTCCCCGGTCCCTCCAACAACTACCCCTGTTGGTGTCGATGCATGGGTCACACCTCCGCAACCCGCTACCCATTCCATACCACCACAACCTTGCTCACCCACACCTCGCACCTCTCGTTCCATACCCTCCGGACCAGCCATACACCTCACCCTTGGCCTCTCACGAACATCCGGGTCTATCTCGACCCCCAAGCTTATTAAATCACCTGGCGCATCATACGCACGACCATATTGGTCACCACTTACACCGGGTCCTCTTTCTCTTCGCTTCTCCTCCATCACCTGCGAATCCCTCATCCGGTTAATGAGCACATCATCACGATCCGAACACAGACTTTGGACCAATTCTTTTACTTCCTCCTTTATCTCTTTCTTATCCTCTCTCCGTCGCTTCTTAATTTCGCTCACCCCTTCTTCCACTTCCTCTAATTTTTGCTTCATCTCCTTCATCTCTTCGTGCGCCCCTTTAAGTTCTTCCTCTAACTCCACTTTATTTTTTTCTATGTGCTCCCGCACCTCCCGCTCTTTAACCTCCATTACCTCTACCACCTTGTCCATTTTCCTCGTCAGGTCCTCATGTACCGTCTGGCACTCTTTTTTAATTACCCCTACGTCCTTTTTCATCTCCTTCTGTGTCGATTTTAAACCCTCTATTACCGCTGTGTTCTTCTTTACCTGGTCCCCCAACTCCTTTTGTCCCACTGTCAGTTGTTCTACTCCCAGCGTCAACTCCTCTATACCACCTTGCAATTTTACAGTCCCCTTTCTCACCTCTTTCTCCATGCGCTCCTTACAGTGCCTCACCTCCTCGCGCACTCCTCCGACCTCCTCACTCACTCCTCTTCTGATCTCCTCTCCCATCACTTGCATCTCCTGCCCAGATGCCACCCTCATCTGCTCCATTTCCTCCCTGTGAGCATCCAGTTTGGTTTCTACCCCCATTCTGACCCCCTCTATCTGCTGCTCCATTTGTTTAACTTCCCTTTCCGCTTGGTCCCTCATGTCCCTCAATTTGCCTTCCATACTGTTTTCTAACCCCTCTAACCCATTTTTCACTCCCTCTATCTGATTCTCCTGGGCAGCCATTCTATTTTCTACCCCCGTTAACCCATTCTTTACTTCTTTTATCCCGTTGTCTAACTCCTCAAAATTATTGTCTAACTTCGCAATTTTCTTGTCTAACTCCTCAAAATTATTGTCTAACTTCTCACTGGTACCCCTCGCTTCGTCCCTCATTACCCCCATTTGGTTTCCCAATTGGTTACTCTGCAGTTTGAGGGACGCCTGCATTTGCGCCATAAATTGCTCCATGAGGACCTGCATCTGGGCCATCCCTCCCACTTGTGCAGCGGGTGCGGCCGCCGTAGCTATGTGCGAGGCGCAATTTCGCGCGTCTGCTACCCCCGCTGTTTCGCTCTCCTCATGTCCCTCATGTCCCTCAATTTGGTCCTGGACCGACCCTGCTTCACTCTCCCCTACCGGACCCCAGCCGTCTTGATCCGCCATAGCGCGACTTTCAAAATTCGGTTTTTATTTTTTATTTTCGTAAAACAAATTGAAATTTCGCCGTTATAATTTCGCGCGGGAAACGCGCTCCGAATCGATTTTCCCTCCCAAAATTTGGGCCTAACTAATTTAGTCCCGGGTTCGAATTCCACTCCTCGACACCAATTGTTACAGATACGACTTTGATGGTATGGTGGGCCGAGCGGGATGGCCGCCGTATCCGTACAAGTTACCCGATTGTGCCCGAATGTTGACTAATCGCGCTACGCTGGCTCAATAAGAAAGAGAAGACACCCGGCTGGATTACAATCACACAATACGACACCAGGGATACGGTTCTCAAAGGTTGTTATTACAATTGCGGAAGGTTTAGATTACAGGGACAAGAGGGAAACATAGGAAGGTGGGCACTTAAACACACTTATATTATCCCCGGACAGACGACGGACACACGGGACAAAATTGCTGACTCACACGGGGGTTTGATGGCAAGGAAAGCGGCAGTCGATGGCTCAGGTGCACCTGGCTCAGGGACAGAATCACGTACGGTGGTGTCCAGCAGATGCGGGGAGGTCGCTCAGCGCTCGTGGGTCGCGACTTTGGTGGAGATGCCGGGGAGGTCGCTCAGCGCTCGGGAGGGTGGCGTCTTGTCCTTCCAAGCTCGGGGCGCATCTCACGTCACGTCCGGCGCGGGGCCGCGTATATCCGGCGGGGAGTCACGCCCTCGCTCGTTAGCTCCGCCCCATATGGCATCGGCCCATGGCTTCTCATTGGGTGCGGGGGTTACCGGCTCCGCCCTTGACGAGGGGCCGACAGGGAGCCCCCTTCTGGGTAACCCCGTCGAGCACATGTTCAATGGCGGCCAACCGAGCCGGAGTGAGGACGCAAAGCCGCTGTTGTTGTGGTTGTTGTTGGAGCTTGAGATGATGGGAAGAGATGCGGGGAGGTATGGGAAGGTCCTAAACTCCTACTGGTGCCATATCATCACATTCTGGTGCAACGAAGAATCATAATTAATGGAAACAAGTCCTTAACTGACATAGATTAAGAATAACTAGCAAGATGTCCTATAATTGTCTACGTGTGGTGCGGGGGACCTGGGCACGACATTTAATGGGGGAATGAAGGGGAAGATCGGCTCTAATGGGTGTTGTTTACAGACAATGGGACTAGGGAATGGGGTAAGGGGAGAGTTGGGGAGTATCGGAGAAGATAGGGGAATATTTACAAGCGGATATGGAGGTCAAATTCCATATTCGCAACAATACTTTAGCTTCCGGAGGCTTCTTTAGCTTCAATATACTTCAGCTTCCGGAGGCTTCTTTAGCTTCAATATACATTAGCTTCCGGAGGCTTCTTTAGCTTCAATACACTTTAGCTTCTGGAGGCTTCTTTAGCTTCAATATACTTTAGCTTCCGGAGGCTTCTTTAGCTTCAATATACTTCAGCTTCCGGAGGCTTCTTTAGCTTCAATATACTTCAGTTTCCGGAGGCTTCTTTAGCTTCAATATACTTCAGCTTCCGGAGGCTTCTTTAGCTTCAATATACTTTAGCTTCCGGAGGCTTCTTTAGCTTCAATATACTTTAGCTTCTGAAGGCTTCTTTCGCTTCAATATACTTTAGCTTCCGGAGGCTTCTTTAGCTTCAATATACTTTAGCTTCCAGAGGCTTCTTTCGCTTCAATATACTTTAGCTTCCGGAGGCTTCTTTAGCTTCAATATACTTTAGCTTCTGGAGGCTTCTTTAGCTTCAATATACTTTGGCTTCCGGAGGCTTCTTTAGCTTCAATACACTTTAGCTTCCGGAGGCTTCTTTAGCTTCAATATAATTTAGCTTCCGGAGGCTTCTTTAGCTTCAATATAATTTAGCTTCCGGAGGCTTCTTTAGCTTCAATATACTTTAGCTTCCGGAGGCTTCTTTAGCTTCAATATACTTTAGCTTCCGGAGGCTTCTTTAGCTTCAATATCCGTCAGCTTCCGGAGGCTTCTTTAGCTTCAATATACTTTAGCTTCCGGAGGCTTCTTTAGCTTCAATGTACTTTAGCTTCCGGAGGCTTCTTTAGTTTCAATATACTTTAGCTTCTGGAGGCTTCTTTAGCTTCAATATACTTTAGCTTCCAGAGGCTTCTTTAGCTTCAATATACATTAGCTTCCGGAGGCTTCTTTAGCTTCAATATACTTTAGCTTCCGGAGGCTTCTTTAGCTTCAATATACTTTAGCTTCCGGAGGCTTCTTTAGCTTCAATATACTTTAGCTTCCGGAGGCTTCTTTAGCTTCAATATACTTCAGCTTCCGGAGGCTTCTTTAGCTTCAATATACTTCAGCTTCCGGAGGCTTCTTTAGCTTCAATATACTTCAGCTTCCGGAGGCTTCTTTAGCTTCAATATACTTTAGCTTCCGGAGGCTTCTTTAGCTTCAATATACTTTAGCTTCTGAAGGCTTCTTTCGCTTCAATATACTTTAGCTTCCGGAGGCTTCTTTAGCTTCAATATACTTTAGCTTCCGGAGGCTTCTTTCGCTTCAATATACTTTAGCTTCCGGAGGCTTCTTTAGCTTCAATATACTTTAGCTTCTGGAGGCTTCTTTAGCTTCAATATACTTTGGCTTCCGGAGGCTTCTTTAGCTTCAATACACTTTAGCTTCCGGAGGCTTCTTTAGCTTCAATATAATTTAGCTTCCGGAGGCTTCTTTAGCTTCAATATAATTTTAGTCGGCAGGCCAAGACCCTTAAAGAAACTTTTGATGGCATTTTTTGTTAAAAGCTGACAACCGGGCTAGAAAGTATCAGTATGGTCCAGGCTTTCAGAAACACCCGGTTGCCAAAATGAGATTTGACCTTGAAGGTCAAATTTGGGGGGTCAAAGGTCAAAAGAGGTCAAATTTTCAAAAAATTTTATTTTGTCTTGTCCTTTCATACAACATCGAGTCTGGTATGAACCATTGAATATTTAATGAGTTATAAGGGGTTAAACTTCTGTAACAATAGCTAAATGTGAATAGATTCATGAATGTAAATGCTTTTTACTCTTTGAATACGCATAATATAATAAAATGCATTCAGTTTAAAGGTGAAATTTCAAAGTCGAAAGTCAAATTTTACTTTAAGAATCAATTGTTCCTGTTGGTAATATGTAAATGATGCATTAGGCAACTACATTTGAAGAAACAAGACATCATCTTCCATCGATTTGAGGTGTCGCCAAATCACTTCTCTTAAGTATCAGTTCCTGTCGTGTTCATGCATCCTTCAGCATCACAGCCACATGCAGGCATGCATGGTTGTCCAATCTTGTGGCAACGGCAAGCTTGTGTGCGACACTTGCTTTTACATCCACAAGTAACTAGTTCCAAACAGCTACTTGGAACAGATGGTGTCCTCATCCACACCACTTCTAATCGTCCGTCAGTTGCCTGCCAACCTCCAGTCTCCTCGGGGTCAGCAACAACTACGTCAGCCTTGTTTGCCTGCAGCCATACTTTTGCCTGGTAGTTCGCCCGCGACATATGCAATTCGAGAGCGTCACTAGTTGGTGGCAACATTTCAAGTGCCTTCTTCCCTTTCTGGAACATGTCATGCCTAGCTCTGTCGACCCCTGAACTAGAGTGTGGAGATTTGTAAAGCATACATACGAACTCCTCGACATCGCTTAATGGTCCATCTCTGCCAACGCCATGCAACAGTTCCGGGTGTTGCAAGTAGACATTCCAGCATGATTTTTTGCCATGACCAGCGAATGAAGACACAGTATCACAACCAGTTATGGCATGGAACCCAAGAACATTCTCCACAACCGCCGGAGCGAGGGCCTCGTTGATGGCGTGTACTGGGAAACACTCTTGCTCCTTGGACGTGCCACTCATCATCCACACATGGCAGATTTTGTCCCTGGTGAAGTGAAGGAGCAAGAGCAGGACATCTGTGTCACGGCACTTCACAATTATGTTTCCATAACCGGCATCAATGGCTTCAAGTGCATGGATGATGATCCTTGTGTCAGCTTCCTCGTGGTTTGCATTCAGAGTTGGGATGACTCCCCTTGTCGTTGAGAATCCGTTTGGAGTGCTGCCACCAACTACTACTTCGTTGACTGTGTCGGTGTGCGTTGCCAGTTTGCCACTGAGGAACAGTGCAAGGTCTTCTTTGTTTTCACCTAAGGCGATGAAGTTCTTCCATGTTTGTGGAAGTGGAAGATCATCCCGGTTGATCACCTTATGGATTGGTCTCGTTTGCCCAGCTCTTTTGCTTCGTGTAGTCGACTTGATCGATAGAAGTCTATACTGATCAAATACGATGTCGATCCTGGACACTGTGCCACAGAACTGCTTCAACACGGTCCTCTGGAAGGTTTTGGCATAGTCACCAAACGTCTTGCAATTCGGTGGTTTTCCTAGGGACTGTATCAATGCATGGCCATCAATTATGATACAGGTTTTTCCTGTGGTCTCCGGTGCCCCTTTGACTTTCTCTATCCCAAGACCAGTGGTTAGCAGGGGGAGCATTGCAGACTTTTGGGTACTTCTCATCTTTTTATCCGTATTAGCCAAACTAAGTGGTACAACGAACAGCTCATGCTTCAGTACATTGTGGATATCTACTTCTCGCCCAACTTGTGCCGCATTGAACAATCTCTGCATCAGTTGCCTGTCCGCTTTGATTGTCTTGGTGACCTTCTGCTTCCCATCCTGCACCGGTGTCTCGTAGAGGGTTGCGAACGTCTTCGATTTCTGGCGTTTCTGTCGATCGAAAAAAGGTACAGACTTCTCCACTAATCTCTCCTTCACATTCTTCAACACGAGATCTTTCCCCCTTTGGTCGGCAGTGAGGAGGTCTGCAGCTATCTCTTCGGTTGCAATGTCGTTGGTAGTCAGTGATTTCAGCTGTGTAATAGTGGGAGTTGCGTCGTCTTGATCGGATATTGTGAACGCCTTGAATCGTCGGAACTGAGCCTCAAGCTTGGACACCGCATCCAAATCCCGTGTCATTTTGTACGGATCTACGGTACTCACACACTCGTTGAATGCTGCCCATGGAGGAACAGCACAGCCATTACCTGTGTCCATCCTGGAGATTACCCAGACGTGAGTCATTCGTGTTGCTGCCTTCCTACATGGACTACTTTTGAACCAGTCATTCGGTTCAATGCTAGAAGCATTCGGAATCCTGGGTTCAACTCTTGTGCCAATAGGTAGTTTGGGGGGATCGACATCATGCAACTTATCGACAGTCTCCTTTCTCAGAGCCTTCTCTCGTCCGTGCACACGCTTAACAGGAGTTCTTGGAGGAGGTGGTCCGCGTTGCCAAGCATTCCACTGTGTGCAATGGTATGAACCTTGACCACTTATTGTCGACTCGTTGACATCTATGTTGTCAGCTGATCCTAAGATTAGCCTACCAGGTTCATAGGGTACCAAGCCATCCGGGATGTACGTGTTGTTATTTTCCTCAAATTTCCAAAGAATGTCACTCGCGATACTTGTGTCCATGCGTCTTACTGTGTCGACACCTATTGTACCACCAGCAGCATGAAAGAGATCCACCAGTTTCTCTGATCTTGTGGCTTGGTGTAAGGTCATCCCCAGGCCGACATGCTTTGGAGTCAACTTTTTCCCCTTTGAAAGCGCAAATACAATGTCCTGAGCGATATTTAGTATTCTTTGCTTCGTTGAACTTGCAGAACTTTCTATCTCTCCGTGATCATCAGTATCCAACACATCAGTCCCACCAAACAGTACAGAGAGAAACAGATATAAGCTATCTGGAATAATGGCTTCCACTGCGTCTGTTGTTAGACCCCTCCACACTTTATCGTGACCAGGCATCCGTTCCAAGTCTGCTCGAAGTTGAAGGGCAGAGTGAACAATTTCCTGCAGCTCATTGACTGGTGGCAGCTGTATCGTGGGTGCGTCATCTTCATCACAGTCATCCTTTCGGTCAGAGATATCCGACAGGGCACAGGCAATGACATACTGAGATTTGTCACTGGGATAAAGAAGAAGTTGTGCTTTTCGATTACGTGGTCTTATGAATGAACCTTCGTCACCAATAACATTCTGTAATGCAGTATAGAAGGTCTGTCTTCTGGACAAGAAGCTATCAGGGATATCTTGGTTCTTGGCATTGCATAGTTCTACATATCTCTCCCAAGCAGTTCCCATATCGTACACATTACCAACGGACAGACCCTCCAGTAACATGTCCCCCAGGGCATTCAGGGCTGGATCTGAACACAGAGAATGACGGCCTTTTGTCTTTTTCACCCTCCGCTCAAATTCAACAAAGCATTGGTTGTGGTACTTCCCCTCTGCAGCAATTAAGTCTACAACATTGGCCATCCTAACTGACATGACAACGTCCTCTTTTGACAAGTCGATGATCTTTTGCGAAACTTGCATTGTCATTACACTGTGGAGCTGAGCCTTTCCTGATCGTTGGCAGAATATACAGTGTTCCCATTCAACTGAGGCATGCCCATGCTTACGAGATTCATACGACGAACTTGCAGTTTGTTCATCCATCCTTGCTGTAGTGGTAGTAGATTCATCAGCTGCCTGTTCCTTGCTCCTTCGATGTCGTAGTCGAGACAAGCGATTCTCCGATGCGAAATTTATGTAGCACGTCTTGTGCCACTTCATTACTTCATCAGCCCAGTCCTCATCTGTTATACTCATCAGTCTGTTCAAAATAGCAAAGGATGCCCGATCCTTAAGACGTCTCCTTTCAGCAGCAGCTTGCTGGATCTTTGTTTTCCCGTCAGCAGAAGCCAGACTTATCTTTTCGTTGCGCCTTACCCCTTCTTGGCAGATAATACAACTGGAATAATCAACAGTTGCACTGGTATCTCGCTTCCGTTTCAGTGTGGCAAGTGGAGGGAGTCCATCACCATCCATTTTTGGAACCTGAAAAATAAAAGGAGAAGCATCATTAAAGAATGGTTATGCGAGTGTTATATAATCTATCTATAATTCCACTAATCTCTGTGTGTATGTGTGTATGCGACAACGATTTCTCGACAACTACGGTCCGATATACTTGAAACTTGCCAGGTATATTGCTGGGGACCCGAGGATGTGCCTTTTCAAGGTTTGAAATTAATCGGACAAGTACTTACCGAGCTATGTCCAAAAAACGATTCAACCAATCGGAGAGCAGCGAGCTATCGCGTGTGCCGAACGTGGCGAACACACTCTGCCTCGGACGGCACATTTGAGAGCGTATTCATTTATTTCACGTTGGCAAACTATGTTGCCGCTATGTTGGCGTTAAACTATGTTTTAAAACTAATTAAAACTAATTTGCGATTCTTTCGCTTTCCTGGGCGTTTGTGCACGCGATGGCGATTTCTTTACCAAACTCCGGAAGCCGTTCGCTTTGGACCAAACCATTTCATGTAAATAGAGGGGGGGGATTGTCACCGTACTCGCAAGCCGTTCGCTTTGGACCAAACCATTTCATGTAAATAGAGGGGGGGGATATAATTTTAGATATAGATATAGTACGGGCATGCCCTAGTAACACAAAAAGCAACACATTATTGAGAATTTGGCATTTATTTTCGAAGATGTCTTCATACCAAACTCGATGTAATATGAAAGGACAAGACAAAATAAATTTTTTTGAAAATTTGACCTCTTTTGACCTTTGACCCCCCAAATTTGACCTTCAAGGTCAAATCTCATTTTGGCAACCGGGTGTTTCTGAAAGCCTGGACCATACTGATACTTTCTAGCCCGGTTGTCAGCTTTTAACAAAAAATGCCATCAAAAGTTTTTTTAATCGTATTCCCTGGGGTTGGCCTGCCGACTATTTAGCTTCCGGAGGCTTCTTTAGCTTCAATATACTTTAGCTTCCGGAGGCTTCTTTAGCTTCAATATACTTTAGCTTCCGGAGGCTTCTTTAGCTTCAATATCCGTCAGCTTCCGGAGGCTTCTTTAGCTTCAATATACTTTAGCTTCCGGAGGCTTCTTTAGCTTCAATGTACTTTAGCTTCCGGAGGCTTCTTTAGTTTCAATATACTTTAGCTTCTGGAGGCTTCTTTAGCTTCAATATACTTTAGCTTCCAGAGGCTTCTTTAGCTTCAATATACATTAGCTTCCGGAGGCTTCTTTAGCTTCAATATACTTTAGCTTCCGGAGGCTTCTTTAGCTTCAATATACTTTAGCTTCCGGAGGCTTCTTTAGCTTCAATATACTTTAGCTTCCGGAGGCTTCTTTAGCTTCAATATACTTTAGCTTCCGGAGGCTTCTTTAGCTTCAATATACTTTAGCTTCTGGAGGCTTCTTTAGCTTCAATATACTTTAGCTTCCAGAGGCTTCTTTAGCTTCAATATACATTAGCTTCCGGAGGCTTCTTTAGCTTCAATATACTTTAGCTTCCGGAGGCTTCTTTAGCTTCAATATACTTTAGCTTCCGGAGGCTTCTTTAGCTTCAATATACTTTAGCTTCCGGAGGCTTCTTTAGCTTCAATATACTTTAGCTTCCGGAGGCTTCGTTAGCTTCAATATACTTTAGCTTCCTGGAGGGTATTAGGGTCAGTAAGTATTATATTGATGTGATAATAATGATTTGTATTTTTTCATGTATTTAAATGCATAAGGTTTGTAAAACTACAAACATCTTTTGACATATTTGTGCTCGACTTTTGCACCCTGTGAAACCTAAGATGCACCTCTGTGGCCGAAAGAATCCCTGAAACCAATAACGGTCAAACTGGGAGAGCCACTCATCCTTCCTTGCAATCCACCATCTGGCCTGCCTCCTCCGGACATCTTCTGGATGGACCGCTGTGAGTGCCTCATGAATATGTTATTTTGGGGAAACTCTACAAGGGTAGTTCAAGGTTGTCGTTGACTTGTTGTTCGAGAAAATTAAAAGTACAGGGAGTAGTTTATGAAACGTCACCGAATTCTCAAGGAATATACATACACATTTGTCCCATCACTACAGTAGCACCTTGATACCATCTGCGTAGAGATATTTGGGACCAGAATGCAACCATTTCATTTACCTGGGAATCGTCTGCTTTACTTACTTGTCTTCAGAGTGTTCTGTAAGAAGTCATTCATAGTTTCTGAACATTGAATAACACTGTTAAAGAAAACTACTCTGGCATGAAATGATGGAACGAGGTCTCATCACATGTCACAATCATCTTCAAAACATCGTCTTCATCTCACAGATAGCGCTACCTTTGTTTTAACAGCCACATGATTTGCCTTTTGATAGAACGTGCAATTTTTTGGTACACACCTTACCCTTACATTGTTGAATTTCAAGTGAGAAGGAATTATAGTCTATAAACTTCCAACAATGACATCCAATTCTTCTGCAATTTTGCACATCCTTCATTCTCAAACTTCAACACAATTCTTCACAGTAGCCGGCACATGTGGGAATGCTCAAGATATCTTACCAATCCACGCCATTTCCTGACTCATTAGCATTGAACCGTTCTTATATATATATATATATATATATATATATATATATATATATATATATATATATATATATATATATATGTTGCAGTACATTAACACAGTTTATTGATGGTCAATATTTGATTTTTATTTATTGCAGAAACATTTTGTTTACTGCTAACAACCTGGCGTTAATTTCTGCTAACTCCTAAAATGGTTTAACCACTCAAACACGCACTCCATTTGAAACTGTTGATAAGGAACGGCTGGCTTAGCAAGCGCTAGTGAGTTGCATGGTAACTGAATACACTCTGGGTTTCCTCATGTTCAGTTTAGTGTTAAAAAACAGTAGCGACTGTTTCAAAAGGTAATCATATGTGTTTGTGGTTTATAATATTTTGGGGTGTCCCGCGAAATGCCAGGATAAGCTATTTATAAATGTTAACATGGCGATTGTCAAAAGAGGGGAAAAAAACCCTTGGGGAGGATCGATATTATTCTGATTAATTTTGTTTTTTATTAACCCTTTGAGTACGGGATTTTTTTTTGATAAAAATACCCCCGGTACGGGATTAATTTGGCATTACGGGAATGCAACCACGTACTGACGATCTATTTATAGGTATAGTCGATGACGTGTAGTAACGTCATCTGTACACAAAACTTTTTCGCGGGTTGCGGCACTGGACGTCATCCGTACTCAAAGGGTTAACATTCATATTATGCTATTATTACAAGTGTTGTTATTACTTTTGCTATTAGAAACGACCTTTGAAAAACACCATGATAAGCTATCTTAACACGGATATACACCTTAAGAGGGATTTCGCCCAAGGCAGACAAGCCCTTGGAGAGAGGGGCAAATGAAGTCGCTACAACCTCCATCACATGAGCCTTAGTCCTCCTGTCAAGTTTGATTGAGACTGGATAAGTAATGACCGAATGTATCACGGTCAGACAAACAGACACCAAATTGCATATTTTAGTATGATATTCCCAAGGATCAGACGTTGTCGTTTTTTTTTTTAAGTTGCAAAATGAAATTCTTATTGGGTCATGGACAATACACCGCCATAAAGGCTAGACGCTAGACGTAATGTAACCTAGCGCTAGTTGTAATGCCGTAATTACGTCTCAGACATAACGCTGTCTGACTATACCTCCATCTTATTAAATTTGTTATCCCAGTGCCTAGCGCCTGGCATTCAACTTGTCTTCTACAGATATCAGATAGTCACATAGAGTCAGATATATGGGTTATGGCATTCAACTGCAGTCAGTGAAGGGACGGGTTGAGTGCTGGACACCGAGAAGACATGCACATCCTTAGAGGCCTAGCCGAGCACTAGACGCAACACTGTAATGACGTCCCAGACGTAATGCCATGAATAATGCCATCCCAGCAAAAAGAGCGTGACAGACAGAAGGATAGCCGGATGGGCTTACAGAGAAATCCAGATACTTTAATATATAAAGTGGATTACACCATTTATTGTCATAAATTACATCTATCATCTATTGTTTATTGGACATGGTCTTGGAAAAGTTCATTTCATTTCGTTAATTACTTTGAAAAATAAATGTTTTTGTCTCTACACATTGAGTCTGCCTTTATCAGAATCGTGACTTTTTTATCGGTGACTTTTACAATGATAACTTTTTTTATTCAATAAGCCCTCAACCTACCCTTATAGGTAACCTTGAAACTTATTAATCCCCTTCTCCCCTCTACTTTTTATAATTTTTTTCCAATTCCATTCTCTTTTTCCATCCACCACAGTCATGCAGCGCCTGCCACAAAATGAGCGTGTGTCTCAGGGACTCGACAGTAACCTGTACTTTTCTAACATGCTGGAGAAAGATGCTCGGGATGACTACACATGCTTTGCCCATTTCCCCCACACAAGCACCATACAAGAGAAGCAGCCAATGACCATTGTGGTGAAATCCTCAAACGGTGTGTGAGCAACACAACTTGATTCTTGATGACCTCTTGTTGATATTACCTGATTGGAGGTCAATGGTCAACTGTACCAGACTTCAAAATATTTACTTGCAAAACATTGGTCATGTGATATGTTGATGCTGATGCCCTTTTGTCATTTGTAGCTTTTGTGCTTGTGAAAGAGACTTGCACAATGTATATTCACAACAAATAGGAAATCACAACAAACAACAAGTAGGAAATGAATAGGAAATCAGGAATGCAATAACATACACATCAGGAAAGAGGAACAAATGAGTGATAGTGAGCAATATGCATGGGGTCTAAACGATGAACCAGAAGGGGCTACGAGAAGAAGATGTGCGTCTTGGAGGTAATGGGGATGGCTGGACGGCTGAATGTGTTGGAGGAGCAAGAGCAAGAGCGAGAAAGTTGAATACTGATATCAACAACCTATTTTGCAATGAGAAAGTAGCAGGCCTTCTGTCTAAGCCACTTAGTGGGTGGCATTGAAAGGATAACGGTGAGAGTTACACACTGTTTGTATTAAAGGAGAAAGTCTGCAAATGATGAATGAAGGTAATCTTGGATGCCAAAGACAGAAAATTTGGAACAGGGTGCCAGGTGACAGTGTCAAAGACCTGATATACGCCCATGCAGACAGAGTCCGGATATTTGCTTGAAGGCTCCACCTATTGTAAATAGAAATGCAGCAGTATAATACAGAATGACTGACCTAGACGTAATCTGGCATAATGTTCAGAGATCAAGCCATCTGAAAAATAAAAATGTCATTCTCTGCAATGATGATAGCTTCAATGACAATGCTAACAACTGGAAATCAGCTTACTGATGCATAGCTGAGTACTATATATATATATACACACGAGCTATATATATTTGCAACACTCCTAGAGATGGAGTGATGTTAGTTTCTCTTCCAAGCACACATAAGGTGACCTGAGATAAAGGACAAGCAGAAGAGAACCAATGAATAAGAAGCGAGAACGTCAGAGATGGATTTTGGAAGACAGGCACAAGTGCCATCTGAGGCTGTCTTGGAGAAATTGCTGAGAGTGGACAGATATTTTTCAGCCTTCTCAAGTGATTAGCTGATATGTATGGGGCAATGGAAATGTGCATTGGGGGTTAAAAGAGTAAGGTGAGGGAGAGGGGAGAATGTGTGGATGAGAATCTAGGGGTTTGTTCTACATTCTTTGGAGGCAAATGCATATACAGTAGCTCAAACATTTCGTTTTGTCACACCCTGGGGTAGATAGGGGAGTTACATAGGTGCACACTGCACACTCGAGATACATTTAAGAAGATACCGGTACCACCACGTTTTTCAGGAAAGACACAGGTTTGAACAACCTGTCTTTGTTTTCTTGTTTGCTTGAGGATAGATATATCATACTTATTTCAGGCCTTGTAGAGTGAGCTAAGGATGCCCTTGTTTGGATTTGCCTTCCACGTTGATAAGGCAAGTGGCTTTCTAGCAAGATGGAATCAATGAGATGGGATACACCTGTGCATGAGAAAAAAAGGAGTAAGCATTTGTGAAAGCACTCAGGAAGACGAAAATTGCAGTCCACTCTTTTAGAGAAAGAGCCAATTGCAAACCTTGCCAGTCAGCCAGAGGAAAACTTTCAGACTCTGTACCACTTAGGCGAGGACACCAACTACAGTCCATATGTCGTGTAAGCAAGATTTTGTGGTGAGGGGAGCTAAATGGAACGGATGATCAGGAAAAGTTCGAGTGAGGTTTAGACATCCAGATCCAGGAGAAAACATATACCATTAAAGGATTTTTGGGTTGGGAAGTTTACGTATTGGGTCAGACTCACAGGTGTCTTTATAGCGATGACATTGCTGACTGTTGAAGCGATGCATTTCAACAAACTGGATTGGCGGCAGTTGAAACCATCACAGATGAAAAATATAAAGTTAGGATAGTTGGTTATTGATTGGTTGGCATTAGCAGGATGAGGATTGGTGAAATTGAGCATTGGTTTGTGGGAGTTCAAATTTCTAACATAAACAGCAACACCACTGCTGGGTGAGAGGAAGGTAGGCCTTTGAAGTGGCAGAGAAAGAGACAGAGTAGATAAGATTGAGAGACGGTGGCGCGTTGGGAACATCCTGGGAATGGATCATTCATGTTAAACTTGCAATATCTAGAGCAGTTCGAAGGGAGTTTTATTTTTATTTTTTTTGTACACAAAGTCGAGGCTCGTGTAAGAGCTAACACATTAAACACAAAAACATAAACGGACACATAAAACAATAAAGGGAGCGGGAGACAAGATGGGGAGAGAGAGGGAAGAAAACAAGCACAACAGTAGAGAACAGGGACATTGGTAGATCTGTGGAAGGGAGAAGGCTGAGGAAGTGGGTGGGGGGGGGGGGGGGGTTACGGTATGAAACAAATGGACACCACAAAGAATTTCAGGAGTTTCAGAATTTCAGTGACCAGTTTAGGGAAGGGGGAGTTTTGTATTATTTTTGTTGGATTTCATTTATTCTAGTATTATTTTCTAGAGATACAGTATTGCTAGGAAAGGAAAGAATTTTGTGGTTACGCGTGTGTGTTTATTCCAGCCAAGTTGGGCAATGAATCGGAACAAGTCACAAATGCAGGTGACGGTGAGTCATCTGTCTTGGTAGTTCTCCTGCAAAGTCTTGATCTTGGGATAATGTACATGGATACTCCATTCGCATGGTGATGTGATATCCCATGTCCAATCACCATTTTGTTACCATTTCCTCTCCACCTGTGACCAGTTGCATGGTGCATATCCATATCAAGTATCCACAACATTTGTACCATGAGCAGTGGTTGCATTTGGGATGTCGGTGTATCACTGCCACAGACATCCCATATGCAACCACAATGAAATAGATTACATACAGAAAAGTGTTGACAATATGTGCATGCTGAGCAAAATTTGCACATTATGAGAAATGTGATGCATCACCTCCCCCATGTATGAAACGACATGTATTGCTTACATCTGAGGTGCAATTTTTCATCGCAAACATCTCGTTTTCTTCCCGTGTGTCATGCCAGTAGCAGGCCATTCGAAATGAATGATGTAGCTGCAAAGAGCAAGCTATGAGATTTATTTTTCCTATGTTTCCACTGCATGATTGAACATCGACTGGTAGTCCACTGGTCGTCCACCAATATTTTGAAATTATTATTGGAGAAAATATGAGCGTGCAATTGGGATGCAGGTTAGAACTTGGATGGCTCTCGGTAGAGAGAATACCTCTGCCAAGCTAAACAGTTTACGTTTTGTATCCCACTGATAGGCCAGATTTGAATCCGGACCTGAACCAAAATCTAATCGACTTCTTTGTGTGAAAATTTAAATTTCTTGTATCCAGATCCGGATTCGGCTCTTCACCAAAATGGAATCGATTCGTCCTTGTCACACATCCAACCTGGCCAAAAACTTTGTCCAAATCCTTCCATAACTTTTTGAGATATCATGCTATGTATTGTTTTCCACCATTAAAAAATATATATTGTGCATAACTATAAGTGCTCTCAGCCCACTCCGGTTTTTCATGGTGATGAAACTGGTGAGCAGGATGGTAAATATGAAAGGTATTCTGGGGAGGGTATTGTATGTAGACAATCTGACTGGTGTGGTGGAGAGTGGGTGGGAGATGCAGTAAGTACTGGGGGTGTGGAAGGAGGCATTTGAGAAACATGGGATGAAAATGAGCATGGAGACAGAGGTGATGTGAGTCACGCAGCAGAGAAAATAAATTGATATCAGGTTAGAGGGGAAGGAGATCAGTCAAGGAAATAGGTGTGATTATCTGGGCGGAACAGTGACTGGGATGGTAAGTCAGAGGCAGAGATGCGGAGGAGGTTTCATATGAGTGCGAATGCATGGATTAGGGTGGAAGGAGTAATGGCAGACAGAAAGATATCAAGGAGATTGAAAGGAAAGGTTCTGATGTCTTGCGTAACGCCGGCCTACCTTTATGGTCTGGAAATGGTGGCACTGACAAAGAGACAACAACAGAGGCTGCAGGTTTGCAAGAACAACTGGGTCAGGAAGATTGCGTGAGTGAAGAGGTTGGATAGAAGGAGAATGGATGAAGTAAGGGTGGAGTCACCAAAAATGTATCTAATCATTTAGTACTGCCCTTTTGAGGCAATGCCTCCACATTCACGAAAATCTAGGTAGAATCACCAAAATCTAATCATTTAGGACTTGTCACACACTAAACTCTCCACCAAATTTTAGCTGAATATGTCCACAACATTTTGAGATATCCTGTTCACAGACAGTCAGATAGACAAAAAGACAGACAAACAGTGGTGAAAACACAACCTCAGTCCACCTTCGGTGCCAGAGGTAATGTAGATTTTTTTTGTCGGCTTTGCATTATTTTGACGGTTCCTTTTTGTTTTTGTTTTTTCTTTTCGAATATACGTACATTCAATCCCACATCTTTAGTCTTTATATCCAGGTGTATAGTAAAAATTGCCTTATCCAAAGACCTGAAATCAACCCAGTGTTCTCACAAAAATCCATCCGAGCCTTTTCCCCCATGTAGTATATTGTTACACTATTCCTCTTGCTTGACCTCCTTTAAATCCGATACGTTGCTGATGTAATACAGTCGATCCCGACATTCATGGCCCAAACGTCCGTGGGTTTTGCGTATTCGTGGTTGATAAATTGCGACCTCCTTCTACATTGGCGGCCCTGTGTCCCACCTATTCGCAGTTTTTCACGGGAGCAATAACTAATATCTCCCACCAGCCACACACGTGACACTTCTAAAAGCATCACACATAAAGCAGCTGTACGTGCGCAAACACGCGATTGGACATTCTCTTTGTGGGTTTTCGCGGGTGTATTTCCAGTTTCTTTGCTGGCTATTCATGGTTTTTCCTCGACATTCATGGGATTTTCCTCGACACCCGTGGATTTTCCTCGACATTCACGGGATTTTTCGTGAATCAGGAACTGCTGGGAACATATCCTCCCTTTTCACATTGAAACAATGCCCCAACATTCGCGGATTCAACATTCACAGCATTTTTCAGGAACGTATCCCTGGCGAATGTCGCGGTCCAATTGTATTTTGTATTTCAAATGAAACGGATGACTGCTGCACTCTTAAAAAGACTTTCTAGTTTGAATTTAACTTAAAAATAGACCTTATATGAAGCGATAACTTGTTAATATGTTCGTCTCTTTTTTATGCTTATAAATGAGTTAAACACTATTAGTGCCATTAAGTATTTTTGTCCAGCAATTTTCTTGTTAGCCAAATGATAAGCACAATCCCTCTTTCCTCTAGCCCCATCCAACCCACCTTACTTACTTCACACCATTACTTACCATATATTTTCACACATTATCTTTTATTAAATAATTCTGTGCTTTCCAAATGCTGTATGCATATCCTCAAATGCCTTGGGTTACATTACTGATGGTAGAATGGGCAGGCCATCTGCTTTTAATCTCCTTATGTTAACCACTAAGCAGGTATCCAAATGATTCCCAATAGTCCCACTCCTGTGTGTCCACCCCTGATAATTGAGCAAGCAGCAGCTCACATGAGAACAAAGCCAAATACATGACTTGATTGTAGCTTCATGTGATCACGACACAAGATATATACATGGCTGTCATATATATCCTGCAATACATTGTTCTTTTTTGTTCATTTTTGTTTCATTGTTTTTTCACAAACACAAATTTTGAAGAAAAGATTTGTTGATCCCGTTTAGTTTCCATCAGTTTTAGCTTCTGAAAACTCTTGTCAGGGTGTTAATGCAAGCTTGTGTCAGTCAAATGGTTCTGGCATTCGTTTTATTGCTTGCTGTAATAATATATTTTCAGTAACGCCATGTAATTCGATTAACTCCACTGCTGTATGTCTTTCAACATGATGGTTTCATGCCATTTCCATTAATGGCCTTGTGATATCTTACCATTTATTCGCAAACCTTATTCAAGGGCCATGGGTCTCTTGGGATAAAAATTTATATAATATGCTTATTTTAGGCAAGGCCATGTATGTTTTCTGTGCGGTATTTTTCGATATTCCAGGAAACGTAATTTATTTTCCGATAGAGTGCAATGTTTGTTTAAATGTTTTTGTTTTGCACACTATTATGTATTATGCAGTGTTCCTTATAAAGTGAAATATATAGTATATTTACCAAAAAAAACTGCTTTATGCTACATTCTGAATGTGCTTTGCAGCATAGCCCTCAACAACATGATCCAGGAATCGTATTAATGCATACGACTACTGCTCACAGGGCAAGTAAATTCTCTCAATGATATGAAGCCTTTTGCAAATAAAACTAGATACGGGATGTCGTGGAGTATCGTTATCATGAGCATATATTTTGTGGAATGGTAGTACCGAAAATCAGTTACACAAGGACTGCTATGAAATAAATAAATCTTAATTAAATAAATAAAGCATTGAAAAAAATCCGTATTAAATAAATAAATAAATAAATAATCCCTATTAAATAAATAAAGGCTCCCTATTAAATAATTTTAAAAATGCATCCCTTAAAAAAAACTTGCAGTGGAAGAGCTGCAGTTATGTCACTGACCTGATTCAATGCCCCTTGAAGGTTAGGGCAGGAATTTGGAATGTTGCCCTGGTGCAAATCGAATTGTCC
Organism: Myxine glutinosa; assembly: GCF_964187855.1. Classification (NCBI taxonomy): domain Eukaryota; kingdom Metazoa; phylum Chordata; class Myxini; order Myxiniformes; family Myxinidae; genus Myxine; species Myxine glutinosa. Next base: position 287,349,609 of record NC_136261.1, on the reverse strand, counting down.
CCCGTCGCACCGTGGAGCAAAAGGGGGACTATGGTTTTACCCTCCGTCCGTGTGTGCGTCCGTGAGTCCGTGCGTGCTTCCGTCCGTCTGTGCGTGCGTACGTGCACTGAAATATCTTTATTAAAGTAAGGGAAGGACAGAATTCTAATTTGGTGTGTGGGTGCAACTGGGCATATGGAAGAACCCTATTGAAAAGTAGGTCACCACGTCAAAATACAAGATGGCTGTCACCATATCTAAACCTTGTGAGCGTGATATCTTGAAAAGTAAATGTCTGAACCTTGTGAGCGGAATATCTTGAAAAATAAATGAACTACTAACTTCTAATCTGGTGTGTGGGTGTATCGAGGCATAAGGAAGAAAGCTATTGAAAATTGGGTCGCCACGTCAAAATCCAAGATGGCCGCCACCATATATATGTCTGAACCTTGTGAGCGGAATATCTTGAAAAATAAACGAACTACTAACTTCTAATCTGGTGTGTGGGTGTATCTACGCATAAGGAAGAATGCTATTGCAAATTGGGTCGCCACGTCAAAATCCAAGATGGCCGCCTTGCGTCTTCCACTTTGTCAACTCACATCACTTCACCGACGGGGGACCGAGGTGTAACGCTTGTTTTCTTTGAATAACCCGAAAACGATTTAACATGGATTATCCAATGCAAGCAGACAGATCCACAACCACCTGAGGGAGACAAGATTAATTGATGCAATGCCCTGACTTGGAAGCTAGCAGCAGCAATCCAACAGTTTACATACAGTCAGGTCGACAATTTCATACATGCAAGATAGCTCAAAGATAAGTTTGCTACCTTCACACTATCCTGTTGGACACAGGCTCAGGTAATAATAATTGTGAAGCTTCAAGCTTTTTAATACATGTGCTCATAGCTCTGAGTATGCCTCATGCTAAACTATCTCCACCATGCATTCAACCTGTTGTTGCCTCATTTTTTTTTATAAGTTACGTTATATAGTTTGATGTGCAGTTTCAGTTTTGTCACAATAGAGCTGAATCAATTAGCCATAATAGTTTTATTTCAAGAACAGATTTTGATAATTTCAAATTGAGAAATAACAGTCCTCATTTTACTCTCCGTGATATTGAGTTGAAACTCCATTTGTTGTCAATCACAAAGAGTGCCGTTTGTTTTAATGAGTGTTCCTCATAAGATAACTGTAATTTGTTGCAATCTAAATGAGATGGCATTGCTCAAATATGTTTTGACAAGATTTTATGTTTCTTCATGATCACAGGAGCTCCTGCGCTGCAACGCCCACCTAGTTTCCTTGTGCCCAAAGATAAGTCCAGCACTGTGCTGGTCCTTCGAGGAGAAACAATGAAACTGGAATGCATTGCTGAAGGACTGTGAGTAATTACCCTCGCCAGAGGAGAGGCTATTGCATTTGAGTCTGTTTGTTTGTCTGTCTGTTTGTCCGCACAGAATAAATATGATTTTCTCTGTAACCGTTGGTCCGATTGACAGGAAATTTTCACTATAGGTGCAACTTCACTTGTAGAATATTTTAATGATAATTCTGACGTTATAGGTCACGTGATACGGGCGCCATCTTGAAAAACCCGAAAAACTTTGCACCTCTATATCTCCGAAAGCGATGCATGGAAAAAAAATGAGACATGGCTCATTGTAAAGAACTCTCAATGGGAAATAACAAATGTTAATGATGATGTCATAGGTGCCTCCATTATGACGTCATAATTCGACAAGTACAAAACTTCACCTGTTCAAGATGAAATTTATTGACCACCATCTAGGGATAAATTGGTGGAGAAAAAAAATTATGACGTCATTGGGCACGTGGTTTGGCCGCCATATTTGTTTTAACACAAAAGCCTTAAAGACCACTAAAACCACGTCCTGGTGAAGGTCTGCATTCTATGATTGCTCTTTCTTGTTTTTTGCATGTAATGCCAAAGTCATTCAAATTCAAAATATGCAATATTTATATGCCTTGTTTTGTCCAAATGATTTCCTGAAATATTCTCCCAAGTCGAACGTACTATAATTCACAAAATAACACCTTCAACTCACCACATCATTTGGCCAAGAACGTAAGATTTTGTTGGCCTGTTTGCAAGCATTCCCATTTGAGCACAGGGTTCATGATCCTGCAATTCCAGTGTCCAATCCTATACAAGCACTGTATTGATTTGTCAATTATATCCATTGATATTTTCTCTATTGACACATACCATGGCTGATTTTAATTAAGGTAAATGTAATTATTGTAGGAGTATCAGCATACAGATATGACTGACTGTTCTTGTCCTTATTCTGTGTATGAAGCCTTCAAACTTATATCAATGTAAACATCAATAATCAGAATTCTAAAAGAACATTGTTTCAACACTTGAGTCTTAAGAAAATGCAAGCCAAGCGATTTATTATAGTAACTCAAGTGAGTATTGCACTCTCTGCCATAAAAAAACCTAACATGTAGAATTGACAATCTAATTGCTTAAGGACTGTTCCAGCATTAATTTGAAGTTATGGCACGAGGGATGTGAAGAACACATGATTGCAAGTTCTCACATAATGCAATTGCTTCATACTAGGGCATGCCCGTACTATATATAAGCTAGGACGTGCCCGTACGTGGGTGCCCGTTCCTTGCCAAAAAAAAAAAAAAAAAACATTTGTGTAGGGGTGTGTGTGTGTAAACATCCTAGGGCGTGCCCGTACGTGGGTGCAAAAAAACATGCGTGCAAACAACAACAACAAAAAAAAACTTTGAAACCACGTGGCAGTAACGACCACAGAACCCCCCCCCCTCTATTTACATGAATGGTTTGGTCCATTCGCAACGACCACAGAACCCCCCCCTCTATTTACATGAAATGGTTTGGTCCAAAGCGAACGGCTTGCGGTGTTTGGTAAAGAAATCGCCATAGCTCGGTAAGTACTTGTCCGATTAATATGAAACCTTGAAAAGGCACATCCTCGGGTCCCCAGCAATATACCTGGCAAGTTTCAAGTATATCGGACCCGTGGTTGTCGAGAAACAGCGGTCACAGACAAACATACAAACACACATACACACATACACACATACACACATACACACAGAGATTAATGGAATTATAGATAGATGTAAATCGGTCAGCATATTTCATCTCATGCACCCTTATTTTTAGAGTCACTAGATCAGAAGTGATATGCCATTAGCATGACCCATATTTTTTTTTTCTTTCTTTTTTTGTATACTGAATCGAGGCTCGTGAAAGAGCTGACATTTACTTCACAAACAAATCAACCAGACAAACAAAATATATAAAAAGAGGGAGCGGAAGACAAGATGGGGAGAGAAGGGGAAGCACACAAACACTTGAGAGCACACAACATTTGAGAGCAGGGAGATGTGTGGGAGGGAGAGGGCTTGGGGGGAGGAGGCGTGGGAAGAGGAGGGGGGGGGGGGGGGACTGTTATGTTCCAAACTGCCCAGAGTGCAACAAACAAACTCCCTGGATCTCACAGGATGTATCAATACTGTCATGAGACGTCTCTGTAATGCATGGATCCATGCTCGTAGTCCGTTCAGCATCCAAGACTTGCACCGGGACATATGCAGTGGTCAAAGCAGCACGTCCAATGTACACAGAAGCAATGGACAAGTGCTCTGTTCATTGACAACAGTGAATTGCAACATCGTGCAGACTATACAAAGCAAAGCCCTTCACATCATCAAAGGTTGCACATTAACAACACCCATCGAGCACCTACATGCAGAAATACAAATGCCAAAAAATATCAAAGACCGTTTCGACATAAGAGGTGCGCAGTTCCTTGCAACAGCATGCCAACCACAATCACCCATGCCACTACATGTACAACCACTCACAAGCCCATAGACACATTAAAGCTACACCACAAAGACACCACAGTGACATCCTTCGTAACATCCCCCACAGAACAACGGAAACTACAAAAAACACATCCAGACCCACATCACCATAAATGCAATAAACATCCTGGGCCTAAACAGTTTCTTGGCACAAAACCCCCACCCATCGATGACACAGAGAAACTACCTCTCAGGTCTGATCGTGTTCCCCTTTCACACCTTCGCTGTGGACACCACCCACAACTTTTACACAACAATCATGGACTCGATGACACCACTGATGACACCACTGACGACACCTACAACCACTGCCAGGCCACTCCACATAGAATAACATATATCATCGAAGACTGTACGGTCTTGGCTTAATGTAGGTAAGAGCACAACATCTTGGATGTGAGAGATCTCTGGGTTGCTTCTGTGAGATCAATTGGCTATCTCCGTGATGCAGGTCTGTTCAACCAGAACTGACTGGGGTAACAACAACAACAACAGTGAATTTAGGTTTCTCCTTGAAAGGCATGATGGCCATGCATGGGTCCTACAGAAGACGCAAAGAGCGATATGCCTCAACCTGTGCATAGAAAGCAGCAAATTTTGGATTTGGAACTGTCTTGATGTGGTCTGGAATTGCTGAATCCTTTCAAACCAACTTGATATGTATTCATGGCAATTTGAGGCAGATTGATACATGAATGAGATCTTATAGCAAGCAATATGTTGCCTACCCTTAACAACATGGTCCAGGAATCATATTTATGCATGATAAGGCTACTGCTCACAGGTAACATACAAGGCCAATGTTGATGCCATGACACCCTGGTCTTCCATATCGCCAGATTTTGTCACAACTCACAAATGGTGATCAATTGGTATATTTGTACAGTTTATCTAAAACATGATCCACCTTTCCACTCCCCACCCCCCTAAAACTACCCCTCTTCCCCTACCTCAACTTCCATTACAGAATCTTGTATCTGCCTTGACCCAACGCACGTGGATATAATCGCTGACCTGGTTCTCATTTTAGGTTCACCGCTATTGTTGCCACTTGAGCACATACCTCATGTTTCTTGGATTCCAGTTTCAAATCTATTATACTGTTTTGATTTGTTTGTGTCAACTAATGTTATTTTAATGAATATAAAAGTACAAAGATGTCTCCCAATGTTGTTTTACATGTGGTATCCATCCCTCCTTTATAATAATAATTAATTAAAGGGTTATTTCAAATCTACTTCTATCGAGGCCAAAGACCAAATTAAAGTAAGCTTTAAAATCATTAGTTTTACAAATAAAACATATAAATCCTCCCCCGACTCCTCTCCCTCCCCTCCCCCCCCCCCCCCAAAAAAAGAATAAGCAAGAGAAGAGTAAAAATAACATTAAACCAAAGGAAACAGATAAATTGCATTTAGATTCAAATAGATACAAGACACCAGAGTTCAACAAGCCTGGTGTTGGCTTAGTGGTTAGGGTGCCAGCTTGCGATCCTAGGATCCTGGGTTCGAATCCCGGTTGATCGCTGTATTAACACCAGGCGGGTTGACTCAGCCTGTCATCCTTCCGAGGTCGGCAAAATTGAGTACCAGTTCATTGGTAATTCCCTGTGTGTCGCAAGAGGCGACTACCAGGATTGGAGGCAAGAAGGGAATCTAGCCATAAAACATTGCTTCAAAAAGGGGACCAAGGTACCCCAAAAAGGGGACCAAGGTGCCCCAAAAAGGAGACCAAGGTGCCCCAAAAAGGACCAACCCCTGCTCTCCGGGGAAAAATGGCCTCTAAAGGTGGTCGCACCAGTTCAACACTTAAGAGTCACTGGCGTCCATTCAATATGTGAATAAGATATGAAATTGGGCTGTTCTTCAATATTGTTGTTTTTAATCTTAATTTAGTTCATTGTTTTGAGTTTCTTACTTTGTGGCATCTATGAGATCTGTCTGCATGTAGCCAGTGGTGAAGCTTGGAATTTGGCAGCAATCTCGCAAAATAACGGCAGAGTTGATCACGTCTGCTCTTGGGAAGGGAATTAATCCACGGACGTATTTCTTGCTCACTGGCCAATATCAATGCGAATCGGAATCTCTCCAGTAGTAGAGCTGGCATCCCATCACATTTGGGATCATGTGCAAATGTTCTCTCTTCTGTGATTTTGTCATTGTTGTGCAGGATATACATGCTAGAAGACATTTCAATTATTTTGCTTTACTGTGTATACTTCCTGTACAGACCGACACCTCAGATGCATTGGTATAAGTTCAGAGGTGAACTGCCAAAGAAGCGGCTACTCATTAAGAATTTCAACAAGACACTGTCTGTGGAGAATGTGACAGAGGCAGACAGTGGAAAATACCAATGTCGTGCAAACAATGCTTTGGGCGACAAATGGCACACAATGGACGTCACTGTAGAAGGTGAGGCCGACCATCTCAGCTAAATATTGTGGAATTTAGTTGAATTCATTTTTTCACTGTGGAAATTATTTTTAATTGTGGAATTTATTATTCAATGCATAAGTATATATAATTAGTAAAAATTTATATTAGTTTCAAACATTTAAATTAAATTGAGAGTACTTATGGCTCTCTGAACAAAATATTCAGCCTACCAGCGACTGAAGTGCAATGCAATGCTTCTATTTACCAATAGTTCTGTGATCTGGACTCACACTTCCACCAGCAATGCACATATAAATGGCTTTGACATTTGTGGCATCTGCTGCATACTTCATTTTCGGGGGCAAATCACATATGCATTGTGACTATTATAAAGATCTCTGGAAAACCCGCAGATGTGTAATATCATGCCAAGCTGAGATGATTTGGGCATCCAAGCCACCACCCAGATTTGGGTGTTGCCACTGCATTATTCACCTTACCACCAACAGACCTGATATGATCACTCTCGAGCCTGTTAAGTGCACCCTTTGTTGCACCCTCTGCAGAATATATATTTGAAATTGTGGGGAAGCAACAGCTTCCAAAAATGCATGTGTATTTTTGAACATCTTTTTTTGAATAACAACAAAAATACATCTGAATAATGTCAAACTAATTAAAGGTAGTCAGCATGAATTTTACAACGAGATATCATATTTAACAAATGCATTGGAATAACAAATGCATACTCTATGAAGTCATTTACAATTGGCTTGATGAGAGAAGAACATTTGTGGTAGTGTATCATGATTTTTAGAAGGCATTTCATGAGGTAACCCATATGAGATTGTTAGCGAAGGTGAGGGCTTGTGGTGTAGCAGGTAGAAGATATAACTGGTTTAGTGAAAGGTATCAAAGAGTGGCTGTGAGTGGGAGGATGTCTGGCTGGCAAGAGGTAAGTAGTGGGGTACCACAGGGGTCACCAGTTGGACCATTATTATTCATAACTAGCAGAGTACCCGTCTCTGATGGGATATTGGATATCTCACATCAAATAAGGAATTTTTTGGAGTGTGTGTTGGTAGAAATGGAAATTCAGCATTAAAAACTCAGCGAGCAAACATTGCAGTGGGTGGAACCAGTAACTTTGGCAACCTCATTCAATTCCACTAGCTAAGATATCCAATTCACGCCTCTTAATTCTGATTTACTGCTTGGGAGTAAGGGTTGAATTATGGAATTTTAAGCTGGGAAACAGATTTAGGCAAGTTTTGGGCCTACTGCTTGACCAAAGATCACCGAAGTTCAATCCATGCCCAACCGACCAAGTCCAGTCGCCCAACGTCTCCACATCGCTTATTCAGCCCCAATCTGACCCCTCTCTCTATTTATTTTTTTATTTTTTATTTTTATTTTTTTGTATACAAGATCGAGGCTCGTGAAAGAGCGAACATTAATCACACAGAAAGACAAACCGACACATAAAACATATAACATCAGGAGCGGTAGACAAGATGGGGAGAGAGGGGGAAGGACACAAACACAACATTTGAGAGCAGGGACCGAGAGACATGGAGACATCGAGAGATCTGAGAGAGGGTGAGGGCTTTGGGGGGGGGGGCATGGGAAGGGGGCGGTGGGAGAGGTATAAAACATATGGACACTGCCAGGACTTCCAGGAAAGAAGTTGGAATTTCAAACAAGGTGGATCTGGGGTGAATTAGCGGGGGTAGAAAAGATCAAGGTTTTGGATGGGGGAAGATAAGAGATGGTGGTGAACAGCTGCTTTAAAGACCTGGAGGGAGGAGTGGGATTGAAGGGAGTGAGGGAGTTTGTTCCAGAGGCGGGAGAAAAGAGGAATGAAAGAGTGAAGGTGAGCAGAGAGCCGAGATTTCGGCAGTTTAACCATCAGAGGGTTGCTGGCAGATCTTGTGCAACCTGTAGGAATATTTGGGGGACAGAGCACAGAGAGAGCTGGGGGTGCAAGGCCGGAGAGGAGTCGGTAGAAGACAGAAAGACCACCTACCTGCCTGCGGTGAGTGAGTGAAAGGCCCTCAGAGATAGCTTCATCGCGGGAGATTGCAATAATTCTGAAAGCTTTGGTTTCAACAGCGTGAAGCCGAGCTAGGTGTGAGGCAGGAGCACCGGCCCATAGGGGAGAACAGTATTCCATTGAGCTGCGGATGAAAGCCTTGTATGTGGTGAGGAGCTCAGGTGTGCCGAGGAAGGACTTCGCACGACGGAGGATGCCCAGTCGGCGACTGGCTTTGGAGGCCAGCTTGGAAATGTGGTTTTCCCAAGAAAGATCATGGCAGATAGTGAGACCCAAAATCTTGAGCGACAGAACTTCTTGGAGAGGATTGTTGAGAAAGTAGATGGGAGGGTTGGCCAGTCGATCTTTTCGGAGAGACATCGTAAGAGTGTGAGATTTGTCAGGATTGAAAAACATGTTCCACTTGTTTGACCAGTCTGTGATTTTGTCCAGGTCTTCAGAGAGTGAGGAGGCAGCAGACTGCCGATCTGAGGGAAGAGGAATGGAGCGGCAGAGAGTGGAGTCATCAGCAAAGAGATAGAGAGGATTTTCGAGAGAGTCAGAGAGATCATTGATGAAGACCAGAAAAAGCACGGGGCCCAGAACACTGCCTTGGGAAACTCCAGCCTGAACAGGAAGAGGAGATGAGAGAAACCCATTCAGGGCCACACGTTGACGACGACTAGAGAGGAAGTCCGCCAGCCATGCGTGGAGATTTCCATGGATACCAAAGGAGGAGAGTTTGGTGAGCAGAGCGGGGTGCCAGACCGTGTCGAAGGCACGTGATATGTCGAGGGAGACAGCTCTAATTTCCTGTTTGGCATTGAGGACCTCCATCCATTGTTGAGACAGCAGAAGCAGCATGTCCAGAGTAGAGTGACCTGGTCTGAAACCAAATTGATGATCAGAGATCAAGCCATTGGAGAAGAGGAAAGATTTCATATCCGAAGCAATGATGGATTCCATGACTTTGCTGATAATTGGGAGAAGGCTGATTGGTCTGTAGTTGCTAGGATCTGTTTTTGCACCTTTTTTGTGCAAAGCGGTGATGTTGGCTGATTTCCAAGCAGATGGCAGTTGACCTTGAGCAAAAGAGAGGGTGAAGAGAACAGAGAGAGGGTGAGATAGAGCAGCAGAGCAGGATTTTAGGACCCGTGGGCTGATGCCGCCGGGTCCAGTTGCAGAATCAGAGTCGAGGGTTGACAGAAACTTTTCCACCTTGTCAGGAGGAAAGGACACGGAGTCCAGGAGCAGCAGGGTACGACTGGGTATGGTGGGTACAGAGAGGGATGGGTTTGGGACACAAGATTTAGAGGCAAACACAGAGTTGAGGCATTCAGCTTTTCACGTGCGGAGTCAGCTGTGTAGCCGTTTGAGGTAAGGGAGGGGATGGAGGGGGAACAAACACCAGAAACGGATTTGACCAGACGCCACCAGGATTTGGAAGAGGGAGACAGATAAGAGAGTTCGGTCTTGAGAACGGAGAGATATTGTTTCCTGGCTCTCCTGAGGGTGGACACACACTTGTTTCGGGCTTTGTGAAAGGAAATGAGATTTCCTTCCGTTGGATTTGCTTTCCAGGAGACGAAGGCAAGTTGTTTCTGGGCAACAGCCCTCACCACAAGATTCCGTGTACCATGGATGGGAGGAAGGGTATGACAACTGAAACTATACCCCAAACTATACCCCAACTATACCCCAATAGCTTCACTTTTGGTAATTTAAATTTAGTACTTCTCACAGCATTTCATTCTGGTTTCCTATTCGATGATCCATAGATCCATAGATCAGTAGTTTCAGTTATTCACTTCACTTTGAGATATTCGTTTTGATTCGCCATTGCAACTTGTGATGCAACGTCAATGGTGCACGAAAAGGGTCATCAAAAATTATTTTAGGGGGATTTTTTTCGAAGGGGCTAAAGTGGTTGAAAGTGGCTTACGGGTCTAAAAGGTGAAATATCGTCTAAAGGTTTGACGGGTCAAAGGGATCTTTAGGGTATAAGAGGTTTAAAGTGTTTTAAGGGTCATAAAAGGGGATAAAGTGTTTTAAGGGTCATAAAAGGGGCTAAAGTGTTTAAACAGTTTTATAAGGGTCTAATATGCCTGGTGTTTGAGCCAACCAATAGGGTCTTGAGTTTGAGCCAATTTTGTGCCGTTGAAATAACACCAAGTGGGTTGACTCAGCCTGTCATCCTTCTGAGGTCGAGAGAATGAGTACCAGCTTACTGGGGTATCCTGTGTAATAAGCTATTCGAGTATCCTCCGTCGGAGTGGCGACTCATCCAGGATTGTACTCCTTAGCCAATTAAACTACCTAGGCAGCTCCTATGTGCCTTACGGCATGAAAATAGTTATTATTATTATTATTATTATTATAATTATTATTATTATTATTATTAGTATAAGGGTCTACTGGGTCAAAGGTCTTTAAAGGGCCTAAGGAGTCCAAATGGGACTAAAGGTCTAAATGGGTCTCAGGACGAAAGAACGAAAAGTCTAAAGGTCTAAAGTGTCCAAAGGGTCTTAAATTGTCCAAATAGTCTTAATTGTCCAAAGAGTTTTTAAAGGTCTATAGATCTGAAAAGTGGCAAAGAAGTGTATGGTTCTCAAAAGGGTCTAAATGGGTATGAAGGGGTTTAAAGGGTTTTAAAAGGGTCCAAATGTTCATGAAGAGGTATAAAGGGGTAAAGGTCAAAGCTGTGTAAAGGGTCTAAGAGGTCTCAACGGTGTAATGTGGTCTAAAGGATGTAAAGGACTGAAGCTGTAGTAAAGAAATTACATAGAGTTCATAAATAAATTAACTCAGGAGTGCAACACGGAAGTGATGGGCCAAATTACCTCATTACTGTTTAAACCCTCTATTTAGGTGCAGCATAATTTAAAATCTAAGTTTTATTGTGATTAACCTTGGTAGAAAAAACCAGTAAGATCACAAACAAACAAGAAAGATGTCATGCAGAGCACAATACTTGTGAAATCCCTAAATCAAATTGGACCTCAAAAATAATTGGGGGTTTAATTCAAAGACCAAACATGCAAATCCTCTTCAAATTTCAGGTCAAGCCGATGAAAATTGAGTATTTTAGAAATTTCACCTAAGTTATTCATCGTTGGCCTATGTTGACCTTTTGGCCTATGTTGACCTAAATATAATTGTGGTTTAATTAAATGACCAAATATGCAGCTCTTATTCAAATTCCAAGTCAATCGTTGAAATTTTGTGAAGATCAGTTTAAAATTGTGACCTGTAGGTAATTGACAAACAGACCAACAAACAGACAAACAAACAGACAGAATGACATACACGACCGACCAATATACGAGTACTTGAAAAAAATCTTCGATTTTCACATGTAACAAATAAACAAACATTTAGCTTTCATATAAGCCAATTATTTTATATAAGGCGATATTTTATATAAGGCGATATTTTATACAAGGTGATATTTTATATAAGGCGATATTTTATATAAGGCGATATTTTATATAAGGCGATATTTTATATAAGGCGATATTTTATATAAGGCGATATTTTATATAAGGCGATATTTTATATAAGGCGATATTTTATATAAGGCGATATTTTATATAAGCCAATTATTTTATATAAGGCGATATTTTATATAAGCCAATTATTTTATACAAGGCGATATTTTATATAAGGCGATATTTTATATAAGGCGATATTTTATATAAGGCGATATTTTATATAAGGCGATATTTTATATAAGGCGATATTTTATATAAGGCGATATTTTATATAAGGCGATATTTTATATAAGGCGATATTTTATATAAGGTGATATTTTATATAAGGCGATATTTTATATAAGGCGATATTTTATATAAGGTGATATTTTATATAAGGCGATATTTTATATAAGCCTATTATTTTATATAAGGTGATATTTTATATAAGGCGATATTTTATATAAGGCGATATTTTATATAAGGCGATATTTTATATAAGGCGATATTTTATATAAGGCGATATTTTATATAAGGCGATATTTTATATAAGGCGATATTTTATATAAGGCGATATTTTATATAAGGCGATATTTTATATCAGGCGATATTTTATATAAGGCGATATTTTATATAAGGCGATATTTTATATAAGCCAATTATTTTATATAAGGCGATATTTTATATAAGGCGATATTTTATATAAGGCGATATTTTATATAAGGCGATATTTTACATCAATCATTTGGATAGTGGGGTTAAGAGTTGGCTCTCTAAATTTTCAGGTGACACAAAGCTTGGAGATAAGGTGGATAGCAGAGAGGGTGGTGATCGGATTCAGGTAAGTCGAGATATTTAATAGATTGGGCAAAAAAATGGCAGATGCAGTTTACGTAAATAAATGTAATGTGCTGGCGATGGGTTAGAATCATAAAAATGGAGTCTGTCACGTGGAAGAAGGATCTGGGGGTGGTAATAGATATTGAGGGGTGGGAGGGGAAGGGTAGGGAGGTGTGAGGAGGCTTGAGGGAGGTAAGCCGACACGACAATGCCAATGAAGCAGCTGCAGATAGTTAAAGCTAACAGGATTTTCGGTTGTATACTTGGGGGGGGGGGGGGGGGGGGGTGGGGAATTATCCATCAAGAGGTAGTGCTCATAGTGTATAGGAGTGTAGTGAGGCCTCCCCTAGACTATTTTGTACAGTTTTGGTGATCACGTCTGATGAAGAAAATATCTGCTATATGGAGTGTACAGCATTGACCGGCTAGATTGATTCCAAGGCTAGCTAGACAAAGCTATGAGGAAGGTATGAAGAAGACAAGACTTTACAGATTGGAAAGGATGTGAACTCGAGGGGATTTGATAGAGATGTTTAAGATAATGAAGGGTGTGTACCAGATATGTGCAGTGGACCTTTTCATCAGAGGGGACAGGGTGAGGACCCAGTGTAATGGCTTGAGGGTAAAAAGATGAGAGTGAGGACAGTTTTAAGGCAGGGGTCTTTCAGTCGGAGGGTTGTTAATGCATGGTCTCTCCTGCAAGGTAGTGGCAGTGGAGAGGGTGAATAAGTTTAAACTAGCCGAAACCCGTGGAACATCCACGGAAGGGAGGATGTGGTGTATGGATAGAGTGTACCATTATGGATGGCATAGGGGATTTGCTTGTCCGAGTAAGAGTTAGGAAGAAAGATGAGAATGAAGAGTGCGTATATGAACAATGATCGCCGACACCGGCACAAATGCATGCTCTGGATTGTCCACTCAGTGGATGGCAGCTTTCGCCTTCACCTGTCCAATCAGCGGACAGCTTGCTTCGCCTTCGCCCACCAGACGCCAATATGATGGCGTCGTAAGATGGCGTCGTATCGGCAGTTAATCGGATGCTTTTGGGCCCCAACGTCGGATAATTCAGATTTTTCGAGTATGCCTTTACGTGATAAACAAAGAGCGCGGTTCGTAGATCGTAAATCCATTAGTGCCGTGGGCATCGGGTCACTGGGTGCGGCGTAAAAGGGATAACAAAGTCGAGTCCTTACGCTATTATTATATAGACTAGCCGAAACCCGTGGAACATCCACGGAAGGGAGAATGTGGTGTTTGGATATATTGTACCATTATGGATGGCATAGGGGATTTGCTTGTCCGAGTAAGCGTTAGGAAGAAAGATGAGAAAGAAGAGTGCGTATATGAACAACGATCGCCGACATCGGCACAAATGCATGCTCTGGATTGTCCACTCAGTGGACGGCTTGCTTTCGCCTTCGCCTGTCCAATCAGCGGACGGCTTGCTTCGCCTTCACCCAGCAGACGCCAATACGATGGCGTCGTAAGATGGCGTCGTATCGGCAGTTAATCGGATGCTTTTGGGCCCCAACGTCGGCTAATTCAGATTTTTAGAGTATGGCTGTACGTGATAAACAAAGAGCGAGGTTCGTAGATCGTAAATCCATTAGTGCCGTGGGCATCGGGTCACTGGGTGCGGCGTAAAAGGGATAACAAAGTCGAGTCCTTACGCTATTATTATATAGATGGGATTTAGATGGGTACCTGGATGTATTGGCAAGAGAGGGGTTTGGGGATATTGGTTTGTGTGTGGATGGTACGGAGTGACGATACTGGGGTTGTTGCAACGCTGGCATGATGGGCCAAATGGTCTCCTCCTGTGTCAAAGGTGAGTGTGTGTGTGTGTGTGTGTGTGTGTGTGTGTGTGTGTGTGTGTGTGTGTGTGTGTGTGTGTGTGTGTGTGTGTGTGTGTGTATATGTGTGTAAACAACTCCTGTCTGCAGTGATATAACATCAGTGATATTCTCTCGGGGTAGCAGACTAGACTAGCTAGCATTTGTATATGTTTATGAACTTAAAGAGAAAAAATATATATTGGCCTGTCTTAGACTATTGTAAGTATCTCGTTTGTACAACCTTTTGAAAAAATCAAACATATTTATTGCGTAGAATTGCAATATTATCAAAAGATGTTGGATAAATGATAGTCAAATGAAGGGTTTATTCTTTTCTTTAAACAGCTGCTCCATATTGGATTCTCTCTCAACTTGAAAATCGACTTTATTCCCCTGGAGAAACTGCTCAGCTTTTATGCCGTGCCCACGGTTCTCCAAAACCCCAAATCCACTGGTTCGTTAATGGAATACCAATTGAAGGTTAGTCATGTTAAAAATGAGATTTTGATGGCATTATCACAATCTGTTATCCTCATCACTGATTTTTGTTTATATAAGAGTGAGTCTCATTGAAGAGCAAGGTTAGATCGACAGTGTGGCAGAAGGGCAACAATTGGGCACAACTGGCAAGGGGATAAACAACCAGGATGGAGACAGATATGGAAAGATAAAGAGAGCGAATTAAAGAAAGATTTAAAACACTAAAATCAGCAAGCAAGAGAGTTGTGCTAGCAAGGGCCAATGTGGGTAATAAAGATCATGGGCTAGGATGGGGAATGACATGAGGTGGTGTTGCACCACCCACCTGAATTCCTGGATGGAAGAGTGAGATATAATAATAGCCTCTGTAAAATGGTTCCACAGACGGAAGATGTGAGGAACTGGTGGTTGAGCTAAGCCTGAAGTTGGTATTTACTGAGAGTGGGGAACCCATCAAGAGAATTGAACAAACAGATGGTTAAACCCTCTTATGGTTAAACTGCCAAAATCTAGGCTCTCTGCTCACCTTCACTCTTTCATTCCCCTTTTCTCCCGCCTCTGGAACAAACTCCCCCACTCCCTTCAATCCCACTCCTCCCTCCAGGTCTTTAAAACAGCTGTTCACCACCATCTCTTATCTTCCCCCATCCAAAACCTTGATCTTTTCTACCCCCGATAATTTTCACCCCAGATACACTTTTTTGAAATTCCAACTTCTTTCCTGGAAGTCCTTGCAGTGTTGATGTGTTTTATACCTCTCCCACCTCCTATTAATGCCTATAAGTTTAAGAGACTGAAACTCTTGCAATGAATGACCAGGAAAATAAATGAGTTTGTTTGATGATCATTCCCTCCTTATATCCAGCAAGATCAACATATCTCTATCTGGCTATTCTCAGTGTTGTCCTCACGCTGGCAAGTCTGGCAGGTCACTCAGGCCGATTGGCAGGGACTGCAAGTGGCCATCTCAGTTCAGGACTGCTCTCCTATATCTACAGCTGATGTTAACTGATGTTAAGTCAGCCTGGGAATTCTTCCACAGAAAAATCCTATCTCGTGCACAGATCCAACTCATCTCATCTTCAGTTGTCCTAATCTTCTTCCCACTCATCCTGTGGTGAAGCAGTTGCTCTGAAACAACTTACCTTCTCTTCCTGGGAAACAAACCCAACCAAAGTCAACCACAGATCATTCTACAAAGCCCCACAATAAGTGTCCACTCCCACGAGAGCCAGAAAACATGTGTCTAACCTCAAGATTAAACTTTCAAACTTGTCTCCCTCCTCTAAAACCAGGTGTTGCCTTGTTATGTTTGTCTCTGGAGTATGCTCCCTCTCCATCCCTCCCTTCATTTAAAATGGCACCAGAGCCACATCTGCTCGTGAAGGGACCGAATACCTCAATTCTGTGTTTGTTTCAAAATATTGTGTCCCTATTCCCACACTCTGCACCCACCCTATCCAGTCACAGCCAACTGCTCCTAGACTCTGTCTTCTGCACCGATGAAGGTGGAGAAGTTTCTGGTAACACTCGATGCTGATTCTGCAACTGGGCCGAATGGCATCAGCTCATGTATCCTAACAACCTGCTCTGCTGCTCTTACACATCCTAGGTCCAGGGCATAATTTGCCCTAGGTCATTTTCCATCTGCTTGGATATCAGCAAATATCACGGATTTACATAAAAACCCATCCCATTAACTACAGACATATTTGCTTACTTCCAATCATCAGCAAGGTCATGGAATCCATAATCGCAATTCATATGAAATTATTGTTATTCTCCAATGGCCTCATCTCAGATACCTCGGTTCAGACCAGTTCACTCTACCTCAGACATGCTACTTCTACTCTCCCAATAATGGATGTAGGCCTTCAATGTCAGACATCAGATCAAGGCACTCTCTCTAGATATAGCTGTTATTACTGATAAATTTGATCAATTTATGCAAAAGTAATAACTATTGGAATAACTAAAGCTTTTGCAAAGTACTGTATATCCACATATGTATTTCTTTGGTTTGCAGTGGAAAAAAACAAAAAAGGCTGATAAAAATACTAAATCTTGGCTTATTCCACACAGAAAACCTAAAATGTCCCAGACAATATTATTGGCACCTTTTAGAAGTTGTTAGAAATAATTTGATTTCAAACAGGTGATTCTCCTTTACTTTGGAATTGAACTCATCTGTGGTGAGTTGCAGGTGCCTGCAATATAAAAATCACTCATTCAACTAGTTTATATAAACTACATGACCAAAAGTATGCGGACACCCCTTCAAATTATTGGATTAGGCTGTTTCAGCCACACCCATTGCTGGCAGGTATGTATAATCAAGCACACAGCCATGCAATCTCCATAGACAAACATTGGCAGTAGAATGGGCCATACTGAAAAGCTCAAGTGACTTTCAACGTGGCACCGTCATGGGATGCCACCTTTCCAACAAGTCAGTTCGTCACATTTCTGCCCTGCAAGAGCTGCCCCGGTAATCTGTAAGTGCTGTTATTGTGAAGTGTAAACATCTCGGAGCAACAACAGCTCAGCTGTGAAGTGATAGGCCACACAAGCTCACAGAACGGGCCCGCCGAGTGCTGAAGCGCGGAGTGCATAAAAATGGTCTGTCCTCGGTTGCAACACTCACCACCGAGTTCCAAACTGCCTCTGGAAGCAACATCAGCACAACAACTGTTCGTTGGGAACTTCATTAAATGGGTTTCCTTGGCTGAGCAGCCGCACACAAGCCCAAGATCACCATGCGCAATGCCAAGCTTCGGCTGGAGTGGTGAAAAGCTCGCTGTCATTGGACTCTGGAGCAGTGGAAACGCATTCTCTGCAGTGATGATTCACACTTCACCATGTCGAAGTCCGATGTCGGATGTCCGATTGAGACACTAAAGACACCCTACTGAGGATAGAAGCTGTTTAATATGGGATTCACACATATGCGGGAAAAGGGAAGGCTCCAGAAAATGCCAAGTCCCTTCTCAATAGGTTTGACTGCACGCTCCGTTTATAAGCAAAAAGGCAGTTTCAGCGGAGCAAAGATAACCATCTCTACAGGAAGCTTCCCACAAGTACATGCCTCATGCTCAATGCATCTCACACGTATCCTTGAGGGTCACTCCTCAGGATGTGGGAGTTTTGTACACGGGCAGGAAAAACACAGAGTTTGTGTCATGGTCAGATAAGCAGGGTAAGGGACACAGACCAGCTTGTAGCCACAAAGCAAATTGCAAGAGAAATCAAAGGGCGTGAGAAAAATCACATTCCCAGCCTGTCAGCAGTCTAATAAGAAAAAGTTTAATAAAGCAACCATCAGTTCCCACAACCATCTGGCAGTCCGATGGACTAATCTGGATTTGGCGGATGCCAAGAGAACGCTAACTGCCCGAATGCACAGTGCCAACTGCAAAGTTTGGTGGAGGAGGAATAATGGTCTGGGGCTGTTTTTCATGGTTTGGGCCAAGCCCCTTAGTTCTAGTGAAGGGAAATCTTTACGCCATTGCATACAATGACATTCCAGACGATTGTGTGCTTCCAACTTTGTGGCATCAGTTTGGAGAAGGTCCTTTCCTGTTTCAGCATGACAATGCCCACGTGCACAAAGCGAGGTCCATACAGAAATGGTTTGTCGAGATCGGTGTGGAAGAACTTGACTGGTCTGCACAGAGACCTGACCTCAACCCCATCGAACACCTTTGGGATGAATTTGAATGCCAACTGCGAGCCAGGCCTAATCGCCCAACATCAGTGCCCGACCTCACTAATACTCTTGTGGCTGAATGGAAGCAAATCCCCTCAGCAATGTTCTAACATCGAGTGGAAAGCCTTCCCAGAAGAGTGGAGGCTGTTATCGCAGCAAAGGGGGGACCAACTCCATATTAATGACCATGATTTTGGAATGAGATGTTCGATGTTTGGGTGTCCACATACTTTTGGTCATGTAGTGTATATATACATACATACATATATATATATATATATATATATATATATATATACACAGACTTGGCATTTAATATGGAATATTTTTTTTGTGGGGGTGAACTTACTTTTCAAGATGACTTAGAACCAAAAGTTCATTGGAATTATGTTGAAATTATTCTAGATTTTGTTAATGTGACCTTTAAAAGAAACAAAAACCACATTTGACATTTCGAAGCAAATAAATTGATCCTTGAAAGTGATGTAAACTGATATCGAACTCAATTCACGGACAGTACTGTGTTAAACCTCTGTACGTTTTTTTCTGTACGTTTTTTTTACAGAAGTATCTCTTTATTTTGCACATTAGCCAAAAACATTTTCAACAAAAACAAAAGCTAAATTATGACTGGGATTACGGACAGTAAAATTACAGTTCAGTACTTCGTGTAACCCCCATGAGCATTCAGGAGAGCACGTACATGTCGAGGCATGCTGTTCACGAGATTTGCCAAGGTTTGGACAGGAATCGCTTGCCATGCAGTGACAATAGTCTGCTGCAATTCATGCACAGAGGTAGGCTGCTGGTCCAAGTTGTCTATTTGACACGTTAATTCTGCCCACAAGTTCTCTATCGGATTCATATCCGGGGACATGGCAGGCCACTCCATATGCTCTACACCATGGTCAGCAAGAAAGTGTTGGATCATGCAAGCACGATGAGGCCGTGCATTGTCATCTTGGAAGACAAAGTTTCCTCGAAAGGCTGCACGAGCAAATGGAAGCAATGTTTCTTCCAGAATGACCCTGTACTTGAACTGGTTCAGGTTTCCATTTAGAAAAACCAGGTCAGTTTTGCCCCCTGCATGAAAAGCAGCCCAAATGGTCACCCCACCACCTCCAGCTTGGACTCTTGGCACTATACAATCTTCGTTGTGGGCTTCATGCACTTGTCTGCGCACTCGGACGCGGCCATCTTGACGATAGACCAGAAATCTAGACTCGCCACTGAAGGTCACGTGATTCCAGTGTCCTGGCTGCCATTGACGGTGCTCTCTGGCCCACTGCAATCGGCGCTGGCTGTGTTATCTGGTCAGGCGTGGCTTTCTCAGGGGACGCCTGGCACGATAGCCTGCTTGAACCAGTCATTGGTTGACTAGCCTCCTGGATACAGGCACATTTGTTAGTTGCTGCCACTCAGCCCTAAGCCGATTAGCCTACTTGGTACGGCCATTGCAGACTAACCGGTGCAGCTGGCGATCATCTCTCCCTGTGGTTCTGCGTGGATGTCCTGGCCTCGGTATTGGAGTAGGGACACCCCTCTGAGCATTTCGTTTCAGGATTTTTGCCACCTGACCTTGAGTGATGCCATACTGCTGAGCAATAGCACGCTGTTTCATGCCAGAATTTCGTAAAGCCACCACTCCATGACAAACAGCATCGTCAAGTTGACGGACCATCTCCAGAGGAAGCGGCAATAACTTTTGTAGACGTGCAGCAGTTGTTTTCCACTAATACAGAACGCAACAACCCTTATATACCCGATTGTGAAGCCAAGCGTCAAATGTACCTGTCCTTACATTTTGTCACGCCACCTGTGATATAATCCTGTTATTGACTTCTTGCTGCGAAAGACAATCAGTGACATGGTTCTTTCAACAAAGACATCACCGAAGGGTAAAATAAACTCACCAGATTGATGTATTGAGTTCAGAAAGTAAACCCAAGTCAAGAAAAAAAAATTCCATATTAAATGCCAAGTCTGTATATATATATACACACACAGTGTCCTCCATAAATTTTGGAACAGTGAAGTCACATTTGCTATTATTGCTATATGCTCAATTAATTTGGATTTGAGATAAATAAATAAAAATGATTGAGGCAAGAGTCATTTTTTATTTCTTGGTATTTCTATGCACATATGTTTTACTATTGCAGAACAATAGCACTTTTTATGTTTTTTATGTACATTTGCAAATTGGTGGAATATTTTCCTCTCACCTTTTCTTCCAATCTCCTATTTAAGTCTCATATATTCCTTTCTCTCCCCCCAACCGTCTTACCCTTCTATCTCCTCACTATTGTCATACTTTTCCACCTTGTTTTATTAGCTTCACTTCATTTTTCAACTAAAAATTTATTGGTTTACCTTGCCCCACCCATCACTCATGCATAATTCATGCATGGAAAAAGAAAGAAAAGAACCGCCTTTAGAGGCTATTTCCCCCCGCAGAGCAGGGGTTGGCCTTATTTCTGCACCGTGGTCCCCTTTTTGAAGCAATGTCTTACGGCCGGAAGCCCTTCCTGCCGCCAACCCTTTCAGTCGCCCCTTGCGACAAGCAGGGAATTACCAGTGAGCTGGTACTCAATTTGCTGACCTCGGAAGGATGACAGGCTGAGTCAACCCCCTTGGTGTTAATTCAGCGATTGACTGGGATTCAAACTCATGATCCTAGGATCCCAAGCTGGCACCCTAACCACTAAGCCAACACCAGGCTTCATGCATAATTACTAGTTGGATGCTAATGCAAACAATCTCCTACATCTAATGATTTACCACTCTTCAACCAGAAAAGTCAAGTTTTTTAAAGGCAATTAATGGTATGCAAATCAATACAGGCTTTGTTCCCCCTGTGTGCAGATGCTCCACCAGAAAGCGGACGCCAGGTACATGGGGACCTGATCATTCTGCGTAACCTGGAGTTTGGTAGCAGTGCTGTGTACCAGTGTGAAGCAACCAACAAACATGGCACTATTCTGAAGAACGCCTATGTGAAGGCCTTGTGTAAGAAACGCGAGAGCTTCCATGCTGTGATGCACAGCTTATTTGTGTTAGTTTGTTTATATGTTTATTTATTAATAATTTACTTACTTTCAATTCAAGGATGGTAAAAAGAAATGTTAAATCAAATAAAAAACAAAATGCTCTTCTACTGGTGAGTGCACACACCTATTGCTTTTGCCAATTACAATGAAGTAAAAAAAAAAATAGCAAAACTAGAAAGCATCTGAAAATGCAAAGCCCATCCGCATCCGTTTGTATTCAGACGTTGTCTTCTTCCGTATGCTCAAAATAACAAAAACATTTTAATATACAAAATGAAAATTGATGATTTTATGCATCCTTGACCTTTTAGCTTTAGATGTAAAAAATAATCAGCTTGTAGCTTTTGATTTGTGAACAAAATATGTGACCCAATATGCAAATTCTTTAAATTTCAGGTCAATTGGACAAAAATTGACAATTTTATGCAACCTTGACCTTTTGATCAAAAAAAAGACCAATTGACTCCTACCTTTTGATTAGTGAACCAATTCAGAGACCCGATATGCATCTTACTATAATTCACCAAATGTCAATCTGTCTGTCCGTTCAAAGGTACCGCAAATCGGCTGAACCGATCGCAAAGATATTTGGGTGGCTAGTCCTGGGACCCCCTGGAGTAAAATAGGCTATATTGTTTATCCAATTTTCCAGTTTTTCCAAACACGATGGAATAATATTTACCGATATGAACAGTGATGCGGCTTTTATTTAAATTCTCCAAATACTGTTTAGATTTTGATGAGAATTATGAATTCTGCCGAAAATGCAGAAGTGGCAGATGATGGCAATGCGCGGGTTTGATAATATCCCAAAACAACCGTCATTCAATCGTAATGTTAAATCGTTAAACATTAATAGTGTTAATCGTTTTGTGAAAGTATCAATAGATGATTGGAATTGAGTGAATACAATTACGATTTTGAATTCGTAATTGTGTTCACCCAACCGTACAGAACTTCACATCAGGATTTAAATATTTGTTTATGTCACAAATGTTGTTAAAAGTTTATTTTTTATATTAACTAGCGTGACTCGGTGCGCTCCGCATGCCTCACCACACGTCATTTCAGAGGGGTAGGCATATTTGACCATTTCGGTGTCTTTTGGGTCTTCATGGTGTTTTGGGTCTTCAGGGCCATTTGGGTCTTCAGGGTCTTTTGGATCCTCTGAGCCTTTAAGGGTATTTTGGGTCTTTGAGGTGTTTTGGGTCTTTAGAGCCTTTTGGGTCTTTGGTGTCTTCAGAGGCTTTTGGGTCTTAAGGGTATTTTGTTTCCTCTGGGTCTTTAAGAGTCTTTTGGGTGTTTTGGTTCTTTTGGGTATTTAAGGGTCTTTTGGGTCTGAAGGGTCTTTAGGGTTTTCAAGGTGTTTTGGGAATTCAGGGTGTTTTGGGTCTTCAGGATCTTTTGGGTCTTCTTTGTGTTTTGGGTCTTCTGGATGTTTTGGGTATTTTGGGTATTTTTGGTGTTCGGTGTCTTTTGGGTCTTCAGTGTCTTCAGGGGCTTTTGGGTCTTAAGGGTCTTTTGGTTCTTCTTTGTCTTTAAGGGTCTTTTTGGGTCTTTGGGGTGTTTTGGATCTTCGGGGTGTTTTGGGTCTTCGGGGTCTTTTGGGTTTTTAGGTATTCAGGGTATTATTGAGCTTCAGGGCCTTGAATGGTATTTTGGGTCTTTGGGGTGTTTTGGGTATTTTGGGTATTCAGGGGTCTTGGTGGTCTGAAGGGTCTTGGTGGATTTAAAGGGTCGTCAAAGGTCTGATGGGTCTCAGCAGTCTTAACGCAATTAAGAGGGTTAATTAAGAGGGTGGTAATTTTATTTGAAGAAGAAGAAGAAGACGGTTTTGTAGCAAGTAAGCATAACGACATAACGATATACATAACGACATACATAACCATATACGTTTGCTCTATTATAATAAGATGTTATTTAATTTGTGATTGGAGGTATGCTGTTTGGAATGAAAAAAGAGATATCGAGTTCAAGTGAATGACGAAATGCCATGACGGTTTCTACTTTCTAAACGTGAAATTCGCAGATCGCCATATGCAGATTCGCCATTGACTGGGTATGGAACAAACGTACCCATTTGTTTGCCAATGGGTAAGTTTTTCATCGAAGTCCTTCACGAACTTGCTGTCCATGTCTGACGTGCGACTGAAGGTGCTACAGGAATGTGGAATTTATTGGTTTCATGCTTTAGCATTCGCCATCTCTGCATTGTCTGTTTGCTTCTGGCCTTCCATGGGTACCTCACTAGTATTCTTAAATTTAAGGTCAATCGGGTGATAATTGGTGATTTAAAGCAACCTTGACCTTTGACCATCTAAAAAAAAGCAATTGCCTTCTAGCTTTTGATTTGTGAACCAATTCAGTGACCCAATATGTAAATTATTAAAATTTTAGGTCAATCAGATGAAAATTGACGATTTTATGTGACACTGACCTTTGACCTTTTGACAGAATTATTGATTTGCCTTCTCCATATTCTCATAATAAAGCTTTGGTGAAAAATTTGATGACAATAGCTCAAATGGTAAAAAAAAAGTTAATGCTCACTCTCACACACACACACACACACACACACACACACACACACACACACACACACACACACACACACACACACACACACACACACGATTGCAAAACCCCATCTCCTGCTGCACAGGGACGGGCTAATAATAATGGAGGCAAAGAGTAAAATTAAACCACAAAAAGTTAAACATATGAATCATCATCATCAAGACTGGGATTCAGTTGCTAAATCTGGCTACTGGTTGCACCATTACAAAGGCATGGCTCCCATTAAAAAAAAAATTGTATACAAAGTCAAGGCTCATGGAAGAGGTGGAAGACAGAACAGACCAACATAATTATGTAACAGAAAGAAAAAATCAGTAGAAAGTGGGGTGGGGGGAGGCACACTAACAGCAGGGTCGAGGGACAAATTGAGGAAGAATTGCAGGAATACAGGACATGGGAAACGATGAGAGCAATGGGAGGACACAGGGGATGAACAAGCCACAAACTCAATTACAAAAGTGGAAGAAAAAACTTCGGAAGCAGCAGAAATTGAACAAAAAATAAGAATAAAATAAAGAGATAGGATGGTAAGGGAGCGGGGGAAGACCTGTGAACCTGGAATCGTGGAAAGAGATGGTCTTTCAAAGGGTTAACAGAGACAGAAAATGTTGTTTGTGGATAAGGGGTAACATCCCAGTTAACACAACAACGTCAGGCTGACATCGGTAAATAGATGTCGTGTTTACAACCAATAAACAATGTTCAGCAGACGTCGGTCAGTAAAGAGACGTCGTGTTCACAACCAATAAACAACGTCGCTGTGACGTCAACAATTCGCTTGCGACTAATCAGCCAAATGCCAACATTGGACCAACGTTGTTGTGTTACCTGGGAAACAGTACCTTCAGAAAGTATTCACATGCCTTGACTTTTTCACATTTTGTGGTGTTACAGCCTGAATTTAACATGGATTGAATTGATTTTTTTTGTCACTGATCTCCACATAATGCAGCATAATGTGAAAGTGGAAGTTCTTTTTTTAGATTTTTTAAAATTCAAAGTGAAATGCAGAAATATCTAATTCACATAATGTAGGTATTCAACCTCATCTATATAATAATAGCGTAAGGACTCGACTTTGTTATCCCTTTTACGCCGCACCCAGTGACCCGATGCCCACGGCACTAATGGATTTATGATCTACGAACCGCGCACTTTGTTTATCACGTACAGCCATACTTGAAAAATCTGAATTAGCCGACGTTGGGGCCCAAAAGCATCCGATTAACTGCCGATACGACGCCATCTTACGACACCATCATATTGGCGCCTGCTGGGCGAAGGCAAAGCAAGCCGTCCGCTGATTGGACAGGCGAAGGCGAAAGCAAGCCGTCCACTGAGTGGACAATCCAGAGCATGCATTTGTGCCGGTGTCGGCGATCGTTGTTCATATACGCACTCTTCATTCTCATCTTTCTTCCTAACTCTTACTCGGACAAGCAAATCCCCTATGCCATCCCTAATGGTACACTCTATCCACAAACCACATCCTCCCTTCCGTGGATGTTCCACGGGTTTCGGCTAGTGAGGGAATACTTCAAAGAAGTGCCTTTGGCATCTGTTACAGATTCAAGGCCAGCTTCAGGTATGTCTATATAAGCTTTGCACATGTGGATTTGGGGAGTTTCTCGCATTCTTCCTTGCTGATTTGCTCAAGCTCTATCAAGTTGGATGGGGAGCATCAATGGCTATCAATCTTCAAGCCTTTCCTCAGATTAATCAATGCCATTCAAGTTTGGACTTTAGCATGGCCAATCAATAACTTTCACATTCTTGCTCTGAAGCAAACTCCAATGTTGCTTTGCTGTATGCTTGGGGTCATTGTCCTGTTGGAGCGTAAATATTTTCCGCTCTAAGGTCTTTTGCACTTTGAAGCAGGTTTTCCTCAAGGATTTGCCTGTATTTGGCTCCTTTCATTGTTCCCTCTATCCTTACAAGTCTCCCAGTCACTGCCACTGAAAAGCATCCCCATAGTATTATGCTGCCACCACCATGCTCCACAGTAGGGATTGTATTTGATTGGTGTTGAACTCTGCTCGGTTTCCACCAGATGTAGTGCTTTGTATTCAGGCCAAAGAGTTCAATTTTTTGTCTTATCAGACCACAGAATCTTTTGCTTCATGCTCTGAGTCTTTCACATGCCTTTTTGCAAACTCCAGGCATGCTTTCATGTGCCTTTTTCTCCTGAGTGGCTTCCGTCTGGCCACTCTCCCATAAAGCCTAGATTTGTGAAGTGCTGCAGAGACTGTTGTCCTTCCTGCAGGTTCTCCCATCTCAGCCGCGGTTTTTCTGTCAGAATGATAAATTAGGTTCTCGGTCAAGCCCCTGACCAAAGTCCTTCTTGTCCTGTTGCTCAGTTTGGTCCGACGACCTGCTCTAGGAAGAGTCTGGGTAGTTCCATATTCTTTCCATTTCCTCATGGTGGAGCTCATTGTGCTCTTGGGATCTTCCAACACTCGAGAATTTGTTTTATAACCTTCCCCAGATCTATATATGCCTCCTCTCAATTCTATCTCGGAGATCTACAGACAGTTCCTTGGACCCCATGGTAGAGTTTCTGCTCTGATATGTACGGTCAACTATGGGACCTTATATAGAAAGGTGTGTTTCCTTTTAAATCATGTCTAATGAATTGAAATGGCCACAGGTGGATTCCAATCAAGTTGTAGAGACATCTCAAGGATGATAAAAGGAAATTGGATGCACCTGAGCTCAATTTGGAGCGTCATGATAAAGGGGTTGAATAATGATTGACTCGAGACATTTCAGCTTTTCATTTTTAATGATTTTGTAATTATTTCTAAAAAAACAATTCCGCTTTGACATTGACGGAGTATTATGTGTAGATCAATGACAAAAAAACACAGTTTAATCAATCTTAAATTCAGGCTGTAATACAATAATTTTTAGAAAGTCAAGGGGTGTGAATACTTTCTGTAGGCACTGTATGGTTGCATTTAATATATATATACTTTCCCTTGTGTAGGCCCACCTTGAGTTGCCTTTGGTTTTGTGGTGTGTGGTGGTGATGGTGGAGGTGGTGTTGGTGGTGATGGTGGTGGTGGTTTGTATGCAGTCTGCGGCAGCTTGGCTGCATCGTTCTTTGGGGGTGCAGCTGTGCTGCTGATGCAATACCCCCCCATTACCAGTCAGGTGGTACCCATTTTCCTACATCCGAAGGATGACAGGCTGAGTCACACCACCTGGTGTTAATTCAATAGAATGAAAGGGGCTCGAACTCAGGACCCAAAGATCTCAAGCCACCTTAACCGTTAAGCCAACACCACATTTTTGTGGTGGGTCAAATTCCATTTAAAATTACAACAAATCGCAGTGCACTATATTCACAAATGACTGCACAAAGTACTAAGAAGAGCTTCACTCTTACACATGAGTGCGATTCTAATACATAGTTTTTGCATTTTATACCTAGTTTTTCCTGTTTTGAAAATGATTTCCAATACTATGTTGTGGAGAGGCTTTTGTGGCTTTATCGTGTGTCGTCAGTGGCATTTCAAGCACATCGTGTGCATATGACCTTCAGAAAGAGATGTCAATGAGCACATTTGTGCAATGTCGCCAGATTTATGGAGTGAAAGTATAATTTTTTTTGCTGAATCCCATGTGATGTGAAGTTGCATCAGAGAATCACAAGGTTGTCAAAGTGAATGAACCTTTGTAGACAATATTTGAGTGCCTAATAACTCATCATTGCATTGCTTCCAAGATGTTGATGGAAATTTGTTCTCTGGCACATACATGACTTCATTAAGGTCCTGTGGTGTCTCCTGAGGCTTACAGTTAAAAGCAGAAAGCCTTTTTGAAAAATTTCCATTCCTCTTTTAACCAAAGCCCCCAATGGAGTTTGCTTGGTCTGCTTTCATTTATTTTTTGCTTTAAGCCAAATGCATGAAACGAGAAGTGGTTATTCATGCCTGTGTCATGGAGATAACCCTTGCCTGAGCACACATGAGAGTTTTAAATCTCAATTTTATGATTTATTATCAAAGTAGACCATGTATTGTGTATGAGGAATTCTGAAGTCATTGCTTCTCTGTGATCAGTGCAAGAAATACACCAGACACATATTCAAACAAAAGTGAAACCTACTCTGCTGAAAGTTTGTGGCTTTTCAGGTTTGCTAAATCCACAGGATTGTTTTTCTGAAGCCTTGAGTGAATGAATGAATGATCGTTTTAAGGCCATTTTCCCCGCTGGAACGGGGGTTAGTCTTGCGGGCCCCATGACAATCATGGTTCCATGTTTGAGGCAATGTTTTTATGGCCGGATGCCCTTCCTGACGCCAACCCTTGGTCACGCTCTTACGATGCGCAGGGATACGGTGTACCTATTCTAAACCAGGGTACACACCGGGATCATTCATCCCAGCAAGCTGGTACTTAATTTGCCGACCTCGGAAGGATGACAGGCTGAGTCAACCACCCTGGCGTTAATTCAGCGATCAACCGGGATTACAAACCCAGGATCCTAGGATCCCAAGCCGGCACCCTAACCGCTAAGCCAACACCAGGCTATCCAATGAGTATCCAGGTCGATTTTCCCTTTAGCCGAGTTTCGTTGCAATAAATATTGTTCTTGAGATACACAGTCTTGGGGTTGTTTCCACTATCCAATATGACGTAACTGTTCACTGTACTTCCTTTGCTGCTGTCCCACACACCACAGTCATCAGGGAAATCGCTCCTTACGTTTCGCTTGCGCTTTTCTACATTTACATTATTTTTCAGCACAAAAAACACATTGTTTTTCTCCTCCTAACGGAACAGAATCACGAATAGTGTCACTATTTGACAGTAACGCATCCAACACTTGGGAAATAGTCATGAACTTTGTTGTTCTTACAACAAAGTTGTTTGTTGTTCTTACAATACCACATAATTTCATGAGAGTATGACAACTTAACAGTATGTATTATAGATTGCTGGTTATATAAACACATACTGCAACTCATTGCAGAGCTTTAGAAAGAAATTTTGCTGTTATAATACTGTGAACAAGTGTATGTCAGAAATTCTTCCTTGCCTTGCCCCTACCCTAAAAATTTCCCAACCTCTTATCCCTATGTCGTTCCTCTACCTCCAGCTGTAGCTCCAAGAATACTCACAGAAACTAACAAGCTGTACGTTGTCCAAATTGGAAAAACTGCAGACATTGAATGCAGGGTGTTTGCCTCACCTGCAGCCTCTATCCTGTGGTAGGTTTTACTTTTTGTTGTTCTGCACATGGGAACTATATATTACATGGAAGTATAGGCACACGTTGTCGTTGGGGGATACTCTCCATAATGTAGACCAATATTTTTTTAGATTTTTCAGGTTCACAGCAAACAGCGAACTGCATCAAGAATGTTACAAATTAATCACAAGTTGTGCAATTATAGGAACACTCAATGAATATTGCTCTTGCGTTAATGCTCTCTTGGAATTTGATCAAAACTGATCTTGCTCATTGGTCCAACAGCGAGTGCAGTTGAAGAATTGCAGAGGTCTTTGTTGAGCTAAAGTTAATCTTCATAATTTGTTATCTTCTTCACTTAAAATATATTCCCAAAGCCATGCAGCATTTATGAATATAAAATCACATTGTTCTGGGTAAAAGTTTAACATTCATCATGAAATACTATTATAATTTTTTTTTTTTCATATTAGAGATTGAATGGATGGATGACTCGTTTCTGTTCATTATGTGATCATTGATCAATGTTCAGTTTTTTATGATTGGTATGCAAGCTATTGCATATGGTTTAGTTACAATAATGTGAAATTAGAATCTTTATTCACTTTTTTTACAACTGCGTAGTGCGTACAACCGCTCCCTTTGGGAGCGAGAAGTTTTGTTTTCAGAGTTAGCATTGTTTCCCACACGCAATTCCCCCACTCTCCGGCACGTGTCATTAGCTAAATCACTTGCACTATTCCATGTGTCAAGGGAAAATCGAAAGTCGTCTCCAAACATTCACGATTGGGCTGGAGGATATTTATTATATGGCCATGACCTGACCATGGGTACGTCAAGCATGAATGCAAAATTTCATGGAAGTCGTCCAAGACATTTTCAATTATATAAGGAACAGACATTTTTATATTGAAGTCTCCAGTCACGGACTACTTAGTCCTCATCGAGGCCAGGCCTTAAATAAAAGAGCTGCATTGATATAAAAGTGAAGAAAGAAATAATAGTCTGAGTTTTGAGGAAGTAAATAAATCTGCTTTTTATGAAGGGGTCTGGGTGGTGGGGTTGCTATCTTTATCAAAAACTCTCTTCCTCACTCGCCCTGCACTGCCCTCTCTCCACCCTACCCCCAGGAGTACCTCTGGCTATGGCTTCCCCTTCACTCCCACCTTTTGTTCATATGTGTGTTGCACCGTCATCCAAACAGTGATGACTCCATTTACATTTAGCTGTCTGACAACATGGACCAACTTATATCTACTCATACCAACTCTCTCTTCCTCATATGTGGCGACTTCAACTGCCATCGTGCCACCTGACTGGGTGGGGATACCTCTCTCACCAGCCATGGCACCTCAGCAAAGGACTTCTGTGATGTATTTGGACTGACATAATCAGTCAATTTCCCGACCTGCATCTCAGTCAACAGTACATGATCTCTTCTAGACTTGGTTATGACTAACTTCCCTGCAAATGCCTGCTGCTCTTCTTCTGCTCCAAGCAGTTCTTCTGATCATGTGCTTGTCAAAGTAGACAGCTCTCTCGCCATTCTCAGAGAGCCTCCTCAGGGTTGATGATTCCTGCATTTCACTCAAGCTGACTGGCACGGTCTTCAAGCAGCCATCAATAATCTGGACTGGGCTCCCATCTCCACTGCGTCTGACATCAACTCATCCTGGGAATTCTTCCAAAGAAAATTGCTCTCTCTCATGCACAGATTTATCCCATCTCGTCTTCAGTTGTCATACCCTTCCTCCCATCCATGGTACACAGAATCTTGTGGTGAGGCAGTTGCCCTGAAACAACTTGCCTTCGCCTCCTGGAAGGCAAATCCAACGGAAGGCAATCTCATTTCCTTTCACAAAGCCCGGAACAAGTGAGTGTCTACCCTCAGGAGAGCCAGGAAACAATATCTCTCTACTCTCAGGACTGAACTCTCAAACCTGTCTCTCTCCTCCAACTCCTGGTGGAGTCTCGTCAAACCATCCATCCCCTCCCTTACCTCAAAGGGCGACACAGCTGACTCCGCACGTGCAAAAGCTGAATGCCTCAACTCTGTGTTTACCTCAAAATCTTGTGTCCCAAACCCATCTCTCTGTACCCACCTTACTCAGCTGTACGCAGCTGCTCCTGCACTCTGTGTCCTTATCTCCTGACAATGTGGAGACGTTTTTGTCAAACCTTGACTGATTCTGCAACTGGACCAGACGGCATCCACCAACGGGTCATAAAATTCTGCTCTGCCGCTCTATCTCACCCTCTCTCTGTTCTCTTCACCCTCTCTTTTGCTCAAGGTCATCTACCATCTGGTTTGGGAATCAGCCAACATTACCGCTTTACATAAAAAGATGCAAAAACAGATCCTTGCAACTACAGACCAATCAGCCTGCTCCCAATCATCAGCAAGGTCATGGAATCCATCATCGCTTCTGATATTAAATCCTTCCTCTTCTCCAATGGCTTGATCTCTGATCATCAAATTGGATTTAGACTGGGTCATTCTACTCTGCACATGCTGCTTATGCTGTCTCATCAATGGATGGAGGACCGGCAGAGAAGATAACTGAGAAGGGAGTTGAGGAAGCGATAAAAGCAATGAAGAGTAGAAAAGCGGGAGGGCCGACGGGAGTTGTGGGAGATATGGTGAAGGCAGCGGGAAGTTAGGGTGTGAAGAGAATGACAGAGATCTGTAATCTGGTGGTGAAATAAGGCCACATTCCAGTGGATTGGGAACTGAGTACCCTCGTCCCTCTATACAAGGGGAAAGGTGACCCTCTGGACTGTGGCTCATATAGAGCGATAAAGTTATTAGAGCATGGAATGAAGGTATTGGAAAGGGTGTTGGAGAGGAGACTGAGGAAGAAAGTGAAGATCATGTTTGAAATGCAGTTTGGATTCATGCCAGGAAGAGGAACGACAGACGCAATTTTAATTGTAAGGCAGTTGCAGGAGAAGTACATGGAGAAGAGGGAAGAGGTTGTTTCTTGGGTTTGTTGATCTGGAGAAAGCATTCAATAGGGTTCCACGCGAAGTAGTGACATGGGCATTGAGGAAGTTAGGAGTGGAGGAATGGTTGATCAGAGTAGTGATGGCAATGTACGAAAGAGCGTGCACAGCTGTAAGGATGAAGGATGGGAACAGTGGTGAGTCTGAGTTGAAGGTGGGAGTGCATCAGCGGTCGGTACTAAGTCCACTATTATTTGTAGCTGTGATGGAGGTGCTGGCACAGAACATAAAGGAGGAGAGTATGGATGGACTGAAGGAGAAGATGAACAAGTAAAATGAATGTATGGAGGTGAAAGGTCTGAAGGTGAATATCGGAAAGACGAAGGTGAGGTGGAAAGAACTGGAAAGAGGCCGTGTGTTGTGCACAGGAAGGGTGTCGGAGTGAACTCCCTTCAATGTACAATGTGCGCTGAGTGGGTTCATCCAAAATGTAGTGGTCTGAGAGGGTCATTAACCAGTGTGGCAGCTACATTCAAGTGTAAGGTGTGCATAAAGGTAGCTGCAGATGGCGGAAATGTTGAGTTGGATATTGGAGACTGATTGAAGCTGTAAGGTGTGAAAACATTTTGCTACCGAGGAGACATGCTGAATAGAGAAGGTGGATCAGACTCTGCGACGGTTGCTAGAGTGAGATGTGCATGGAAGCAGTTTCGGGAACTGAGTGGCGTGCTGACGAGGAGGGGAGTGTCGTTGAAGCTGAAGGTAAAGGTGTATGCTGCATGTGAGACAAAATCACAAACTGGTCAAACCAGTGGAACATGTCCTTCAATCCTGACAAATCTCACACTCTCACTATGTCTCTGGACTAGACTGACTGGACAACCCTCCCATCTACTTTCTCAACAATTCTCTTAAAGAAGTTCTGTCACTCAAGCTTTTGTGCCTCACTATCAGCCATGATCTTTCCTTGTAAAATCACATTTCCAAGCTGGCCTACAAAGCCAGTCGCCGACTGGGCATACTTCGTCATGTGAAGTCCTTCCTTGGCACCTCTGAACTCCTCACCACACACAAAGCTTTCATCCACAGCTTGATGGAATACTGCTCTCCCCTCTGGGCTGGTGCTCCTGCCTCACACCTAGCTCGGCTTCACGCTGTAGAAACCAAAGATTTCAGGATCATTGGTTTCTCCCGCGATGAAGCTCATTCTGAGGGTCTTTCAGCCTCTCACCGCAGGTAGGTTGGTGGTCTTCTGTCTGCTACCGACGCCTTTCTGGCCTAGCTCCCCCAGCTCTGTCTGTGTTGTGTCACCCAAATATTTCTGCAGGATGCAAAAGAACTGCCAGCAACCCTCTTCTTGTGAAACTGCCAAAATCAAGACTCTCTGCTCACCTTCACTCTTTCATTCCTCTTTTTTCCAACATCTGGAACAAACTCCCACACTTTCTTCAATCCCACTCCTCCCGTCACGTCTTTAACACAGTTGTTCACCACAATATCTGATCTTCCCCCATCCAAAACTTTGATATTTACTACCCCCGTTAAGACACCCCGAATCCACCTCTTTCAATCTCTGCCTTCATTCCTGAAATTCCTGGTTGTGTCAATTTGTTTTATATGGACAAAGATTGAGACATGGCTCATTGTGGAGAACTCTCCATGGGGAATATAATAATTATGTTAATTATGATGTCATAGGTGCCTCCATTATGACATCATAATTCGACAAGTACAAAACTTCATCTGATCAAGATGAAATTTATTGAGCATAATCTATGAATAAATTAGTTTATTTTAAAAATAATGATGACGTCATCGGTCACGTGGTTCGGCCGCCATATTTGTTTTAATACAAAAGCCTTAAAAACCACTGAAAATACATCCTGGCGAGGGTTTGCAATCTCTGATTGCTCTTTCTTGTTTGTTTTGTTTTGTGATCAATGTTAGCTCTTACACGAGCCTCGATCTTGTATACAAAAAAAAAAAGGAAAAAAAGGTAATGTCATAACATAAGTGTTTGGAAAGACATGAGATTCCTGGTTGTGTCAATTTGTTTTATACGGACAAAGATTGAGACATGGCTCATTGTGGAGAACTCTCCATGGGGAATATAATAATTATGTACGAGATATGTACGGGAATATAATATTACACCTCCGCTTCCGGTCTTGCCGGCGAGGTTTTGTTTATTCGCAGCTCTCCACGCTCTCCATCGAAATCGAAGTGAAGTAATTGTTCCCATTTGTATTTTCGTTATAACTGTATTTATTTTATGGTGTGTGTACGTATATTGTGTCCCGAGGAAGATTTTCGGTGCAAATCTTTCTTACTTGTATAGAAAATCGTGTTAATTCGTGCCGTGTCTTTTGAGGCCTTGTACAGTGTACAACCTTGAAGCTTTGTTTTTCTCTCAGCGGTCCGTCGTTTTGTGCTCCAATAACTTTCGTTCTCTGCTTTTCCCAGTCTTTTCACCCCATAGCCTACTTCCTTGTGTAAATCTCAACTAAAAAAAAAACAAAAAAACATTTCCTTCTCTGTTCTTATTCTTT
Organism: Myxine glutinosa; assembly: GCF_964187855.1. Classification (NCBI taxonomy): domain Eukaryota; kingdom Metazoa; phylum Chordata; class Myxini; order Myxiniformes; family Myxinidae; genus Myxine; species Myxine glutinosa. Next base: position 287,314,684 of record NC_136261.1, on the reverse strand, counting down.
GTTCTCATTCGTTTATTCGTTCTTATTCGTTCGTTCGTTCTTCGACCACGTGTTTCCCCAGATAGTTTTCACTGTTATTAACCTTACAATGTTTACACTTTCCCCTCAAGTTCTGTATTCCGTCGTATATTATAACACCTTTTTCTTCTTCTTCTTTAAAAGGCTGCTTTCGACTTGCTCACCAAATCTATTCATCCCAAAAAAAAATTCCATCTCTTATAGTGCCTTTTTTCTGCATTCCCTAAACTCTCCTGCACTCCATCCTCCATCCAGCGTCCTTAAACGTATTTTTGACTCGAAGATCACAAGAAACTCATTTTGCAAGAAATGTTCGTTTCCCAATAATCGTACACTTTCTAAAATCCAACCTCACCCCTCCCCTCCAAATCTTCCCCATAACCCCTCCCCTCCAAATCTTCCCCATCACCCCTCCCCTCCAAATCTTCCCCATCACCCATCCCTTTCAAATCTTCCCCCTTTCCCCTCCCCTCCTAACCCTCCCCATCACCCATCCCTTTAAAATCTCCCCCCTTGCCCACTCCCTCCTAAACTACCCCCTCACCCCTCCCTTCCAAGACTCCCCCTCGCCCCTCCCCTCCAAATCTCCCCCATATCCCATCCCTTTCAAATCCCTCCCCTTGTCCCTTCCCTCCTAAACTCCCCCCTCGCCCCTGTCCTTCAAATCTCCCCACCGTCATTTCTTCTCAATTTCCCCCCTCTCACTCCCCCTCCTCAAAGCGTCCTCCCCGCTTCTTCCACCTTCCAACTCTCACCTCCATCTCCCCCAACCTTCTGCCTCGCTCTTCCCCCTCCTCAAATAACACCTCATTGTGCCTCACCCAATCACCATCAAACCTTTTGTCCGCCCCATCCTTCCCTTTCTCCGAGCTATTCTGAAATCTCTGACACACCTGCAACAGCTCTCCCTACCTCTTCCACCTCTTACCCTACCCCTCCTCCCCCCTGTTCTGTATCCAATGCTCCCCCTTCCTCTTCATTAACGGTATGGACCTCAAACATCCGGGGCCTTCGTTCAAACTTAACTGATCTCTCCATACAGGTTGCTTCTGTCAAACCAGACGTGATCTGCTTAAAAGAAACTTTCCTCCTTCATGATGTCTCTGATTCCTTAGTATCTCTCCCGGGTTACTCCCTCCTCCGGCATGATAGACCTGAGCCTCGTCCTGGAGGTGGGGTTGCTATCTTTATCAAAAACTCTCTTCCTCACTCGCCCTGCACTGCACTCTCTCCACCTCACCCCCAGGAATACCTCTGGCTACGGCTTCCCCATCGTTCCCACCTCTTGTTCATATGTGTGTTGTACCGTCCACCAAACAGTGATGACTCCATCTACATCTCGCTGTCTGATATGATGGACCAACTTCTATCTACTCATCCCAACTCTCTCTTCCTCATATGTGGTGATTTCAATTGTCACCATGCCAGTTGGCTGGGTGTGGCTACCGCTCTCACCAGCCATGGCTCCTCAGCAAAGGACTTCTGCGACTCACTGGGACTGACACAATCTGTCAATTTCCCGACCCGGATCTCAGTCAACGGAGCATCTTCTCTTCTGGACTTGGTTATGACTAACTTCCCTGAAAATGTCTGCTGCTCTTCTTCTGCTCCAATCGGATCATCTGATCATGTGCTTATTAAAGTGGACATCTCTCTGACCATTCTCAGGGAGCCTGCTCAGCGACGACGAGTCTTGTATTTCCTCAGGCCAACTGGCACGGTCTTCAAGCAGCCATCAATCATCTGGACTGGTCTCCCATCTCTACCACCTCTGACATCAACTCATCCTGGGAATTCTTCCAAAGTAAATTGCTCTCTCTCATGCACAGATTTATCCCATCTCGTCTTCAGTTGTCATACCCTTCCTCCCGTCCATGGTACACGGAATCTTGTGGTGAGGCTGTTGCCCAGAAACAACTTGCCTTCGTCTCCTGGAAAGCAAATCCAACGGAAGGAAATCTCATTTCCTTTCACAAAGCCCGAAACAAGTGTGCGTCCACCCTCAGGAGAGCCAGGAAACAATATCTCTCCGTTCTCAAGACCGAACTCTCTTATCTGTCTCCCTCTTCCAAATCCTGGTGGCATCTGCTCAAATCAGTTTCTGGTGTTTGTTCCCCCTCCATCCCCTCCCTTACCTCAAACGGCTACACAGCTGACTCCGCACGGGAAAAAGCTGAACGCCTCAACTCTGTGTTTGCCTCTAAATCTTGTGTCCCAAACCCATCCCTCTCTGTACCCACCATACCCAGTCGTACCCGGCTGCTCCTGGACTCCGTGTCCTTTCCTCCTGACAAGGTGGAAAAGTTTCTGTCAACCCTCGACTCTGATTCTGCAACTGGACATGACGGCATCAGCCCACGGGTCCTAAAATCCTGTTCTTTCGCTCTTTCACTCCCTCTCTCTGTTCTCTTCACCCTCTCTTTTGCTCAAGGTCAACTGCCATCTGCATGGAAATCAGCCAACATCACCGCTTTGCACAAAAAAGGTGCAAAAACAGATCCTAGCAACTACAGACCAATCAGCCTTTTCCCAATTATCAGCAAAGTCATGGAATCCATCATTGCTTCGGACATGAAATCTTTCCTCTTCTCCAATGGCTTGATCTCTGATCATCAATTTGGTTTCAGACCAGGTCGCTCTACTCTGGACATGCTGCTTCTGCTGTCTCAAAAATGGATCGAGGTCCTCAATGCCAAACAGGAAATTAGAGCTGTCTCCCTCGACATATCACGTGCCTTCGATACGGTCTGGCACCCCGCTCTGCTCACCAAACTCTCCTCCTTTGGTATCCATGGAAATCTCCACGCATGTTTGGGGGACTTCCTCTCTAGTCGTAGTCAACATGTGGCCCTGAATGGATTTCTCTCATCTCCTCCTCCTGTTCAGGCTGGAGTTCCAAAAGGCAGTGTTCTGGGCCCTGTGCTTTTTCTGGTCTTCATCAATGATCTCTCTGACTCTCTTGAAAATCCTCTCTATCTCTTTGCTCATGACTCCACTCTCTGCCGCTCCATTCCTCATCCCTCAGATCGGCAGTCTGCAGCCTCCTCACTCTCTGCAGACCTGGACAAAATCACAGACTGGGCAAACAAGTGGAACATGTCTTTCAATCCTGACAAATCTCACACTCTTACGATGTCTTTCCGAAAAGACCGACGGGACAACCCTCCCATCTACTTTCTGAATAATCCTCTCCAAGAAGTTCTGTCACTCAAGCTTTTGGGTCTCACTATCTGCCATGATCTTTCCTGGGAAAACCACATTTCCAAGCTGGCCTCCAAAGCCAGTCGCCGACTGGGCATCCTCCGTCGTGCGAAGTCCTTCCTTGGCACACCTGAGCTCCTCACCACATACAAGGCTTTCATCCACAGCTCAATGGAGTACTGCTCTCCCTTCTGGGCTGGTGCTCCTGCCTCACACCTAGCTCGTCTTCATGCTGTTGAAACCAAAGCGTTCAGAATCATTGGAATCTCCCGCGATGACGCTATCTCCGAGGGCCTTTCACTTAATCACCGCAGGCAGGTTGGTGGTCTTTCCGTCTTCTACCGACTCCTCTCTGGCCTTGCTCCCCCAGCTCTCTCTGGGCTCTGTCCCCCAAATATTCCTGCAGGTTGCACAAGATCTGCCTGCAACCCTCTTATGGTTAAACTGCCAAAATCAAGACTCTCTGCTCACCTTCACTCCTTCATTCCTCTTTTCTCCCGCCTCTGGAACAAACTCCCTCACTCTCTTCAATCCCACTCCTCCCTCCAGGTCTTTAAAACGGATGTTCACCACCATCTCTTATCTTCCCCAATCCAAAACCTTTATCTTTTCTACCCCCGCTAATTTCACCCCAAATCCACTTTTTTGAGGTGACTTTTGACTTCTTTCCTGGAAGTCCTTGGTTTTTTCTTGCGTTTTATACCTATCCTGCCTCCCCCCAGGCCCTCTCCCTCCAAAAACATCTCCCGATGTCCCTGCTCTCAAATGTTGTGTTTGTGTGCTTCCTCCCCTTCTCTCCCCATCTTGTCGACCGCTCCCCTTTTTATATACTTTGTTTGCTTGTTTGTTTGATTTGTTTGTTTGATAAATGTTAGCTCTTTCACGAGCCTCGACTCTGTATACAAAAAAAAAAAAAAAAAAAAAGATGGTAAATATTTCCAGAGCTTAACAGTGGACGGGAAGAAGCAAACATCATAACGGCCCACCCTTAAATTGCCAAAGGCCACACAAAAATCATGAGATGTAGTGGATTGTTGAGTACTCCATGGTCTCGCTAATGGCGGAGGTACACAAGCAGCAGGTTGTCATGTCAAAGCAGCAGACTAACATGTCAAAAATTGTATCTGAAAGAAAGATGCGCTCATAAAACATAATATATTCATAAGTAGTTGGCTGATGAGTAGGATGGGCAGATAATGAGCATTATTATATAAAGCATGCCCAATCACTGAAAAGGTCATCAAGATCGGTGCGGCCATTTTAGGGGCATCCTCTAAGTAAGATCATTCATTCGTGATTAATATATTATCTGAATTATTGAATCTTCCTTGAATTATTGCATCTAATTATTGAATGGAAAGTGAAAAGAAATGAGGATATCCATATTCTTAGCAAATGTTGATTAATGTTCACAGGTTTAAGGATGTGCAAGGAAGTATGCTAAGAGCACCACGCTACAAAATCCTCAGCAATGGCACGCTGCACATCCCTGAGGTGCAGGAAACGGACGTTGGAAGCTACACATGTGTGGCGAGGAATGATTTGCGTTCAATGCAAATTCTTGCACACCTCAAAGTCAAAGGTTTGCCCCACACGGCACGATGTGTATTCTCTGGATTTTGTAACCCTTGATTCTGATTTGATCAGGACAGATTACAAATTGTTAGGTCATTGACTCAACGTCCATCTTTAATTCACGAGCCACTTCTGCCTAATATATTCTTCCCACCTTCAGTTTCACTCTATTTACATATTTGGAAATATCTAATTTATTGGCCCTATCCATAAAATTGTGCAGTGCCTGCTGGTTGCATCATTATTAAGGACACTGATGCTTTGCTCCCATAGATTAGAAGATAAATTTGCAATTTTGTCACAATACTCATCCACAATTCCACGTGACATGTTTATAAACTACTAAATTGCTTAATTTGGACTCTTACACATTACTTCTTTACTGACCCCTCTCTACCTCAAAATCCATTGTTTCACTTTCTGCAGAACCAACGCGACTGGACCCCCTCGAAGAATATACAGTTGTCCGTAGGGGAGAGGATGTCAGCCTAAATTGCTCACTGCGCCATGACCCCAGCCTTGAGTACACCATCACGTGGCAGTATGACAACAAGGACATAACCTCCACAGCAAGGTAGGATTTTTTTGTTGGCAAACAACACAGCTTTGTATTGTGAGGGCCTAAATGAGATCCTCATTGTCCAAAAGCTTTCAAAAGGATGATTTCTGAATGCATTCTCTGTTGTGTTTCTCATGACAATTTCTTCTGTAATTGTGGTGGAAAACAATTTAACTCCAATCGTAGGTCCTGCACCAGGAAATCAACAGCAAGGATACACTTAATTTATACTTTTATTAACAAATATTTTCTATATTTTGGAGTCACATTCAATATATTTATGCAATAAATTAATAAAGAAGGAGTGTCTGTCTGTCTGTCCATCCCCGACCCTCAGTTTTGTGACTGGCCCCGCCAAACTTTCTGTGGAACCTTTAGAGGTTCCAGCAGATGTCCTAAGGTGGGTGGGAGTTGATATACGATTGCGTTGAAAGAGATATATATCAACATATATTTATGTATGTATGTATATATATATATATATATATATATATATATATATATATATATATATATATATATACATATATATATATATATATATATATATATATATATATATATATATATATAAATATATATATATATATATATAAATATATATATATATATGTGGGAGCTGCGCTCGCACGATAAAATCGGACAAAATGGACGACGCCAGGAATTAGGTTTCTCTGAGCTATTTATTCCCAGCTCACTCAAACGAACTCCAAAGCACTGAATCAGCCCATCGAACGGGCGGCAATATATATCCGAAACTCAACACACAAAATCCACGCCTCTCAGGCGGGGCGTGGTATGCAAATAGATAAGCCACGCCTCTCAACGGGGCGTGGTATGCAAGGCAAGCGTTCGCCCGGTAAAGGCAAGTCTCAACACGCCCGGGCGAGTCCGGACACGTGACCGCTCGCGTCATCGGCCGGTGCAGGGTAATTGTGTCATGCTACCGGTAACCGCTACATATATATATATATATATACGGTGGGACCTCTAAATCCGAATTTAATTCGTTCCAGCGGCAGTTCGGATTGGGAAAAGTTCAGAATTAGAAACTATTTTCCTCATAAGAAATAATGGAAAGTGAATTAATCCGTTCCTGGACCCCAAAAACCCATTATCAAGACACTGTTAACTGCAAATACACATGATTCAAGGTAAAATAAGATGAGTAAATGCCCTAAATATCAAATAATAATAATAATAAAAACAAGAAATAAATGTACTAACATGAAAATAACTGCATTTACCTTAGTGGAGAGTTCTGATGGTACATGTGGAAGCTGGAGAGGAGGAAGGAGGGAGTGGGTTTTATTGTTTGGAAGGTGAGGCACCTTCCAAGCTAACATCAGATGACTGTGCTTCTGGTGTTTGCTCTCTTTGTCTCTTAACACCACTTGTAGAGGGTTGGGGCTCACTAGGCTTGCTTTCTTTAGAGAACCACCTCTCCAAAGTTGCCTGGTGTTGGCGACTTTTCTTAATTTTTCTGAAGTGGTCAATCACATTGTCACTGAACAAGTTAATGCTCCTGTTAACCACTGCTTTATTAGGGTGCCACTTTTCAACAATGGCCTGTGTTTTAGACCAATGGAAGCACAGTTCTTTAATTTCAGCACTGGAAATGTTACCACTAGCTCCCTCTCTTCCTCCTCTGAAGAAATTTCCACTGCCACTTCTTCTTGCTGCATCTTGTGGAGGTGCTGAAGTTCTTCTGTGGTGAGTTCCTTGTTGTGATCCTCCACTAACTCCCCCACATCCTCTTCACTCACCTCCAAGCCCATGGACTGACCCAATGCTACAATAGCAGGCACAATAGGTTCTTCAAAGCCTTCAAAATCTCTCCCTGCAACACAATCAGGCCAGAGTTTCTTCCAGGCAGAGTTCATTGTCGACGCTCATATGAACGACGCTCGCGGCGGGAAATATGAACGACGCTAACTCTATGTTGGCGGTTCGGTTATAGAAATACATTCGGAATTAGGGACAAAATTTTCTCGAATTTACGGTTCGGAATTAGAGTAGTTCGAGATGAGGGGCGTTCGGAATTATGGGTCACGACTGTATATATATATATATATATATATATATATATATATATATACGTATATATATATATATATATATATATATATGTGACGTGTGTGTGTGTGTGTGTGTGGGTGTGTGTGTGTGTGTGTGTGTGTGTGTGTGTGTGTGTGTGTGTGTGTGTGTGTGTGTGTGTGTGTGTGTGTGTGTGTGTGTTATTGTGCAGGGCTGATATCGGAACTGGTAATCGGCACATGCAGACATCGACTACTTTTCGGGAATCTGCACCGGCCGATTGGACTCCGATTACGGATTTTCCCCAATACAAATTGTCCTGTATACAACCCCAAAAACGTTGAGTAGCTTTTACCCTTGTTTAGGGCGAATTTAAATAAACAAAATAAAAAAACAACCTTGCATTATGGATATTTCAAGAAGATGTGCATGATCATTATTCTCTACAAGCAGCTTACAATCGTCGTGAGATGTAAAAAGAATGGCTCGGTAATTTGAAAAACATGTTAATACGGTAAACGCCTCGGAAATTGTGTTATTTCATTTATTTTGCTTTGAACCTCACAAAGAGCAACAACATACCTTTCGAAAGCACATGCGATTTAAGTAAATTAACCAATTGCTTTAGAAACAGCTGCGATGACAAAGGAAAACGCCACGGCTCATACTGTACTTCCTGGCAAAGTAATTCTTGACGTCTTACATCCCAGGTGTGCATCAGTTGACTTTATTCTTTCACATTTCAAAGGCGGATGGACAGTATTCTGGGAAAAAGCAAAATGATCACATTTCACATGCAGTATTTAACAGCACCATTATAACACGTTATCTTAAACTTAAAGGTACGTTACAGGTACATACTGCATTTCTGTTTCCTGGTACGCTGGCTTCCTCCCTCTTTCCTTCCTTCCTTCCTCCCTACCGTGTAAGTGACTGCTTCATCAGGATGAAGCTTATCATTTTATTGCACGATTCTGAAGTCTTGCATTACTTGCAATTATTTTCTGTTTCACCCGGTTGATCAAACTTTGGCTGATCAATTTACTTCCCACAGGAATGTTGTTCGGAACGGAATACCTTTGTAACCGGGGACTCCCTGTACTGTATTTTGTATAAAACTTCCTTTTCACAAAAAACTTCTGTACTGCATTTTGTAAATTAATTATCTGTACTGTATTTGCTCTAAAACTTCCTTTTCACACGATCAGATAAGTATGAAATGTTTCATTTTATATACATCAATAACATATCGAATGAGCACATGGAAGCTCGTCATCACTCATTTAAAAATGACAGGATGTTCAATGCCGTTCGATATGCGACACCAATCGATTAGAGAGGGACATAAAATGTATCAATTCTCAGCCACTCAATAACGTCAATCAGTCAATTGTGGGCACGGTGCCGATCCGTTATCCACGTCATGTGAGCACAATGCACTATGACGTAATTATTTATCACTTAATAATCGGAATCGGCACACCGATAGGCAGATTTTTTTTTCTCTCTCTTTTTACAAAACCACAAGCATAGGCCAGGAACAAAACATTACATCACAATCCACATGATTAAAGTGTGCTCCCATAGCGCGTCTCGATCCCGGAAATAATTGCAATTTTAACTGCTCAGAGTTTAACCTTAAAGGAAGATACGGTGTTCTGTATTATCTTACGAAGATAGACATTGAGTTTCATTTGCATTACTTTAAACATTCTGCCATCACAGTCCTTGTGTTGGAATTTCAATTTTATTTTGGATCCAAAATAAAAGTTCATTTTTACTTACCATACTGTGAGCCAGCCTCGCTGATCAATGCAAGATGTACACTTTGGGGAAATGGTGTAAATCTTACGCTGATCAGCAAGGACTGGTTCACAGTATGGTAAGTAAAAATGAACTTTTATTTTGGATCTAAAATAAAATAATATTCCAACACAAGGACTGTGATGCTAGAAAGTTTAAAGTTTTGCAAATGAAACTCAATGTCTATCATTGTTGGATAATGAGGAGTGTCGTGTCTTCCTTCAGGCTTGGATTCGAAGCAGTTGAAACGGTGACTATTTCCGGCATCAAGACACACTTTCGGAATCAAGCAAGATCGAAGCAAAACAAAACGGTTCATTTTCGATAAAATAACATGACACTTGCAGCGACAGAGTGAGCTAACTTTTTGGAATGGTTTGCTTTCATTTTATTTATAAGCCTTTTAAATTAAACTGTGATGATGTGAATTCATGTTCGTAAAATTATAAAATGTTCTAGTATGAATCAAGAACCGCCGGGAACCTATCCCCCTTTTTACCATTCAAACAATGCCCCAACATTCGCGGATTTGGCATTCACGGAATTTTCCAGGAACGTACCCCCGTGAATGTATATATATATACATAGTGGGTGAATATGGTATTATGTAGCTGCTATTGTGTGCACCCATTCACTGCAATTTTTACTTATTTTCTTGCATATCATTATGGAGTAACAGCAATGTTGCACATCATTATAGGGTGACAGAAATATTGATATAATAATTTTGGAACTTATTGCCATTTTTTTCCAAAGCAACCAAAATATTTCAAATTACCACCTTCATGTTTTTCAGGGATGGGTTTTGGGTTCAAATAGCAAAAATATATTAGGCTCATTATATTAGGCAAACTCATAAAGTAGATTTCAAACTCACAATGGGAAGGCCAGACTTGCAGTAGCAAATGCATTGGTTTCCTTTCAGATCTACAGTTGACGGATCCATCCTGATGCTCTCAGATGTTACAGAAGAGCAACAGGGTCAATATACGTGCCTTGCAAAAACTGAGCTTGATGAAGATCTGACAAGCACCTCGCTCGTGGTCATTGGTATGTAATTTTACTGATACGATTATGAGTCATATTGTCATGTGTACAATCCCTCCGAAACGGAAAGCAATTTAACAATCGAACTGTACTCTCCGGAAGTCAATATCCCACTGATAGCCGGCTTAAAACTTAATTTGGATGGTGTACCAACTGAACGCTAGTTTGACACACCTCTGGGTCTAAACATGTGTGTTTAGCCAAAGGGAATACCTTAATATATTTATTTCACTCAAGGAGTTTTCAATTAACTGAACTGGTTAATGCAGGAAAGATGGAAACCAAACACACGTGCGCGAACTTAGAAAGATATAATTTAATAATATATATGGGCATGAGACTGCAGTAACAGAAAACCGTAAAACACAATAAAATTGTCGGGAACACCTGTAGCGCCTCCCTCTCTTACTATCTCCACTGGATCAAACTCAGGGGACACAGCTTTTAAAATGGTTTTTGCTGCAACAGCTTGTCTGATTGCTGTGAAACTTTAAACATAGGAGGGACTCCCCAATGGGGAATATTTTATTGTTAACTCTGACATCATTGGTCACATGGTATGGCAGCCACATTGGATGAGAGAAAAAAAATTTAACATAATTTTCTCCAAAACTGCTCAACAAAAAAAATTGAACATCATCTCCACATGGGGTATATAGGGTGATAACGATGATGGCATCGGTGAAGTGGTATTCCAGCCATAATTGGTTGAATTGAAATCTCTGAAGCTTCATATATCTTATGTATGACCCAATGTGAGGGAAGGATGAATGTACAGTGCATTCAGAAAGTATTCAGACCCCTTCACTTTTTCACATTTTGTTATGTTGCAGCCTTATGCTGAAATCGTTAAAATTCATTTTTTCCCTCATCAATCTACACTCAATACCCCATAATGACAAAGAGAAAACAGGATTTTAGAAAGTTTTGCAAATTTATTTAAAAATACAAACAAATATCACATTGGCATAAGTTTTCATACCGTTTGCCATGACACTTGAAATTTATCTCAGGTGCCTCCCATTTCTCTTGATCATCTTTGAGATGTTTCTACACCTTGATTGGAGTCAACCTGTGGTAAATTCAATGGATTGGACATGATTTGGAAAGGCACACACCTGTCTATATAAGGTCTCACAGCTGACAATGCATATCAAAGCAAAAACCAAGCCATGAGGTCGAAGGAACTGCATGCAGAGCTCAGAGACAGGATTGTGTCGAGCCACAGATCTGGGGAAGCCTACAAAAAAATCTCTGCTGCATTGAAGGTTCCCAAGAGCACAGTGGCCTCAATAATTCTTAAATGGAAGGAGTTTGGAACAACCAGGACTCTTCCTAGAGCTGGCGCCCAGCCAAACTGAGCAATCTGGGGAGAAGGGCCTTGGTAAGAGAGGTGACCAAGAACCCGATGGTCACTCTGGCTGAGCTCCAGAGATCCTGTGTGGAGATGGGAGAAACTTCCATAAGGACAACCATCACTGCAACACTCCACCGATCTGGGCTTTATGGCAGAGTGGCTAGACGGAAGCCTCTCCTCAGTGAAAGACACATGAAAGCCCGCTTGGAGTTTGCAAAAAAGCACCTAAAGGACTCTCAGACTGTGAGAAATAGGATTCTGTGGTCTGATGAAACCAAGATTGAACTGTTTGGCTTTTGTTAATAGAGGGTACTAAACTTGACTATAAATCATTTAAGTTTCTGAAATATATTTGGATTGCATTTCAGGAACAGCTGAAACAGTACACATGAAATGGCAAGCATTTGCATATGTGTCACATGTATGTTTATTTGTGTGCACCTTGAGGAGAAGCATTTATCATTCCTAAATATATTTGTATCAACCATATTTACCTTATTTTCTAACAATGTCTAAAAATATTCTGGAGTGTACAAAAATATTCAATCATATCTTCATTTCACTGGAATAGTATTTCCCCAACCTCTTCTGGCTCCATGTATTTCCATCTGCCCCACTTAGATCGACCTGACCCTCCAAATGACCTGCAGTTTTCCATCATAAGCAACAGGAGTATTCAACTTTCTTGGAAGGCCGGAAAAAACCACAACTCACGCATAACAGGTTCTGTATACTGCACTTTTATGCATCTATTTGGATGAACATTCATGTTGTCAATTTATATGCATTAAATGTAGAGAGAGATTTCTGTTTGTCTGTAACTTACATGTAAATGGTTTGTCATTTATCCTCTGAAAATATACATTGCATGGCAGTGCATCCCAAGTAATAAAAAACAGAAATCAGAATGAGTGTTTGGTTCAGCAGCATTTAGCTAATGTACAGGCTTGCATGAAATGAGGACACAAAGTCCTCATGTTTAATGTTGTAGAACGCACTTAGGAAGCAATCAGCCTGCACATGTAGTCAAATAAGATATAATTTCATAGTTACTCGTGAAGTGGCTGTAGGCCAAGTGCGTGAGTATTGTGACGACCCAATTTGTGTGTTTTTAACTTGCGAAGAATTTTCATTCGGTCTGGTCTCGAGGTGAACTCTTGGTCGACCCATGTGAGTATGTCGATTAATTACGCACTGTTTGAACGTGAGTTGGTCCGTGAGTACATCTATTAATTACTTATTATTGGATCTTGACTATGTCTATTAATTTATCTATTGATTGTGGACTATTGGAACATACCTTTTAGGCATGCAGACCTTCAGAGCCATCAGCCTTTTAGATCTCTTAGACCCTTCACAAATGACCCTTTTACCCTTTAGACCCTTTAGAACCCTGAGACCCTCCAAAACTCCAAAGTTCCTTAAGATCCAAAATACCCTTAAGAACATTTATAACCCTAAGACCCTTCAGACCCCTAAAACCCTCTAGACCCCTAAGACCTATTAAAACTCTTTAAGTCCCTTTAAGAAGACCTTCTTTAAGAAGTGCCGGTGTGTGCCCCGGTTTAGAATAGGTACACCCTATCCCTGCATGTCGTAAGAACACGACTAAAGGGTTGGTGTCGGGAAGGGCATCCGGCCATAAAAACGTTGCCTCAAAAAGGGAACCATGATGATTGTCATGGGGCCCATAAGACTAACCCCCGCTCTAGCAGGGAAAATGGCCTTAAAAAGGGAATTATATTTTTTTACATAAGAAGACCCCTTAATACCCCTAGAATTCTTAGGACCCTCAAGACCCCTGAGACACTTTAAAACTCTTAAGACCCAGAAGACCCCTAAACCCTGTAGACTTTATTGACTCCATTAGAAACACAAGTCCCCTATTACCCTATATACCCCATTAGACCTCTGTCTGAGGACCTTCAGCAATAACACTTGAGGGTTACCAGTCATCAAAAGACCACTTCAATACCAAGCTAAGAGTGTGCAGAAGATAATTAATTAAATCTTTCTTTTTTTCAAGTTCTGCTCAACTTGGTTGGTAGCATATGGAGCAGTCCAACATGGAGAAGAAAAATTTCCACGTGGGATAGAATAAGTCCCATGTGGCAAGGGGAAAAGTCCCACATGGTCAATATAAAAGTCCCACATAGCAAAGAAAAAACGGTGTCCATGACAACAATTTCACCCCCATTTTAATCAAATGGGATATTTTTTGTGATTTTATTATTGACAAACCTCAGAAAATTTTCAAGATATCAAATTGAAACTTACACAGCTTATTTGTATATATGTGTAGTATACGGAATGTGTATAAAATTAGTCAAAGGTCAAGGTCAATGTCATCCAAAACATGTAAAACCCATATTAGGCCGCAATTAGAAAATGTATCAGCCAGATTTGTTATGCACAACATTCCATCATGGAAAACACTTCGGGCAAATTTTCCATGTTACCAAATTGCTGTTTCCATGGCAGCTATTGTTTATTTGGATGTTCAAGTACATTGCAATGCACGACAACTTCCTTGTTAGCCAGCAAGAATCGAAGATCTTTCAAATATATTGGTTAGTCGCGTGTGTTATTACTTGGCAAAAAAAATAAAAATTGACAAGTATGTTGATCACTCCAATTTGTTTGTTTGTGTGTTTGTTTGTCAATCCGCTCGCTTATACTTGCCTCCAGGACACAATTTCAAACCGATCTTTACGAAACCTCACCAAATGGTAGATTTCGAGGTCCGACAAAATGCTATTTATTTTTTATGTTAAAAGGTCAACATAGGTCAACTACTTTTTCCAAATTTCTTATTCAATTTTTATCCGATTGACTTGAAATTTGAAGAATATTTGAATATCAGTTCACTGAATTCAACCACAATTAATTTTTAGGTCAACATTAACCAAAGGGTCAACATAGACCAACCAATGGTCAACAACTTGGGTGATGTTTCTAAAATCCTCAATTTTCATCTGATTGATTTGAAATATGAACAGGATTTGCATATTAGTCACTAAATTCAACCACCAATTATTTTTGAGGTCAAATTTGTTGCCGGGATTTTGCTCTGCAAGACGTCTTTCTTGTCCGTCTGTTTGTCGGCAGAATATAATGATAGCAGATAGAATTGCCCACCAAATTTGGCACACAGCTTCATATTGTGAATGTTTCAGACAAGTTCAACTTTAAAGTCACACTAAAAACTAGAACAGCACTCGGTGGAGCGCAAACCTGCCATTTCTCACACCATATTCGTAAACCCCATGAACTCCTTCAAAACCGTCCATACTCCTTCCCACATGTCCATTTAGGTCTCCTCCCACCACAACAACTTACTCATCTTTCACGTTTTCCATCAGCTTCTCTATCGCACACCAGAACTTGTCCTCTTCATCGCTCCGACCAACCTGCGGAGCATATCCCGAGATGACGTTCACCAAGAGCTTTCCAATCATCATTTTCACCATCATCAACCTATCACTCACTCGAGTCACACTCACCACACTGTCTACAAACTCCTCAGAAAACAGGACACCAACACCATTCACGCCCTCCGGGCACCCTTGCCACACAAACTTGTATTTCTGTCCCTGCCTACCCTTCACCATTCTCACACCACTTCCCTTCCATCTCGTCTCTTGCACACAACATATGTCCACTCTTCTTCTGATCAATACTTCCACCACTTCTCCTGATCTCCCTGTCATTGTCCCTACATTCCATGTCCCAAACCTCAGAAACCGATCTCCACTTCGGGCATCAGACATTTCGTCGTCATAAATGGAGTGATTTCCACCTTTGCTTCGATCGGGTTCCCCACCTTGAGTTTTGACGAGAGGGAGTGGGGTCCCCCACGGGGTACTTCGGGCTGTACCCTGCCCATATGTAGTTGTAATTGTCATGGTTCTCTTTTTGAGGCAATGTTTTTATGGCCGGATGCCCTTCCTGACGCCAACCCTTTTAGTCGCCTCTTACGACACGCAGGGATATGGTATACCTATTCTAAACCGGGGTACACACCATCCACCTTCGCTAAATATAAAATGAAATTTAGTTTAGAACTAGATTTACTCACGTTGTGGCCAGAAGATGAGAATTGAGATAATCCCATTTTTGTATACAATATGATGTTATATGCCAGATTTGAGGATTCTACCTGTTCATGTGTGTCGGGTTATCTTGCCGACAAACACACTAACAGGATGCACATCAGATGGAGGTGCTGACTCGCACCATAATTGTTCTCTTCAAAATCCTGTTTGCTTCGTCATTTTCACTCACATTTTGCATATGTGCTTGGGGTACCCATGGGTAGGTCATGGGTGTAAAATTAAATTCTGCCCTACCTATCCCACACCCTCCAGTCTTCCTACCTGTCAACCCATATGGTTTGCCTTTATTTAGCTTGGATTTTCTGTGTTTTCGGGTAATACAGCCATATTGCAGAATTCGTATGTGCAACTGATTTTTTTTTTTACGGTGGAAAACAAATCGGTAAACTTATATTGGATCAATGAATCAATAATAAACTGAGTAAAGGCTTAGCAGGTTTTTTAAATGAGATATCGCCCACCACAAAGCCTTTAAAGCCACTTGAGGTGGGGGCTACACAAAAGAAAGTAGGAAAACTTCACCCCTACTACTTCCATACCCTGGTGCGGGGAAAAAAAAATAGAAGAATGCCTCATAATCTTACTCCTTGGGACAGATACAGTGTATGGATTGGAAGAAACTATCAAACGTGTAGAGAAATTGAAAATGTAAGACCAACCTGTAAGAGACCCTCAGAGTGCTTGCCGTGGTAATATCTGCAGAAAAGGCACAAGAAGCAACAAAGCGGCGGACTGAGAGAGGTTCCAGAGATGATGCCAACTCCTGTCCCACCAGAATGGCAGCATGTCACTGGATTCTGTGAAAAAGAGATAGGTGACAGGCCAGAGCATCAGCCCAAATATGGCAATGATACTCCATGACAGGACATATAGTGAGTGGCCTTGTATAGATGGAGCATATCGCCAAGCAAGAAATAAGAAGCCAAGGCTCGAGGCCCATGGAAGAGATATTACTAGTACACTGCAAGGATCAGGATCCAGCAGGACAAAAGGAACAGTACTGAGATGGGGTAAACACCAACAGCAGAGTTGAAGGCCAAGATTTTTTTTATTTTTTTTTGCATACAAGATCGAGGCTCGTGAAAGAGCTAACATTAATCGCACAAAAAGTCAAACCGACACATAAAACACAAAATGAGGGGAGCGGTAGACAAGATGGGGAGAGAGGGGGAAGGACACAAACACAACATTTGAGGGCAGGGACATCGAGAGAACTGTGGGAGGGGGAGGGCTTGGGGGAGGTGGGAGAGGTTTAAAACACATGGACACTGCAAGGACTTCCAGGAAAGAAGTTGGAATTTCAAAAAAGTGTATCTGGGGTGAATTAGCGGGGGTAGAAAAGATCAAGGTTTTGGATGGGGGAAGATAAGCGATGGTGGTGAACAGCTGTTTTAAAGACCTGGATGGAGGAGTGGGATTGAAGGGAGTGGGGGAGTTTGTTCCAGACGCGGGAGAAAAGGGGAATGAAAGAGTGAAGGTGAGCAGAGAGCCTAGATTTTGGCAGTTTAACCATAAGAGGGTTTCTGGCAGATCTTGTGCGTCCTGAAGGAATATTGGGGGGACAGAGCACAGAGAGAGCTGCGGGGGCAAGGCCAGAGAGGAGTCGGTAGAAGACAGAAAGACCACCAACCTGCCTGCGGTGAGTGAGTGAAAGGCCCTCGGAGTCAGCTACATCGCAGGAGATTCCAATGATTCTGAAAGCTTTGGTTTCAACAGCGTGAAGACGAGCCAGGTGTGAGGCAGGAGCCCCGGCCCAGAGGGGGGACCAGTATTCCATTGAGCTGCGGATGAAAGCCTTGTATGTGGTGAGGAGCTCAGGTGTGCCAAGGAAGGTCTTTGCACGACGGAGGATGCCCAGTCGGCGACTGGCTTTGGAGGCCAGCTTGGAAATGTGGTTTTCCCAAGAAAGATCATGGCAGATAGTGAGACCCAAAAGCTTGAGTGACAAAACTTATTGGAGAGGATTGTTGAGAAAGTATATGGGAGGGTTGTCCAGTCGGTCTTTTCGGAGAGACACAGTAAGAGTGTGAGATTTGTCAGGATTGAAAGACATGTTCCACTTGTTTGACCAGCTTGTGATTTTGTCCAGGTCTGAAGAGAGGGAAGAGGCTATTGCCTGCCTTCTGAAACATAAGGGATATCATACTTTAAACTTATTTACACCCTTTCGACCCCATATAACATTTCAACCCCTTCATAGCCCCGAGACACCATGGACCTGAAAGACCATTAGACCCCTTTACAACCTTTCTACCCATTTAGACCACTGAGACCCATTAGACCTTTTTGACCCTTTAGACCCTTCAGATGCCTTTGACCATTTAGACCTGTATACCACTTTAAACCATGTAGACCCTGTTGACACCTTTAGATCTTTAGATCCCGAAGTCCCCTAACTTATATTGGAACATATCCTTTCGACCTTTTAGACATTCTATGACCTTTTATACCTTTTAAGACCCACTAGACACTTTCGACCCCTTCACCCTTTAGACCTTTTATCCCCTTCAGACCCCAAATACACTTTAGTCCCAAACTACAATAGCAACATACCCTTAAGATCTTTAGTACCATTAAGACTGTTATAGACCCCTTTCGACAATTTGGACTGCTTCAACCACTTAGACATCTTTGATCCTTTAGACCTTTGCACCCTTTAGACACCTTAGACCATTTGTACCTGTAGACCATTGCTGTAGACTCTGTACACCTGTTAGACCCCTTTAGATACACACCACATAAACATCTATAGTCTTCTTGCAACGTACAGACTATACTTTTCCCAAAAAGTAATGCACAAACTCATGAGTCAGTGTATCCGTCGAGTGCATTCTTCTTTTTAGTAATATCACTTGTCCTCAAGGCTGCCCATCAGAAGCAATGAAGCTGCTTGTAGGTGTCATAGCCAGAATGGTTACATGGCAGAGACCACCTCTTCGTAAGAATTTATGCAGCAATGGTTGGTGCACCCCTGGAATTCTGATAGTTATAGTATGATAATAGTATGGAAATCCTAGCCTCCTGGGAGAATTGATTCGGTGAGAGCTGTGATTGCTTAATCCTTCCACTTATGGGTGAGAAATGTGATTAGGGATATATATATATATATATATATATATATATATATATATATATATATATATATATATATATATATATCCGAAAAACACTATCCGTGTAGCGTCCGTCCGGGGCAGGGAAGTCGTGAAGCTGTGATTATGTGTCTATTAATAATACCTCACTGTTTGACCGCCGGTTGCTTCCTGTCTATTAATTACGCATTGTTGGAATATACCTTTCGACTCTTTCGACTTCCGAGATCCCTTATACCTTTGAAGACCCTTTCGGTCACCCAAGACACTTAAGACCACCAAGACCCCGGAAGACCACGAAGACCCTGAAAACCCTGAAGACACTTACACTCAAAAGACCCAAAATAACCAGAAGACCCCGAAGACCTCAGTAAAGCTGTGAAACTGTAATTATGTGTCTATTAATTATGTACTGTTTGAACACCGGTTGCATCTAGTCTATTAATTACGCATTATTGGAATGTACCTTTCAAATCTATAAACTGCTGAGATCCCTTAGACCATTGAAGACCCTTTAGGTCCCCCAAGACCCTTAAGACCACCAAGAACCCGAAACACCATGAAGACCCAAAAGACCCTGAAAACCCCAAAGACCCAAAATAACCAGAAGACCCCAAAGACACAAGACTCCACAAAAGCCGTGAAGCTGTGATTATGTGTCTATTAATTACGTACTGTTTCACCGCTGGTGGTGGTGGGTGGATCGAGTGCAGCCACCCGGCTGCTGGTTGCATCATTTTCAGTGGGCGCGTCTCTATAACCAGTTATCACTCTATAACCAGTTATCTGGTACTCTTTTTGCCGACCTCGGAAGGATGACAGGCTGAGTCAACCCCACCTGGCGTTATTTCAACATGATTCAAACTCAGGACCTTAGGATCCTAAGCCTGCCGCCCTAACCATTAGGCCAACACAAGGTGATAGAACGCTGGTTGCACCAATCATTGCTCTATTAATTACGTATTGTTGGAATATACCTTTCAACCCTTTAGACTGCTGAGATCCCTTAGACCTTTGAAGACCCTTTAAGTCCCCCAAGACCCTTAACACCGCCAAGACACTAAAATACCACAAAGACCCCAAAACGCCGACGACCCTTAAATAAATCAAAAGACCTTGATGACCCAAAATAATTGTATGACCCCCAAAGACGAAAAATACCCAAAATACCGGAAAAAACACGTAAATACCCAGAGGACTCAAAAGACCTCGAAGACCACAACAATCCAAAAGACCCCTAAGCCTCAAAAGACCCCGATGACCCAAAATACCTAAAATAACCTTAAAGACAACAACGACCCAAAAGACAATGAAGACTTCAAAGACGCAAAATATCCCAAAGGCACAAAATATCCTGAAGACCCTGAAAGACACAAACGACCACGAAGACCAAAAAGATCCAAAAGTCCCAAAAGACCAATAAGACCCATAAGACCCTTTAGACCCATTAAAGCCCAAGATCTTGAAGACCCCCAAGATCCTTAAGACCACTTTTACCTTTAAGACCCTTTCAATACTTTAGACTCCTTTACATCCCTTCACACTTCCAACCTTTTATACTCTTTAACCTTTACACCCCTCAAGTTCCTTTCGACCCCTTTGACTTTAACACCATTTAGACCCCTTACACCCTACAGACCAATTGGACAGCTTGGACCCCTTGACCATTCAGAGCTTTACACCACTTTGACCTTTTTTGATTACCAATAAATGACAAATAAATAATATTACCAATATAAATAAATTTATACAAAATAAATGTTTGTGTTATGATTGGTGGAAATCGATGACAACACAGCAACTCAAATTCAGTCAGGTCATTATCCTCAGTTTAAACAAGCCCGCGCCTCTGTAGTAACGTGTGGTGAGACGAGCGGAGTGGGCCGAGCCACGCTAGAATATATATATATATATATATATATATATATATATATATATGTACATGCATACACACACATTAATAGGCTGACAGGATGTCCTAGAGGGATGCACACTCGTCTCTAAGTTGTCTGGCCTGGGTTCAAAATCCCGACCCAGCTATCCCGGTGTGTCACAGGACGGGTGATTCATTCATGTGTGCACCGTCCCTCGGATAGACCTTAAACTGGTGTCCCATCTCCTGACATTAATTGGTGGGCAATACAGATGCAAAGGTGTCCTTCACTCCCCAGCGCCATGGGTAAATTCCAAATTATTGTCCTAACTACTGCTGGGAGAGGGATAGCAAACCAGCCAGCATGACCCCTGCCTAGAAACTGCTTTGGCAGAATAAACGCTCTGCAACACAGGGTATGGTGCATCAGTTTGGATATATACACACACCCATATACATAAATACATGCATTATGAGCATGGCACTGCATGAGCAGGACAGCATTGATGTAATCGGCAGCCAAGGGCTGCACATGAATGAATTGTCGTTGCATATATCAGCACATCTTAATACAACTGTCTCAACATTCCTCAATGTTCCACAGGATTTATTCTTGAAGAAATGATGTTGGGTGCCCCTTGGGAGGACCTGGTGCATCTCTCGGGTTTGAAGTTCTCACATCAACTTGAGTTGATGCCATTCGTATCATATCGCTTCCGTGCACGTGCTGTGAATCACATTGGTCTGAGTGAGCCCAGTGAAGCTACAAATACGTTTACTACCAGTGCTGCACGTAAGCACTTCTTCCTGGCATACTCATTTGAGGATGTTTTTTCCATTTTGTATTTGATTTAAGGGAAACAAGCTTCCACAGCTGCTTTATTTCCATGCACCATTCAATCTCGATTCGAAACACACTCTCCTGAAGACAATTTACATGTTGCTTTGGCCTACTTGTATTTACTGCTATTTCTACCCTGATTTTAATGGCCCTTTTGCAAAGCTGACTAAAGCAGGATGGCTTCTAGCTCTCTCTATATCTTCTCGTTTCTCCATTTCTATACATTCTCGGGTATTTATTTTAATACAAAGCTGCAAATAATTGTTAGGGTTGGTGGGAGTCAAGGAATGTCATCCATCCTTTGTGAGTTTGTTCCGCAATGCTTCTTGGGATAAAACTGCCTAACGTCCATTGAAAACTCAAGTTGC
Organism: Myxine glutinosa; assembly: GCF_964187855.1. Taxonomy (NCBI): domain Eukaryota; kingdom Metazoa; phylum Chordata; class Myxini; order Myxiniformes; family Myxinidae; genus Myxine; species Myxine glutinosa. The sequence continues at coordinate 287,292,798 of NC_136261.1, read as the reverse complement.
ATGGAAAATGGGAACTTTATCCCCAACTCAGCACAACTGATTTCCCAACCACTTACAAGGCTTTCATCCGCAGCATGATGGAGTAATGCTCTCCCCTCTGGTCTGGCACTCCTGCCTCACTCCGAGCTCGGCTTCACGCTGTTGGATCCAAAGCTTTCAGAATCATTGGAATCTCCCGCGATGAAGCTGATTCGGAGGGCCTTTCACTCACTCACCGCAGGCAGGTTGGTGGTCTCTCTATCTTCTACCGACTCCTCTCCAGCCTAGCCCCCCCCAGGTCTTTCTGGGCTCTGTCCCCCAAATATTCCTCCAGGATGCACAAGATCTGTCAGCAACCCTCTTCTGGTGAAACTGCCAAAATCAAAACTCTCTGCTCACCTTCACTCCTTCATTCCTCTTTTCTCCAGCCTCTGGAACAAACTCCCTCGCTCTCTTCAATCCCTCCTCCATCCACGTCTTTAAAACAGCTGTTCGCCACCATCTCTTATATTCCCCCTTCCAAAACCGTGATCTTTTCTACCCCCGTTAATCCACCACAAATCGAACTCCTTCAAATTCCGTTTTCTTTCGTGAAATCTCCTGTAGTGTCCACCTTGTTTATCTCATGCACCCTGCCGCAGGCCTCTCCCTTCCACAGATCTCCTGATGTCCCTGTTCTCTACTGTTGTTGTGCTTCCCTCTCTCTCCCCTCTTGTCTCCCACTCACTTTATTATATGTTCTATGTGTTGGCATGAGCCTCAGCTTACTGTACAAAAAAAACAACTTGGGTCAACTGTAATAGCAGGGTGCAGGAATAATCCGCATAAGCTTGAGTCTTGGTTCTAAATGCTGGTTGAGTGGTGCATGAAATGAGGCAGTTAATACATGTCATAACTATAAGATATTCTGTTTTTTAATTTGTTGGTCTTGCTGGAATTTCCACACTAAAGCTTCAGAATCACAAAAAAAAAATCTTACCACCCCCTGTGCGTGGAAGCTTGGTTCAATTTAATAAATTGGGCTTATAAAATATTTCAACCTCAGTTTGTGGCCCATAATTACAACCTCCTTCCACATTACATGTTATGATTCATATTTCTGTTACACAACATAGCATGAATGCCTTGTCCTCAATATATAAGTGGTATAACCTGTGGTTTTCCATCGTCCTTCTTATTACCACACAGCCCCTGATGTGAATCCAGATCAAGTCAAAGGAGAGGGAATGGAACCTTATAACATGGTTATATCCTGGTTGGTAAGTACATCATGACATTTGTGCTAATAGGACATCCCAGTAACAATAAGTAATCGTATTATGAAACGTACTCAACAGTATGATGTTCCGTTAAGCATTCGCAAATTGGAAAATGAATTTATAAATGAGCACAAATGCTAATGCTAATCAGATAAAGTCAAAAGAAAGAGTCCCATTGCTAAAATGTATTTATCCTTTTGCCAAATTATAAACCCACCCAATAATGAAAATACAGATAAGAGACATCCACTCAAATACAATGAAACCCCTCTGTCTTGGACACATTTTCTTGGACATTTTCAACAAAAGGATTTCAAAGGACACGATACTTATGGAAGTTAATTAAGAAGTGTGCATCGAGTCCTTTGAAAATTATCAGACTTTTCAATGAGATATCAGTTTTTGTTGTTGTGTTTCCGAAATTGAGCCTCTGTGCTAGCTATTCTTATGTCGGCTAATTATGGTCATAACGACGTGTTTGCAGCAGTAACATCCTGGATGAAAATGCTTTTTTAATGAAGAAAACTCTTTGAAGGCTGTCTATTTATTACTTACATGCACAGAGGGAGGGGAAACATTTGAGATGGTGCATACTCATGTGTACAATAAGGGGGCCTTTTCTTCATACATTCCCATATTCCATTATATATACATTATATATACAATATATTATATATATATATGTATATATATATATATATACTATATATATATATATATATATATATATATATATATATATATATATATATATATATATATATATACAAGTATATATATATATACGAGTATATATATATATACTGTATATATATATATATGTCTGTATATATATATGTCTGTCCAGTCGTGGCCAAAAATATTGGCACCCTTGCACTTTTTTCAAATAACTCACAATTGTCTCCAAAAAGAAGTTGAAATTGACAAAGTATTTGGTCTCCACAATTCATTATTTAACTGTTAATATTACAGAACCTTTGTTTTTGATACAGAACTCAATATATCCTTTTAAATCAGAAAATAAAAATAAATGGCATTGACAAAATTATTCACACCCTCGACTTAATATTTGGTAGCACGGACTTTGGACAAAATATCTGCAGTGAAGCGCTTCCTATAGCCACGAATGAGCTTCCTACACCTCTCTACTGGCAGTTTGGCCCACTCTTCTTGTGCAAACTGCTCCAGCTCTCCCAGATTTGAAGGGTGCCTTCTCCCAACTTCTGTTTTCAGATCTCCGCACAGGTGTTCAATGGGATTTAGATCTGGAGTCATTGCTGGCCACTTCAGAACAGTCCAGAGTTTCGTCTTGAATCATTCCTGGGTGCTTTTTGAAGTGTTTTTTTGGGTCATTGTCCTGCTGTAAGACCCATGACCTTCGAAGGAGATCCACCTTTCTGACACTGGGTTGAAGATTGCGTTCCAAAATGCCTTGGTAATCTCCTGATTTCATGATGCCATGGTCACATTCAAGGCACCCAGTGCCAGAGACAGCAAAGCAACCCGAAAACACCACTGAAAGTCCTCCATTTTTGACTGTAGGGAAGGTGTTCTTTTCTTTGAAGGCTTCATTTTGTTTTCTGTAAACATAGAGATGATGTGCTTTACCAAAAAGCTCTAATTTGGTCTCATCTGTCCACAGGACCTCCTCCCAGAAGGATTTTGGCTTGTTCAGGTCTGTTTTGGAAAACTCCAGTCAGGCTTTCTTATATCTCTCTCTCAGCAGTGGGGTCCTCCTGGGTCTCCTACCAACCATAGAACCCCCTTTTATAGAGTTGGCGATGGATGGTGCAAGTTCAAACTGTCGTACATTGTGTCTGAAGGTGAGCTTGAATCTATTTGGCAGTTGTTCGAGGTGCTTTCTCCAACATTCGAACAATCCTTTGCTGCAATCTTTGATCAAGTTTTCTCTTTCGTTCACATCCAGAGGTTGACTGCAGTGCTATGGGCCTTAAACTTCCTGATAACATTGAGTATGGTGGACACAGGAACATCAAGATCTCTGGAGATGGACTTGTAGCCTTGAGATTGTCCATGCTTGACTACAATCTTGTGCCTGACCTCCTCAGACAATTCTCTGGTTTTCTTTCTTTTCTCAATGCTTATTGCAGTACACACAGTGACACAAAACAGCAGAATGACTCCTTTTCTCCATTCAAACTGGTTGAGTGATTTTTACATTGCAGGCACCTGCAACACCCCATACGTGAGTTCATTTCAAAAGTAAAGGAGAATCACCTGCTTGAAATCTAATTATTTCTAACAACTTCTAAAAGGTGCCAATAATATTGTCCGGGAGATGTTAGGTTTTCTGTATGGAATAAGCTAAGATTTAGTCATTTTTTCAGCTTTTTTTTTGTTTTGTTCCACTGAAAACCAAAGAATGATATATGTGGAGACCAAAAGATTCTTTAATTTAAACAATTGTATGGAAGAAATGGTGCATTATTTTAAAAAACTGCAAGGGTGCCAATATTTTTGGCCACGACTGTATATGTATATGTATATATCTATATATCCATATATATCTATATATATATTTGTGCAGCGTCTGTCCTGTCCTGTGTTGTGTTGTGTTGTCACTGAATTACTTTCTCAAACTTTTGTGAAATCGTACCAAACTTCTGGTATGCACATATCTCTCCCGTCGGTATGTCTTAAGGGTATCTAAAAAAAAAAATTGCAATTTTTTTTTTTTTTTTGGGGGGGGGGAATTTTTTGGGGAATTTTTTTTTTCAACTTCAATTGTTTATAAAATGTGATATCACGTATATTACAAATACATTTGTGCAAAATAATTGTTTGAATTATGATTGGTTTAATTTAAACCATGACAAAACGGCAACTCGTGTACAGTCATTTATCTGTATATCTACACATCTGGGCAGTGTCTGTTTTGTCACTTAACGACTCCCTCAAACTTTTGTTTCCGTGGTTGTGAAGTGTTTTTAATAACGTTGTGGTTTTGAATCACGTGGTGGTGAGGTATTTTGAATTATGTGGTGGTGAGGTGTTTTTAAATGACGTGGTGGTGAGGTGTTTTAATATCACATGGTGGTGAGGTGTTTTTAAATCACATGGTGGTGAGGTGTTTTGAATTACGTGGTGGTGAGGTATTTTTAATTACGTGGTGGTGAGATGTTTTTAATTAGGTGGTGGTGAGGTGTTTTTAATTAGTTGGTGATGAGGTGTTTTGAATTATGTGGTGGTGAGGTGTTTTGAATTACTTGGTGGTGAGGTGTTTTTAAATGACATGGTGGTGAGATGTTTTTAATTTCGTGGCTGTGAGGTGTTTTTATTACGTGTTTTATGGCTGTTAGGTGTTTTTAATTTTGTGGTGGTGAGGTGTTTTTATTACGTGTTTTATGGCTGTGTGGTGTTTTTATTGCGGGTTTTATGGCTGTGAGGTGTTTTTAATTTCGTGGTGGTGAGGTGTTTTTATTACCTGTTTTATGGCTGTGAGGTGTTTTTATTACGTGTTTTATGGCTGTGAGGTGTTTTTAATTTTGTGGTGGTGAGGTGTTTTTATTACGTGTTTTATGGCTGTGAGGTGTTTTTATTGCGTGTTTTATGGCTGTGAGGTGTTTTTAATTTCGTGGTGGTGAGGTGTTTTTATTACCTGTTTTATGGTTGTGAGGTGTTTTTATTACGTGTTTTATGGCTGTGAGGTGTTTTTAATTTTGTGGTGGTGAGGTGTTTTATTACGTGTTTTATGGCTGTGAGGTGTTTTTATTACGTGTTTTATGGCTGTGAGGTGTTTTTATTACGTGTTTTATGGCTGTGAGGTCTTTTTAATTTCGTTGTGGTGAGGTGTTTTTATTACGTGTTTTTTGGCTGTGAGGTGTTTTTATTACGTGCTTGATGGCTGTGAGGTGTTTTCAATTTCGTGGTGGTGAGGTGTTTTTAATTTCGTGGTGGTGAGGTGTTTTTATTACGTGTTTTATGGTGGTGAGGTGTTTTTAATTACTTGGTGGTGAGGTATTTTGAATTACGTGGTGGGGAGGTGTTTTCAATTTCGTGGTGGTGAGGTGTTTTTAATTTCGTGGTGGTGAGGTGTTTTTATTACGTGTTTTATGGTGGTGAGGTGTTTTGAATTACTTGGTGGTGAGGTATTTTGAATTACGTGGTGGTGAGGTGTTTTCAATTTCGTGTTGGTGAGGTGTTTTTAATTTCGTGGTGGTGAGGTGTTTTTATTACGTGTTTTATGGTGGTGAGGTGTTTTGAATTACTTGGTGGTGAGGTATTTTGAATTACGTGGTGGGGAGGTGTTTTGAATTATGTGGTGGTGCGGTGTTTTGAATTACTTGGTGGTGAGGTATTTTGAATTACGTGGTGGTGAGGTGTAATCGTCCCAAACTTCCAGTCTGCACCTACCCCTCCCCTATGTATGTGCTGAGGGGTTCTTTCTTGAAAAAAAAACATTCAACCTAAATCTTCAACCTAAATTGCCTATAAATAGTGTAGGTCGTTGTGTTATTTAGTGAACGGTTCATATAAAATCTGCAAACTTGTGATTTTTTACTTTCTATGATCACACTGAACACAAAACAACCTGTTTCCAATTTTTTAATTTATGTCCAGTGGCAAAATTCAAGATGGCCGCCAGCATATACCGAAAAAGCAATAAATCGTTATATTTGAACCAACGTATTCAATATATGCACAATGATAAGCTTATTATGGACATGCTTTTTTTACAATATATTTGTATCTTCATATGGTTGTATGAAATAGACTGTCTTCAATGTTTTCATTCATATCCATTGACAACATCAAAGATGGCGTCCACCAAATTTCGAAAAAATACGATATTTTTATATCTGAACCATTTATTTACGTACATGTATAATGATAAGCTAAGGACATTTTTGTGATTACAATATATTCTTTTCTACCAAGTATGTTACTTCTTTAAGAAGTTTTCAATGTTTTCATTAATGTCGTAGAATAAGTCCAAGATGGTGGCCACCATATACAGAAAAATCAAACCATTTATCAACATACTTGTGTTATGGAAATTTACCTAGGCATGTTATGTATCTAACAATCATGGGGAAAACAAAATGGTGTTCATACACATATCAAATTGGATGCTCAATTATACATGTATCCGGATGCTAGTTATTACTGCCACGTTATTAGTCATCACTGTCGCTGTCATCATCATCATCACTCTCTGTCTCCTCATTTGCAACATTAGTGCATGATCCTTCAGCACCTTCACACTTGCAAAGCTCTGTGCAAGACAGATTATTGGTCTTGCAAGAACACCGTCCACTGCATTTGCTGGCAATACATGAACACTTCACGAGGCCGACGACAGCCTCTGGTACCGGTGGAACTTTCGACGTCACAGGAACACAACGTCCGTCATCTAGTTGTTTCCATCCCAATGATACTGGATCTAGAAGACTTGGAACAGCTACTGTGTCCTGCACCCAAATGTTAACTTGGAAGTGTGCTCGCAGAATGTGTTCAGTTATGGATCCTTGAGTTGGAGGTAGTTTCTCTACACCCTGGTTGCCATTGAGTTGCTTGAACATATGCCACCGGAGTGCTTTAGCTGATTCATAACCAGGTTTGAAGAGCTGACACACGAACTTTTCACAACCAGCCAACACCTCCGGAGATGGATACACACCAACACCAAGCCCAGCTAGTGCATGGATTACGTCATCACTAGCCTTCATGAAGGATTTGAAGCAAGTAGGCTTTCCCTTTCCCTGGATGTGGCCAGTGGTATCACATCCAGTGAGCGCGTGGAATCCTGGCAAAGCTGCTGCACGTTCTGCGCCAATGGCCATGTAGATAGGTTTGAGTTTAATCTTCCGTCGTCGATCACCAGAGCCCATGATGATGAGACTCTCTGTGTTGAGGTCTGGGACCCTGCGCAGAGCGAGCACCAACACATCTGTGTCAGAGGAGTATATATGTGGTGTATTACCCAAACTACTCACTGCTACTGCATACATGACCAGTAACGTGTCGGCTTCCTCCTGTGTACTTGTGATGTTCACCATGTTTGATTGGGAAGACATAACACCTTTGTGTGTGTGGGTAGTGATCGGCAGTTTGCACAGCTGGACAGATTTTTGTGCAAGGTATAGCACGAGGTTGGCTTTGGTTTCCTTGGTTCCTAGGAATACCTTAAAGTCTTTGATAGGTGTGGAATCTTCTATTTTGTATCCCTTGTTTTGTGCTCTTCCTGCTGTTCGGAGCTGTCTCGTTCTGTCCTTCATGGAGTTTGTAACAGTGTAGTTATCGAATAATAAGTATATTATGTCCCGGTAGCCTCGCGACTTGTTGTCAACACTTCGAATGAAACAGCCTGACAGGTCTCGGCAACACTTTATACCATCCTTCCGAACAACCATCTCCTGCACGAGAGCCATGCCATCTATTACGACGCAGCCACTGGTGATTTTGGGTCATACAGGAGTTGCCGATTAGATTTGTGGGCTTGTACTATTTGCTGAGAGACGATTGACGCAGATCTATTAAACTCTTGTGCACGAGCTTCAGTTTTAACTGTAGTTGTACCTTTCATGATCCAAAGCACCATGCTGTGGAGCTCCTGTGGCACTACGCAATGCTCACTATTTTCGAGTGTTCCGGTGAAAACCCACGGGTCTTTCTTTGTTTCCTGGATCAATTTACGTAGGACTCTGCTTGCTTCAAATAACTTCTTCATGTCATCGTATGTGTTGTTCTTGACAGCTTCATCAACTGCAGCATTTTGTGCAGCTTTGGAATGTATCAGTGTAGGCTTCTTCGGTAATGGTGTGAACTGAACGAGATTAACATTTTCCTCGATATTTTGTCGTAGCCACCTCCGCTCGGACTTGGCGTTAGAAAACTTCAAGACATACTGGATGTTGTATTGTTCCATCTTCGATAAGTATAGCTTTTCTGCTTCGTCCATTGGAATAAATTCTCCCTCGTTGATGCGATCTTGTATTTCGGCAAAGAATTCAATTTCAGCCGTGATGTGGTGTACTGTCGGCCCACTGGCATCTGTGTTGCAGCGGTCAGCTGTCTTAGGGCATGATCCACTGTCTGCAGCATTTCCCTGCTTTAGAAACTGCCACTGTTCGGTGATGCACTTCTTGTGGTAGACAATATCACGTGACAGCGCATCATTGTCAGATAGGACAGTGGCATAGTTAACCTTCCATTCTTGGTTGTTGGAGTGGTGTACTATGTCCTTTAGCTGCTTTCCAATATTTGCTGATTGACATTCGTGCAAGGGACCTTGTATTTTACCTTGACAGAAGAAACATTCTGTTTTGTCATATGCAGTTAACTGTGATCGGGTGTACTTTTTTGACACTGGCTCTTCGTCCGTAGCACTAAGTGTTGATGAAGCAGTTGGTCTCCCCACGGTTCGGCTACTAAGGAGAGTAACATCGGATGTTGCACACGCTCGGTTGTAGCGCTTTTCATCACGTATTATATGTTCTTTATTTGTGCTCATAGCACGTTCTGTGCCACACAACATGTTTGTCACATAAATCTTGTGCTGTCAATTGTCCAATTTTTTCGTTGAGTGCAATAAAGTCAGTGTTTCCAAACTGCGCTCTCAAACGAACCGCTGTTAGAAATTTGTCATACGTTGATTGCTTTTGGGACTTTGGGGGTTCCTTTAATTGTTCTTCTTTTGAAGTTTGACATTTGATGCACAGCTTGAAATTTAGTTCGGTACGTGCCCTTTTCTCCAGAGGTTCCGCTTCGGATGCCATTATTTACCTGCAAGTAGAAAAGAAAATACATGTTTAGAAATGGACACTTCATAAGCTGGTCAACTCTGATTTCATGGCAGATTGCACCCATGCATCCATTCCTGTGGTTACATTATTATGGCTCAAGCCATGCAGTCTTCCATAGAACGATCAGGACAGATTTATTTTGCTGAAAAACAAATATACATAATCATTATTATAACCCAAATATTTGTGTACCGTTCATTGGGTATTTTTATGGGTGTGCCATGCCATATGGCGCCAATTATACCTCATATTGGATGATTATTCACTTTATGCTTTGTGTTATTGATGATATAAGTACTTCAATGAATTCAGTGACCAAAAAAACCTATAAAACGATATACTGGACAACTATATCCATTACAAATGTCCAAAATAGTTGGCGATTAAGCGATTATCGTGTTAAATGGCCGCCATCTTGGATTTAGTGCGTATCCATGCTGGAAAAAATTGGAAACAGGTGGTTTTGAGTCCTATGTGATCTAAAGAAGTCAATAAGTACCAGTTTCAAGATTCTATATGAAAGTTTCACTCCCCTGTTAATTGCAACATAACCGCATACACTATTAAAAATGTAATATCACAAACACAAGAAATACATTTGTGCAAAGTAATTGTTTGTATTATGATTGGTGAAAATCATGACAACACAGCAACTCAGGTACAGTCATTAGCCTCAGCTAAAATAAGCCTGATTCCTCAGTATCGACGCTTGGTAAGGCAAGCGCAGCGAGCCTCACCAGGCTAGTATATATATATATATATATATATATATATATATATATATATATATATATATATATATATATATATATATATATATACACATGAGGTAGTCAAGAAGTAAGCTTTCATCCCAGCTTTCATCCCCAGCCCCAGTCACTACACACTGTAACAAAGTGTTGCCTTCTGTTTCGTAACGTCGCAGAAGTTCTTCACATGCGTCCACTCGCCGTTCTTTCAGTGCTGGCGTGAGATGTCTAGGTACACACCTTGCAGACACTTTGTGGAACCCCAACATGTTGTGAATGATATGGTGTACTGAACCATGGCTAATGTTCAATTTGGAGACCACTTCATCCAGCGTAATGCGACGGTTTTCCCAAAGTACACGCTCAAATGCTGCAACCATTTCTGGTGTGTCGGCTGTGTGAGGCCGACCCAAGCGAGCAGCGTCTGCCACACTGGACACTCCTCTTTTAAACTTCCTGTCCCAGTCATACACCTGCTGCAGTGATAAACATGCGTCACTATATTGCATTTTCATTCTGCGATGGATTTCACTGGGATTCACACCCTCACTTCTCAAGAAACGGATGACAGAACATTGCTCCTCACTGGTGCATGATTCTAATGGAGCCGCCATCTTGGAACTGCTCTACTGACGTCATACACTCAATGTTGCCAGATCTAAAACAGGCAAAACATGACTCTTTCCCATAGACCGGGCACTGACCGGGTCGTCAGTCGATGTCCTCAGCATCATCCCGTTTCGGCCCTTCAACCTCGATACAGTCAGCTAAGGTGGGCCAACAGGGGCACATACACATCTACATGCAGCACTACACCTGGATGCGTACATACCCCCACCCCCAGCTAGTGCGAACGCAGACTACAACAGCAACACCTCCACATCCAGAATCCACAGCACCAAACAAACATGGTGGAACACTCAAACACCCACCTTTATACACTTCACCACTCACCAACAAACACACCAGATCATTCATACACACACATCCACACACATACACACACAACACCAACCAACCACCTACCCTTACAACATACACCACTCAACATACAACAACACACACACTCATGCAAAAATTCATTCATGCAAAAACACACACCCTCACCCACTCACTCACTCACATACACAAAATAAGAAATAATAATCGTAACAAAAAAAACAAAAACCACACACAACGAACCACCTACCCTTACCAACATGCACCACTCATGCAAACATGCAAAACCATTCATGCAAAACCACACCCACTCATGACCCACGCCTGCAACACACACACACACACACACACACACACACACACACACACACACACACACACACACACACACACCATTCACACACCTCCATCTCTCTTCTGTGCTCAGTCACTGCCCCTTTAGGCTGAAATGACCCACCACCCACAACCTCAACCTACACCGTTCGACGTGCCTCCATAAACCTCCTCCATATCCAAAATGAGCCTTTCAAGGCAACCTGGGCCACTCTGTCACACATCCTCCTTCTTTCTGTCCCACACACTCCAGGCCGAGCAAGAAATGCAGAAAAGGAATTTCCAATATACGCTCTACACCCCACCTCAAATGGCTGACACAAAACTCGCCAACCCTTCTCCCGGCACTCTGCCTCCAGCTCAATGTACTTTCCTCTCTTCCTCTCGTGCACCTCCTCCATGTTCTCTTCCCAAGGTACAGCCAATTCCCCGAAGATGACCTGTCTTGTTGCACCTGACACAATGACAATGTCAGGCCACAACCTTGTCACACAGATCTCCTCTGGTAATACCAATTGTGGCTTTAGGTCTGCCACCACCTGCCAATCACAAGCATCTGACAGCCCTCTTGCTTTCCACCTCCTCCTCTTTCCACCTTTTACCACTTGGCCCTCTTTGACAAACCACAACTCTCCCCCATCAGTCTCCTTCTCCACTCTTCTTTCTCTCGACCTCAGTACCTCTTGTTGCACCATCTGCACCACCACCGCCAGCACCTGATCATGTCGCCACCTGTATTGTCCTGCTGCCAATGCTACTGAACATGCACTCAGTGCATGCTGCACCGTTCCCACAGCTCCACACAAATAACATCTCTCCTCCTGCAACAACCCCCACAATCTCAAGTTTACTGGTGACGGAAGTACATCATACGTTGCCCGCAACAGGAAATTCAACAATATTGGCTCCATCCTCCAAATCTCTTGCCACTTCAACATCCTCACCCACATACCTTTTCACCTAGTCCAAGCACCTTGCTGTGCCTGACCGACTGCTTTCACATATCTCCCCTCCTCTTCCTTTCTTCTCACCTCCCTCTCAACCATCTTCCTCCTCTCTTTCACACATGCCTTTCCCCTTTCTTTCCCCCCCCCCTTTTTTTTCTTCCTTTCACACATGCCTGTACGTATATATAAAATATATATACATGTCATTCACATGTCACATTACGTTTTCCGGTTGTCCGTCCGTCCGTCCGTACGGGCTGAACCTCGTTTTTCTCAGCAACCACATGTCCGATTGAGACGAAACTTTCAGGGGAGGAGTGACACCCATGCAGAATGTTTTTTTGACAATTGTGATGTCATAGGTCACATGGTATGGCAGTCATCTTGGATTAAAAGCAACTAATGAAACAACTTATTTTTCGGAAATAGTTGAATGAAAAATTTGAAACTTATGTTACGTGGTCCTCCCGGTAACTACCTGGTCTTGGTGACCCCCGGACCGTGGGAGGGACCCCGCCAGAAAGATATATGGTTTATCCGCTTTCGTAACGCAATCAATATGAATTCCGGTCAAGAAGAAACCCCACACCAAGGATCCGGAATAATCAATAATATATTCACTGAGCAATCAACAACCATCAACAATGCACAATCAATATTACAACCATGTGAACTCATCTACACAAACTCTAAGATGGCCATCTTAATCTTATACATTCCTCACGTGAGCCCCACTCCTGACTCCCTCCGTGGTCAATGTCTCTCCTCTCCGCACACGGGCGGTTGAACGAGCCCCGGGCGGACGTGCTCTAAACGTGCCGTCTCGGACTGGGGCCGCGGCTGCAGCGCACCTCCTTGCCAAGCCACGGGGCAAACCCAGCGCGGCGTCCAACGTGCGCGAGGCCCCAAGTGCGACCCTTACGCGTCCTTGTAGGTGGGCAAAACCCAGCGCGGCTTCCGACGCGAGCGAGGCCCAACGTGCGGACCCGTACGCGTCTTTGTAGACGGGGCAAAACCCAGCGCGGCTTCCGACGCGAGCGAGGCCCAACGTGCGGACCCGTACGCGTCTTTGTAGACGGGGCAAACTGTCCCGGACGCTTGGTTTCGTGCACGAACTCACGGTGACTGGCCATGTCAAAAGGTATTTACCGCCCAGGTAACTCCTCTCGCCAGACGTTTCGCAACGGCGCGTTTTCCGCGCAGCGTAAGGTCGATTCCACCTTCTCGTCGTCGCGGGGCGAGGAAGAAGAAACCTTCCTTTCCCTCGTGTCTTTTCTCCTCCGTTTCCCGTCACTTCCCCTTCCGGCCACTTCCGTTTCCTGCCACTCTTTCAGAAGGGCTCCTGACCCTCCAACCACAACAACTACACAACAACTTAATATACTACACACGGAAGCAAACACCTGCATGGTAATTCACATACATTCACATAAATATGTAACACTCCCCCCCTTCAAGAAAGAAAGTTTGAACCCAGCGAAAACTTTCTTTGCCGGCCAATTTGGAGAAACAAACCAGATAACTCAACCCCCCCACATTATCAGTTCCCCCCGGGCACAGTTATCACTTAAAAATAAAGCCAGTTAAGCCACTCGATAGCACTTTTCCGGGAGGCCAAGCCGAGTATTCACTACATGGATGCCTTTAGGAACGCGGAGTTCACGGTTAGTCCGTGCAGGAAAGTTCTCTACATGGGCGCCTTGAGGAACGTGGAGTTCACGGTTAGTCCGTGCAGGAAAGTTCTCTACATGGGCGCCTTTAGGAACGGCGTTCACGGTTAATTCGTGTAGGAATCTTGGCTCGGCGGCTCCGCCGCCTTCAGTGCTTCAACTTCTCAGAACGTCCCTAATAATTAGGGTGGGACCACTGGTCCCTGTAGTCCCCTGAATACCGGTCTTTTTCTCGGCCACTACTTTGCCAATTCTTCCTTCGGGAGCGGCCGTAACTCCGGGAGCCTCCATAATAATATTGACTGCGGCCACCACCAAAACTACCGCCCAGTTGTCCTCTCCTGTAGACCTCTCGACGCCTACGAAATGCCTTCCCTACTGTTATGGTCCGACCCTCCAAATCCTTGCCATTCCAATTCTTCTCTGCCTCTCTGGCGTCTTTTGTGCTGGCAAACGTGACAAAGCCGAACCCTCTTGACTGTTGCGTTTCCCAGTCTCTTACCAACCGCACTTCCACCAGCGGCCCATATCTGTTGAAGACAGAGGTCAGAACTTCTTCCTCTGTTTTGAAGTTCAGTCCCCCTACAAATAACTTGGCACTTTTGTCACCATCCCGAGCTGGTGTGGTGTTATTTTCCCTGCTGGGCTCTTTCTCAACCCTCAGGTTACCATAAACTTGACCCCCGGCCAAATCATTCCCGAGAACCACAGATACACCCTCTACAGGAAACGTGGCTTGTAAACCGACGGTGACCGGTCCTGACACCAAATCGGACTCCAACTGGATGACCTGAAGGGGAGCACTAACACCGCCCCCGATCCCCTGTAAACGAACACTATCCCCCGTTGCCGTCTCCTCGGACCATGGCAAAATGCCTTCAAGCATTAAAGATTGATGGGCCCCTGTGTCTCTCAATATCCTAACCGGTCTCCGGTTAGTCGAGGCTCCATCCAGTGACACAAACCCCTCGGAAACAAATGGTTGGTAACCCTCTTGATGGCGATTTCTTACGCTAGCCATCGCATTCGGAGTTGTAATAGTCGGACTCCGCTCTGGGTTGTCCCTTTTCATGAGGTAACAACTGGACATCAAGTGTCCAGGTTTTTTGCAAAACGCGCAAGTAGGCCCGGAGGAAAAACTCGGGGTCTGCCTCGGGCCCCCCGAACTATAAGTTTGTCTTGGGCCCGCATCCCTCTGATTTCGAACCGGTGGGGTATCATAGTTGTCCCCATAATCATCTCGAGGCCGCCGCCATGTATGGTCGTTCTCCGCACCTGCTGTTCCCCACCTCCCCTGCGGAGATCTAGACGAGGAGTTAGGTTCGTGGACCCCTATTCGGTGGGTTAAGGCATAATCATCTGCCATGGTGGCTGCGTCCCACAACTTTGGTACCTTCTTTTCCTGCAGGTACACTTTGATGTCCTCGTGGACACACTGCTGGAATTCCTCCACCAGGATCAAGTCCCGCAATGTCTCGAAGTCTTTCCCGACTCCTTTTGACTCACACCACCGATCAAACATGTTTTCTTTCACTCTGGCAAACTCCACATGGGTCTCACTCTCCCTCTTCCTGGCATTCCTGAATTTTTGCCTGTAAGCTTCCGGAACCAACTCATAGGCCTTGAGGATGTGCTTCTTCAGTACCTCATAATCTGCACATTGGTCCATTGGTAATGCCGAATAAATTTCCTGAGCTTTCCCCACCAGCACACTTTGTACGAGTATGGTCCAGGCCTCCTCCGGCCAGTTTAATTGTCGAGCCACTTTCTCAAAGTGTGGGAAGAATTTCGCGACTTCCTTTTCACTGAACGGTGGAACCAGCCTCACATGTCTGCCCACATCCCAGGTTTTCTGGTTAGGTGTCGACCCCGTCAGCAAGGGTGGTGCCTCTCCCCGTTCTCTCATTAACTCCAGCTCCTTGCATTTGATTTCTTGCTGAAGCTCCATGTCACGTTCCTTTAATTCCCTTTCCGCTTTTCTCTCCTCTGCTTCGAGGTCCCTTGCAGCTCTCCTTTCCTCTGCTTGTTCCTTTTCTCTTCTTTCCTGGAGTTCTCTTTCCTCTCTCCTTTCCTCTGCTTGTTTCTCTTCTCTCCTCTCCTCTGCTTTCCTTTCTTCTTCTGCTCTTTCCTTTTCTGCTTTCCTTTCTTCTTCTGCTCTTTCCTTTTCTGCTTTCCTTTCTTCTTCTGCTCTTTCCTTTTCTGCTTTCCTTTCTTCTTCTGCTCTTTCCTTTTCTGCTTTCCTTTCTTCTTCTGCTAACCTTTCCTGGAGTTCTCGTTCCACTCTCCTTTCTTGTGCTTGTTTCTCTTCTCTTCTCTCTTCTGCTTTCCTTTCTTCTTCTGCTCTTTCCTTTTCTGCTTTCCTTTCCTCTTCTTTTATCCGTTCCTGGCTCCGTAATTGCAACTCCAGTTTCCGGAGCTCAACGTCTTCTGGTTCTTCGGGTAGCCACTCCCAGGCTAACTCGTCCCATGTTCCTAATCCCACCATAGATTGTATCACCGTGGCCTGCAACTCTGCCTTCCTCAAATTAGTTCGGACCTCCAAGTTAAAATGTTTGGCCAATTTCAAGAGATCCGACTTTAGCAACGCTCGGAACTGTGCCTCACTCGGGGTTACCCCAAAGTTCTGTGCCACAAACGCCATGGTGCCTATCGTTAACACCTGTTAACCTTCACCCCAAGACTTTCCCCAATTTCTCAAAAAAAAATATTACCAATTAATAATTAATTAATAAATTTTAATTACCAAAAATATTATTATTTTATTATTTTATACACTTTTAGATCCCGGACGAGCCCCCAATTCTGTTACGTGGTCCTCCCGGTAACTACCTGGTCTTGGTGACCCCCGGACCGTGGGAGGGACCCCGCCAGAAAGATATATGGTTTATCCGCTTTCGTAACGCAATCAATATGAATTCCGGTCAAGAAGAAACCCCACACCAAGGATCCGGAATAATCAATAATATATTCACTGAGCAATCAACAACCATCAACAATGCACAATCAATATTACAACCATGTGAACTCATCTACACAAACTCTAAGATGGCC
This sequence comes from Myxine glutinosa, assembly GCF_964187855.1. Lineage (NCBI taxonomy): Eukaryota > Metazoa > Chordata > Myxini > Myxiniformes > Myxinidae > Myxine > Myxine glutinosa. Next base: position 287,276,105 of record NC_136261.1, on the reverse strand, counting down.
ATCTTAATCTTATACATTCCTCACGTGAGCCCCACTCCTGACTCCCTCCGTGGTCAATGTCTCTCCTCTCCGCACACGGGCGGTTGAACGAGCCCCGGGCGGACGTGCTCTAAACGTGCCGTCTCGGACTGGGGCCGCGGCTGCAGCGCACCTCCTTGCCAAGCCACGGGGCAAACCCAGCGCGGCGTCCAACGTGCGCGAGGCCCCAAGTGCGACCCTTACGCGTCCTTGTAGGTGGGCAAAACCCAGCGCGGCTTCCGACGCGAGCGAGGCCCAACGTGCGGACCCGTACGCGTCTTTGTAGACGGGGCAAAACCCAGCGCGGCTTCCGACGCGAGCGAGGCCCAACGTGCGGACCCGTACGCGTCTTTGTAGACGGGGCAAACTGTCCCGGACGCTTGGTTTCGTGCACGAACTCACGGTGACTGGCCGTGTCAAAAGGTATTTACCGCCCAGGTAACTCCTCTCGCCAGACGTTTCGCAACGGCGCGTTTTCCGCGCAGCGTAAGGTCGATTCCACCTTCTCGTCGTCGCGGGGCGAGGAAGAAGAAACCTTCCTTTCCCTCGTGTCTTTTCTCCTCCGTTTCCCGTCACTTCCCCTTCCGGCCACTTCCGTTTCCTGCCACTCTTTCAGAAGGGCTCCTGACCCTCCAACCACAACAACTACACAACAACTTAATATACTACACACGGAAGCAAACACCTGCATGGTAATTCACATACATTCACATAAATATGTAACACTTAGCACATTGTCAAGTACTCCCAATGTGGAACAAAAGCATGATAATGATGGCATCATTGGTGAAGTGGTATACCAGCAAAAAATGTTTATTTTTTTTTTAATCCCTTCTCAGAAACTGCTTCACCGATCGATGTGAAACCTGTCATGGCTGGTGAAAATGTGATACTTGAAAACAGCTGAAGGGATTTAAATCTAAATTTAAATCAAAGACACAGTCGCATTGTTCTAGTTACCCTCACCTGAGGAGAGGGTATTGCATTTGAGTCCGGTTGTTTGTCTGTCTGTCTGTCTGTCTGTCTGTCTTTCTGTTTGTTACTTGCCGGAAAAGATTCCGGCAAGTATGTTAGTTGGTTGGTTACTTGCCAGAAAAGATTCCGGCAAATATGTTGATCGGTTGGTTTGTCTGTTTGTCTGTCTGTTTGTCTGTCTGTCTGTTTGTGCGCAGCACTACGTCTACACCATTGCATGGAGAATCGCCAAACTTTACACACATATTTGTCTTGCCCTGGAATAGACTGTTCTCAATTTTTAACTCTCTCGGCCCAAGGCCTCCATTATGACGTCATAATTTGATAATTCGACATGTACAAAACTTCATTCAATCAAGATGCAATTTCTTGTGCGCCATGACGGCATAAACTGGTGGAGAAAAAATAATGATGATGTCATCGGTCACGTGGTTTGGCCGCTATCTTGGAAAAACCGAAAAACCTTGCACCTCTATATCTCCGAAAGTGGTGAATAGAAAAAATTGAGACATGGCTCATTGTAAAGAACTCTCCATGGGGAATCAAATATTTTAATGATGATGTCATTGGTGCCTCCATTATGACGTCATAATTAGACAAGTACAAAACTTCATCCGATCAAGATGCAATTTCTTGAGCGCCATGTTGGCATAAACTGGCGGAGAAAAAAAAAATGATGTCATCGGTCACGTGCTTAGGCCGCCATCTTGGAAAAACCGAAAAACTTTGCACCTCTATATCTGCGAAAGTGGTGAATAGAAAAAATTGCGACATGGCTCATTGTAAAGAACTCTCCATGGGGAATAAAATATGTTAATGATGATGTCATAGGTGCCTCCATTATGACATCATAATTCGACAAGTACAAAACTTAATCCGATCAAGATGAAATTTCTTGAGCATCATCAATGAATAAATTAGTTTAGAAAACAAATAATGATGACGTCATCGGTCACAAGGTTCGGCCGCCATATTTGTCCAAACTGGCCGATAAGAAAGTACATTCCAGCAAGTCCTCGGTCTCTGACCGATTTTTCATTTGTCTGTTTGTCTGTCTGTTTGTGCGCAGTACTATGTCTACATCGTTGCACATAGAATCGCCATACTTTACACACATATTTGTCTTGTCCTGGAATGGACTGTGCCCAATTTTTAACTCTCTAGGCCCAAGGCCTCCATTATGACGTCATACTTCAATAATTCGACAAGTACAAAACTTAATACGATCAAGATGAAATTTATTGAGCATAATCGAGGAATAAATGTGTTTAGAAAACAAATAATGATGACGTCATCAGTCACGTGGTTCTGCCGCCATATTTGTTTTTACACAAAAGCCTTAAAAACCACTGAAAATACATCCTGGCGAGCGTTTGCAATCTCTGATTGCTCTTTCTTGTTGTTATTTTAAATGGGGGTTGTTTTGGAGTGTGTGAATGTGAGGGTTTGAACCACTTCATACCTCCAAAATAGAACTAAAATTCATTCCATGTTTGTAGAAGAAATTATATTGCACCTTAATTATTTCTTTGTGACATGATGAAATATTGGTGTTGTAATGGCTAATTGTTTAAGTTCAGTATCTGAATGCAAATTACTTTGTTCTTAAGTTTACCTGAACTTCCTTAATGTTAATGGGTGAAATATGGTGTCATGGAATTACTTCCACGAAGTCATGTCTGTCATTTCCCCACTCTCAATACCCATTCCTTCCAGCAACAAAGGGGTAGGCACTGGGAATGGGGATATATTTCATGGCATGATCTGACCATGATCTGATCTGACCTCTAAATGAATGCAAAATATGGTGGTGATTGTCCAAGCTGTTTTTGTTTCTACAAGGTTCAGACATGAATCATTAATTATGTGAATGGAGAATCCAGCTGTGGAGATGACTTGTAATTTTGCACTGTACACATGACAGAGTGCAAGTGCTTTACTGATCCCCAGCCAGATGGGCGGGTATTACAATCCCGTCGGGAGCGGATGTTCCATACGAGTCCCATCCGGGGACTCCTGCCTCACTCATTTTCTGGGATTCATTCATGTTAATGTTTTGAATCAATCAAAAAAGGTTTATCATTTCCATTGCATATATTGCAAAATATTACACCACACAAACATCCATCAGGCTTTATTTACAGCATATAATGTATTTAGCAAAAATAATTCACATACTCCATCCACCCGAAGGCTGTATAAACTGCTAGTTTTATGATTTAAGCCTCTTTATGTTGAAGAAATATGGGAATTTTTTAAAATTGATAATAAAGACCTTGATTTTTTTTAAATGTTGGATATAAAATACATACTTTCTCCACAGTCACTGAAACGCACAGAGCATAATGGACCAGGCCTGCGTTACCGTGTCAGCTGGCAGCAGCAGAGATTGGACAAAATGTGGAATGAAGCCATCTTCACAAATGCTTCACACTACACAGTGAATGGGACTCCCACATTTGTCCCATTTCACATCAGAGTTCAAGCCATCAATGATGTTGGTGAAGGTCCGATGCCCAATGCTGTGCTCGGCAATTCAGGGGAAGATTGTAAGTGACGTGTAGTGAGGACGCAACACAGTCAAATAATGCTGATTGTTTGGCACTGGAAGTAGCAGACTCTTTTTTTAAATCACAGGAGGTTTAGAATAACGCATTTCTTTGTGAAGAATATTTACTCTGCTAAGGCTTATTTTGCCTCCCAATTGTCAACACAGAAAACTTGGGTCCTTTATATTTTTTAATTTGTGTTTGTCTGTAATTTTAAAATGTAACCATAAAAACAGCATAATTCAAACCTAAGCCTTCTTAAATATCAGAGGAGCACCATAAACATGATATATTCTTCCATGAAAGTGATGCAGGAAGATTCACCACATGAGAAACCAATACCTTCCATGGATTGAGTAAGAGGTCCCACTGATTTATAATATTAGATAAGCTTGTAGAATAACATAATTTCACTGAAATAGCTTAAATATGCACAACAATGAAACAGGTATCGTTTGGTTCAAATTTTAATCCATTCTAAATATGTGGAGAGCAATGCAAGGCATATTTTCCACATCAGCAATGCAATGTGTTATAAGCAGCATATTCTTACATTATAAAATGAATCTTTTTTTTTTGTATACAAGATCGAGGCTCGTGTAAGACCTAACATTAATCACCAAAAAAAAAAACGGACACAAAACATATAATAAAGGGAGCGGGAGACAAGATGGGGAGAGAGAGGGAAGCACACAAGTACAACAGTAAAGAACAGGGACATCGGGAGATCTGTGGGAGGGAGAGGGCTTGGGGGGAGGAGGCATGGGAAGGGGGGGAGGGGGGATGGAGAGGTAAAAACACATAGACACTGCTAGGACTTCAAGGAAAAGTCGGTATTTCAAAAAAGTGGATCTGGGGTGAATTAACGGTGGCAGAAAAGATCAAGGTTTTGGATGGGGGAAGATAAGAGATGGTTGTGGACAGCTGTTTTAAAGACCTGGAGGGAGGAGTGGGATTGAAGAGGGTGAGGGAGTTTGTTCTAGAGTTGGGAGAAAAGAGGAATGAAAGAGTGAAGGTGAGCAGAGAGTCTTGATTTTGGCAGTTTAACCATTAGAGGGTTGCTTGCAGATCTTGTGCGACCTGCTGGAATATTTGGTGGACAGAGCACAGACAGAGCTGGGGGAGCTAGGCCGGAAAGGAGTCGGTAGAAGATAGAAAGTCCACCAACCTGCCTGCGGTGAGTAAGTGAAAGGCCCTCGGAGGTAGCTTCATAGCGGGAGATTCCAATAATTCTGAAAGCATTGGTTTCAACAGCGTGAAGCTGAGCTAGGTGTGAGGCAGGAGCACCAGCCCAGAGAGGAGAGCAGTATTCCATCAAGCTGCGGAGGAAAGCTTTGTATGTGGTGAGGAGATCAGGTGTGCCAAGGAAGGACTTCGCACGACGGAGGTTGCCCAGTCGGCGACTGGCTTTGGAGGCCAGCTTGGAAATGTGGTTTTATTAGGAAAGATCATGGCAGATATTGAGACCCAAAAGCTTGAGTGAAATAATTTCTTGGAGAGGATTGTTGAGAAAGTAGATGGGAGGGTTCTCCAGTCGGTCTTTTCGGGAAGACATCGTGAGAGTGTGAGATTGGTCAGGATTGAAAGACATGTTCCACTTATTTGACCAGTCTGTGATTTTGTCCAGGTCTGCAGAGAGTGAGGAGGCTGCAGATTGCTGATGTGAGGGATGAGGTATGGAGCGGCAGAGAGTGGAGTCATCAGCAAAGAGATAGAGAGGATTTTTCAGAGAGTCGGAGAGATCATTGATGAAGGCCGGAAAAATCACAGGGCGCATAACACTGCCTTGGGGAACTCCAGCCAGAACAGGCAGGGGAGATGAGAAAAATCCATTCAGGGCCACAGGTTGACTACGACCAGAGAGGAAGTCCGTAAGCCATGCGTGGAGATGTCGATGGACACCACAGGAGGAGAGTTTGGTGAGCAGAGCGGAGTGCCAGACCGTATCGAAGGCAGATGATATGTCAACGGAGACAGCTCTGATTTCATGTTTGGCATTGAGGACTTCCATCCATTGTTGAGACAACAGAAGCAGCATGTCCAGAGTAGAGTGACCTGGTCTGAATCCAAATTGATGATCAGATATCAAGCCATTGGAGAAGAAGAAGGATTTGATATCTGAAGCAATGATGGATTCCATGACTTTGCAGATAATTGGGAGCAGGCTGATTGGTCTGCAGTTGCAAGGATCTATTTTTGCACCTTTTTGTGTGAAGCGGTAATGTTGGCCGATTTCCAAGATGCTGGCAGATGACCTTGAGCAAAAGAGAGAGTGAAGAGAACAGAGAGAGGGTGTGAAAGAACAGCAGAGCGGCATTTTAGGAACCGAGGGCTGATGCCGTCTGGTCCAGTTGCAGAATCAGAGTCGAGGATTGACAGAAACAATTGACAGATGACAGAAATTGATACACGATTGACAGAAATTGACAGAAACACATGAAAGCCTGCTTGGAGTTTGCAAAAAAGCACTTAATGGACTCTCAGACTGGGAGAAACAAGGTTTTGTGGGCTTTCATGTGTCTTTCACTGAGGAGAGTCTTCTGTCTGGCCACTCTGCCATAAAGCCCAGATCGGTGGAGTGTTGCAGTGATGTTTTTCCTTCTGGAAGTTTCTCCCATCTCCACACAGGATCTCTGGAGCTCAGCCAGAGTGACCTTCGGGTTCTTGGTCACCTCTCTTACCAAGGCCCTTCTCCCCCGATTGCTCAGTTTGGCCGGCGGCCAGCTCTTCGAAGAGTCCTGATTGTTCCAAACTTCTTCCATTTAAGAATTATGGAGGCCACTGTGCTCTTGGGAACCTTCAATGCAACAGGAATGTTTTTTGTCGGCTTCCCCAGATCTGTGCCTCGACACAATCCTGTCTCTGAGCTATGCAGGCAGTTCCTTCGACCTCATGGCTTGGTTTTTGCTCTGAAATGCATTGTCACCTGTGAGACTTTATATAGACAGGTGTGTGCCTTTCCAAATCATGTCCAATCAATTGAATTTACCACAGGTGGACTCCAATCAAGGTGCAGAAACATCTCAAAGGTGATCAAGAGAAATGGGAGGCACCTGAGCTAAATTTCAAGTGTCATAGCAAAGGGTCTGAATACTAATGTCAATGTGATATTTAAGTTTTTTCTTTTTAATAAATTTGCAAAACTTTCTAAAATCCTGTTTTCTCTTTGTCATTATGGGGTATTGAGTGTAGATTGATGAGGGGGAAAATGAATTTAAATGAATTCAGCATAAGGCTGCAACATAACAAAGTGTGAAAAAGTGAAGGGGTCTGAATACTTCCTGAATGCACTGTACCTTCGTCAGGCTGAACAGTTTATGTTTTGTCTCCCACTGCTGGGCCAGATCTGGATTCAGACCGAAACCAAAATCTAATCAGCTTGTTCTTGTCACCAAACCAACTCATCCACCAAGTTTAGTCATAACTCTTCCACAACTTTTTAAAATATCATGTTATATAATCGCTTTTTGCCCGATCTCTCAAAGTTGAAGAATCACTTATAAATTAAATAATTCTCATATCCGAATCCATATTGAGATCTTCACCAAAATTTGAATCGATTCGTTCTTGTCACACACCCAACTTGTCCACCAGGTTTTGTCCAATTCCGTCCATAACTTTTTGAAATATCCTGATATAAATCGTTATTCGCCCTGTCACTCATTGGTGAAGAATGACTTTAAAAAATTCCCTGATCTGGATCCGGATTCGAATCTTCACCAAAATTGAATGAATACCTACATGCGCAGCACGGTTTGTTATTACTTACACAATGTGTAAGCATGCCCCACTAGTGTATATATATATATATATTTCAGCTGTACCTTCCATGAAAAACATTTTATTCATATCATGTGCCCTATATGGTTCAACACTATGTTCCATGGTGTTTCTGACTCGTTGAGATCCCTGCCCTCGTTTCTTATCATGATTTGCTTTATTTTTGCAACTTTTGGATCAGATCCACTGAAGGCACCTGAAGGGTTAAAGTTGGACTTCCTGAACAGCACTACAGTCCAGGTGTCATGGAAACCCCTTCCTGCAGATTCTGTCAGAGGACACCTGCGAGGATATAAGGTACATTTAGCTAAACTAGTACACCTGCTCACTATGGAAGCAGCAGGGTTAGTCTTGTTATTATCCTTATTATTATTGCCAATTATTATTACTATTTGTATTACTTATGTTAGATCAGGTCATCGAAAAGATCAGACTGTTCCTCTCCATTCTAAATTCCCGATAATAAAATTTACTTCCGTGAGGGTGTTCGGGGGGCAATATCGCAAATCACAAAACCCCCTTGGTGGAAAAAAAATTCCTTGGGGAGGGGGCAAATGAAATCGTTACAACCTTCATTGTGTGACCCTTAGTTCACCTGTCACGTTTGGTTGAGATTGGATAAGTAACGACCGAATGTATCGTGGTCAAGCATCGGCAGACACACAGACACCAAATTGCATTTTTTTTTTTTTTCGTATCCAAGATCGAGGCTCGTGTAAGAGCTAACATTAAATACAAAAAACACATATATGGACACATAAAACATGTCGTAAAGGGAACGGTAGACAAGGTGGGGAGAGAAAGAGGGAAGCACACAAGCACATCAACAGTAGAGAACAGGGACATCTGTAGATCTGTGGAAGGGAGAGGGCTGGCGGGAGAGGGGGGGGGGGGGTGTGGAGGGAACACGGTATAAAACAAATTGACACAACTAGGAATTTCAGGAATGAAGTCGGAGATTGAAAGATTTTCGTATTATCAAGCATCAAATTTGTTTTTATGCACAGATGCTGAAGATCACTGAAGTGCTAAGTTATAGATGTGATATATGGTTTATGTACATACCGACAGAATGGTATGGAGTAAGCATACAAGGGATATACACATAAGCAATATTTTCTTTAATCAAAGTCGAGGCTCATGGAGGAGCGAAATGAGAAGAGTGTTTTGTGAATTTGACCAACACAAAAGGACCAAGGGAATCGTCAATGTATTATACAATATTGACCTCTGCTGGCAGAAAGGGGTGCTACAACATAGGGAGTTGAGGTGTGGCAGGAACTTTTATAAAAGGATCATCAATTAAAATGTGAAATGGCAGAAAATAGCAGTGAAAGATAAATTTGAAACAGTGTAGGGAAGAACACCATTGGATAGACACAGGATGGTGATTCCACAAATAGTGAAGGAGGTAAACAAGAAACCTGGACTTTTGATGTTTCATTAGGAGGGTGGTTGGTGAGAGTGGGGGGTGGTGGATGAATGTATTCACCATGGTGGAGCTGGTAAGAGGTGAACACCCACTGTAAAAGAGCAGGAGTATCGGAGAATATCGCAAGATGACCAATCAATCTAGGGTAACAAAGCAGTTCACCCTGTGTGGTAGCCTCTTGATGAGTTGTGCCAATTAAATGATTTCCAGAGCCTTGGCCTCCAAGGCTTTCACAAGTGAAATTTGTAAGACTACGAAAAAACGAAAATATCATATGGATGGTGATACCATATGTTGGCAGTTCCATCCCACCTGGATGGATTTGTGTGAATGCTTCAACTAATATAATACACACAGAACACAAAAACCTCATGCATAATTTCCTCTTTGAAGAAATCTACCATATAAACCACGATGTCAGTTTGTGCGTTTGTACAGATGTCTGTCCCCTTCATAAGGGTAGGTTTTAAAGGCCAATATTTTAACACGAATGTGTGTTTACTGCGATCTATTTTTGAGGATAAAACAAACTCGAAAAACATTTCCCATAAAAGAGTAAATATGTCTTTTTTATTGGAATTGTAGACGGTGGCTTGCCAACCGAGCCTCAAGGGCAGTGTACAGAAAGGTTTTTTTTTTTAATAACAATAAATACAAGGCGCAGGGAGGTGAAATTATATGCACGTGATGTGCAATGCGTGCAGAGTAAAACCAGTGTTCATTTACATCCGTATGATGTCTAATAAATAAAGACGTTACATGCAAACCTGACACTAGGCCGAGGCTTCAGACTTTGGCACGCTCACGAGGCTGTACTGTCAAATAAACTGTTCCAGCATGTCATGTTTGACGGGTTTTTCTTGTGTAATATATTTCACAAACACAACTCGTGGAACTAAAGAAATATTTTAATTCAGAGTGAAATGCATATAATTTTCAATTCTGGAATTATATTTAAATGGTTGCGTGTTGGCTTATTCTAAAGCCTGGTGTTGGCTTAGCGGTTAGGGTGCTGGCTTGGGATCCTCGGATCCTGGGTTCAGAATCCCAGTCAATTGCTGAATTAACACCAGGGGGATTGACTCAGCCTGTCATCCTTCCGAGGTCGGCAAATTGAGTACCAGTTCACTGGTAATTCCCTGTGTGTCGCAAGAGGCGACTAACAGGGTTGGTGGCAGGAAGGGCATCCGGCCATAAAACATTGCTTCAAAAAGGGGACCACGGTGCCTGAAAAAGGCCAACCCCTGCTCTGTGGGGAAAAATGGCCTCTAAAGGTGGTTCCTTTTCCTTTGTATTTAAATGGTTGCGTGGATGTAATATGTAAATTACGACAGTTTCTATAGTCTGGTTGGGTAATGCATACTGGAAACTGTGTGAGCAGAGAAAAATAGACAGTTCTCATATGAATATAATTCTGAGAAAAAAGATTCCACCCAAGTTTGAAAATGTATTGATATTTGTCCTGCAGACTTGAGGGTCAGCTACATTCCACATATGGAAGGGATGGAGTTGGGAGTTGCATTCTTTTTTTTCTTTTCTTTTTTCTTTTTTGTATACAAGATTGAGGCTCGTGAAAGAACTAACATTAATCACACAAAAAATGAAACAGACACATAAAACATATATACGATGGGGAGAGAAGGGGAAGCACACAAACACAACATTTGAGAGCAGGGACATCGGGAGATCTGTGGGAGGGAGAGGGCTTGGGGGGAGGAGGAGTGGGAAGGGGGTGGGGGGTGGGAGAAGTATAAAACACATGGACACTGCAGGGATTTTATATTCTTAAATATAAAATTGGAAATGGAAGAGTATTTGCAAGGGTAGGAGAGAATTATTGTTTGTGATGATGTTGGGAGGATCAGATAAGAATGGTGAAGAGAAGAGTGTTATTCAAATATGTAAGGGAAGGAGGAGGTAAATATGTTGTCGTCTTTTCTTTTCAATTTTGAAAATGTCCCCTAATAGCAAACGTGATGTGTTGCACCAGTTACGCTACTGGAAGGTGTTGGAGCTTGGAAATCAGAGAAGACAGGAGCCTACAATACAAGAGTTAAAGATACCTCCTGAACAGTTACAAATATTGGTGACAGGGATCGAGGGTTACAGTCTCTACCAAATGGATCTCAGGGCGTACAATGGAAAGGGAGATGGACCGTCAACACCTCGTAAAGATTTTGAAACACCAGAAGGAAGTGAGTGTTTAAAATGGAATTGTTTTTGTCTGCCATCACTACTGATTTGTATATTATATTTTGCATTCTGCACCTTAGCCAATACTAATACTATCTGAATTTTGTTCTGTTCATAGATAATGATACACGGTCACCATGTCAAAAATGGTGTTGGAGACGCAATTCCATCAATATTGTTTCTACCAACCACAATCACCGTGGCCCTTTAGTCGTTGTGTCCAAAATTTTTATTGCAAGATTATCTTAATTTACAACTTAACATAAGGTGCCACGAAGCGCTTTTTTCCAATTGGCAAAAAACTTGTAATTTCATAGGCCATCTCCGTCTACATCTCCTTGTATCTCCTTATGTGATTCCATTGTATGGTAGTGAACAGGCTTCCTATGTTCTTGTTAGACAAGACAGCTCATTTTAATCACAGTAATCTCTTTGTGGGTATGACAGGTTTCCATCCAGATCTCTCATATTATCATCCCATAAGAGTCATGCATGTGATCTAAATTGAGAATTTTGACATGCTCACATCACATCATGTGTCTGCAAGTCTCCATTTGTAGTCCATTGCAGGCAATGCTAAATTTAATGAAAATGGTACCAGTGCAGTTAAATTATGCGCCTGCAAAAAACATTAGATCTACAATTTTTAAGCAGGGTAGTATTCATCATAAAATTGCTTGTTAATTTTTTTTATTGCATTCCCATCGTATGTATGAGTAATTGATAAGAGCAGCAGAGTGCAAATCATATTTTCGGGGCGTTACTTAGCACTACGACCGAAGGCCATTTCTCAATTAATTTTCCTCAATTAAAGTGGATAATATTTTGAGGAATTTCATTTTCTCTCTGCCCAATATCCAATATAAAAAATTAATATATTGACCATTATTTTGACAGAGATTTTTCCTTAAACTCTCTACTGTACTTTTAACTCGAATAATGCAAATGTTATATCAAATTATATCACTATGGTCTGAACGGACAGTGTAAAGACACCTTTGAGCTGTCTAGCATGGATTAAATTGCCCACAAGACCGTAAATAATCCCCCTCCTGTTTCACATGTATGGCATTGCATCATCGAGTGCTCCTTCCCGAAGATTGATGTTATTAGTCCCCTACCGGTGTACACCGGAGGGGACTATAGCTTTGCACGCCATCCCTCCCTCCGTCTGTCAGTCTGTCAGTCTGTCAGTCTGTCAGTCTGTCACGCAAAGAACAGCTTTCCGAACTTTTTTTCTACACCCTTAATGCTAATGATTTCAAACTTGGTACATGATTTCCTCATGATAAGTTACAGCTCAAGTTCGAACTTCACGACGTTTCGATCATTTTTGACAAAGTTATGGCACTTTGAACTTTGGTAATTTCCCCAACAGTTTTCCGGACTATAATTTGGAGTGCGGTAAGTCAAAGCTGTTAATATTCCTTGTTTAACTCCAATTTACATTCTGTTTCCACTTTTAGTGAGAAGTAGGGGTCTGTGCAACCATTCATAAACTTTATTTGGTGCAAATCGGATATTTTTTAGTCGAGTTACGTCAGACCGTGAGTTGGTAATTATATAATCCACACAGTGCAATACGTGCAGGCTGCTCCACGGAGCGACCTTGCGGGCTTATTTTAACTCCAATTTACATTCTGTTTCCACTTTTAGTGAGAAGTACGGGTCTGTGCAACCATTCATGAACTTTATTTGGTGCAAATCAGATAATGTTTAGCCCAGTTACCTCAGACCGTTAGTTGGTAATTATATAATTCACACATAGTGCAATACGTGCAGGCTGCTCCACGGAGCGACCTTGTGGGATTATTTTAACTCCGATTTACATTCTTTTTCCCCTTTTAGTGAGAAGTAGGGGTCTGTGCAACCATTCATGAACTTTATTTGGTGCAAATCGGATAATTTTTAGCCGAGTTACCTCAGACCGTGAGTTGGTAATTATATAATTCCCCAACAGTTTTCCGGACGACAGACTGCCTGTAGGGGACATGTATTGCAGCGCAATACGCAGAATGCTTGTTTAACTGGGTGTTCTATCTGCTTGCTTTAGCCTGTGGACGTTAAAGATCCCACGGTGTCTTTTGCGAAGAGTAGGTAAATTATTGGCAGCACCCAGCACAAGTTCCAAATTCCTGCATAAAATGGTAGGCAGCAAGTTTCTTCATGGGAATTCCTCAACACTAGGTTACTGCATCGCTTCTTATCTTGGAGTTTGGTTGTTTTGCTGCCAGCAGTTGATATGCTGTAAATAAATTCCCACTTGCATGTGTTTGCATGCCACATATGAACATTCCATGACATCAACTTGAATCCACTCATGCTATCTATTGAATTTGCTGATCATCGATGCTTTTGTCAGTCATGTCACTTTTATACAGTATTACACAGGATATCAGGATAATAAGAGATAACAGTTATGCAGTGTCTTTACTAGAATGTCCACTTCTTTCCTGGATGATTGCATTGTGTGAGCACGGCATGGAATTTCTAGTAAAAACTTGATTCCGTCCATATTCCGCTCAACATAATCACTTAGAAAGTCGACACAAATCATGGAAAGTTTGCCTAACAAACTGGATTCCATGATGTCAATGCCAAAGCATCATCGTGTTTACATTTCAAGCATCATCACATTTAAGCTGTTTTGCAATGGTGGCCTTCCTTATTTTATGACTTTAAGAGTGAAAAACTCCCGAAATATATTTTGTCAGCACTGAATCACTGTGCATGTGGATGTTGCTCAAGTAGCTCTCACTAAGTCCTTGTGTGAAAACGTCACAAAACATTTTAACTAAGGACAGTAAAAGTTTATAGTTGAAAAAAAGTTGAACTTACTGGTTGGTAAAGTCGACGTTTCGGCGAGAATTCACTCGCCTTGGTCACGGTGGATGTTTAAGTGAAGAAGAAGCTTGATAATTGCCGTGTGACTCCACCGTTGCTAGGGTGAGTTGATCTGTAGAAAAATCTGGGTGTCACATGATAGTCAGGTTCACTATGTCAATAAATTATATTTCGTTCAAAATCATGGTAGATTAGCAAACCTATACATTTTTGGAAAGGTTATAGCATAAGGAAACTAAAAATGAATGTTTACATTTGGAGAGATACCCGTATGGCGGCCATTTTGGATTTTCAAAATGGCCACTGTAAAATACATATTTTGTTCTATTTCTGCCTCTAATTACCCTAAAAACTTTTAAAAATATACTAAACCTATATTTTCAGGGACAAGGAATCCAATGAAAGTATCAAATTAGTGCTATGGGGAATGGTAAGACACGAATCAAAGGTTTTGAATTGCAAAATACTGTCTTTATATTCGCGATAAGTTGCATAATCAAATACATGTTATCATTTTGTACAGGCAGTTAATAACATCAAAATGTGTCACAATAATTCATATCACCAAACATACACAGGCAGTCAGCAAAATCATATATACACATGCAGTCAGTATAACTTCACATCTACACAGGCAGTCAATGACAAAATATACACAGGCAGTCAATGGCATCAATTACACGATTACAGAATATGCCATTTAGAGTTCGTCATCACTGTCCTGTGTGTCGTATCCGACAATATAGTCCGCATCGTTTTCACAGTCCGTTCCACACAAGCAAAGGTCGGTCAAATTGATTGGCAAATCGAATTGGTCGAATGGTCGATCGAAACGATTGGTCGAATGGTCGAATTGGTCGAATGGAATTGGTCGATTGGTCGAATTGGTCGAATCGAATTGGTCGGAATTGGCAAATGTAAACATTGATTTTCAGATTTTCCATGTAATAAGGTTTCCAAAAATGTATAGGTTTGCTAATCTACCATGATTTTGAACGAAAAAACATAGTGAACCTGACTATGATGGTGGCAGATGACGTGAAAGAGATGTTATAGCCTTGTCCCACATACGTGACAGATGAAATCGCAAACCATCCTTTTTGTGGAGAGATGGCGATTCAACTCTTTCCCAAATGGATTCCTTTACACCTCGAGCAAACCACTTTTTTCTCTGTCTATCATTCTCTGTTAAAACTAGAACGGCACTCAGTAGAGAGCAAACCTCCACCTGGTTGGCCATATCACTCAATGGTGAAGAATCACTTAAAAAATTCTACTAGCTGGATCTGGATCCAGATCTTCACCAAAATTGAATCGATTCTTCCTTGTTGGACACACAACCTGTCCACCAAGTTTCGTCCAAATCCGTCCACAACTTTTTGGGATATCCTGCTATGTATCGTTTTTGGCCCAATCTCCCAATGGTGAAGAATGACTTTAAAACTTCTAGTAGCCGGATCCGAATCCGGACCTTCACCAAAATCGAATCATTTCGTCCTTGTCACATACGCTACATGGTTGCCTAATTTCCTCCGAATCCGTCCACAACTTCTTGAGATATTTTGTTCACAAATGGACAGTCAAACGGACAGACAGGGGTGAAAACATAACCTCCATCCACCTTTGGTGGCGGAGGTAAAAAGAAACAAAAGTGGCAAAAAAGCACATTGACTGATATACCGATTGCCTTGATCATCAGTTGGGCTCCGTTATTAGTCCCCTACCGGTGTATACCGGAGGGGACTATAGGTTTGCACTCCGTCCCTCGGTCCGTCAGTCCGTCACGCAAAGAACAGTTTTAAGGACTTTTTTTCTAAACGTTTAAAGCTAATGATTTCAAACTTGGTACATGGTTTCCTCATGATAAGTTACAGATCAAGTTCGAACTTCACGACATTTAGATCATTTTTGACAAAGTTATGGCACTTTGAACTTTGATAATTCTGATGATCCTTAACTCAGTGCCATTTTAAGTTTTAATTTCCTTTAACAAACAATTTCTCTGCAATAAGAGGACCGATTGACATCAAATTTTCACCATAGGAGGGAATCGGTCTGGAGAATATTTTAATGGTAATTATGGCGTCACAGGTTACGTGGTTCGGCCGCCATATTGTTTTTCGTGAAAACACAAAACCCCTTTTTCTCTGCAACGGCTGAACAGATCGAGGCCAAACTTTGCAGGCAGAATCGCATACCAATGACGAACAAAAAAGTCAGCGAGCATGACGGCATGCGTCACATGGTTTCAGAGTTATGACGTTTTTAAGCATGAACCTTTAAAACCGAGCTCCTCCCTCATTTATGATCCAATCGAGGGGAAACTTCACAGATCTGTTCAGCACGTCAGTCTACTGAAATTTCCTTTTGGAATTTGCGATAGGGCACGTGGTTTGGCAGATATCGTTAATTAAACGAATTTTTTTTTTTTTTAATGGATATCTCTTGTTTATTCCAGAGTTCTCCTCAAGCCGCACCGCGCGCCCTCAGCCTCGTCTCGCGAACGTCAACAGCGCGACACAGCGCCTGCTTTCCGGAGGGGCGGAGCCAAGCCGAGCAACATATATATACACATCGATCATTGATCGTGAACCGGAAAACATAATAAATTACTGATATTTAGCGACTCGAAAGGTTCTTTATCAACAACTTATTTTCTCGTGTTTCTGCTGACCTGTCTGCAAGGTGTATAAATCGAGGTCCCGAGTGCGAATCACAGGTGAGCCCGTCCTGAGGTAATTTGCGATTGGGAACGATTCAGAACCTGTGGGTAAATAACCCTGGGTAATTTCCCCAACAGTTTTCCGGACGACAGACTGCCAGTAGGGGACATGTATTGCAGCGCAATACTCAGAATGCTTGTTCATCAATGGTCTGGCCCATTCATGTAGAACCTCTCTAAACAGCATTATTGGTTTAATGACTGCACATTGAAACTGTCATGGGTCTTTATTTTGTCAAGAAGGCTCACCTTGAGCGCAAATATTTATATCTATTCAAGCTATGCAAGATGAGATTACAACTTATTCTAACTTTGTGTGGTGATCAACCTCTTTGACTACCTCCACAGTACCAGGACAACCAGAGAACCTGGAAGTTCAGAGCTCAGGAATAGACTCTGTGAGGTTAACCTGGTTGCCCCCTTCCAAGCCTGGAGGTATCCTCACTGGTTTCAAACTACTCTACCAACACAGTGAGTCATGCTGTACATCAGATACACACTCGTACTCAGTGATTCCTAGGCTTCTTCTTGATTCCTTCCATTCTATTGACAATGTACTATGTCTAAATTATTGAATAATGCATTATTTTGGGTTGGCATAATTTTAAAATTATTATTAATGACAAAACTCTTATCGCTCATTTGCACCATGATGAAATGGTATTACAAAAAGGGTCGTGAAGAGAAGACTTCAGTTTTCAGCTCTTCAATGAGCCTTAATTTCTGTTAAATAAAAAAAAACAAATTATGCCTTGGGGTTGTCATGATAGTCTGAAGATATGCACACCCTGAAGCTGAATTGTCTAGCCTAGGTTTCAATATCATCCCAACTGTAAACTGTCATCCTGGTGTTTCAGACATGAATATACCGTACATCAATGTGTATGCCGTCCCTTTAATGTGTGTGCCCTCCCTCAGACAGACGTGATTTTGGGCATTCCGTCTGCTGGCATTAGTTCATGGATCCTAGAGATCCAAGGGTTTCATTCGAGAAGAGTAGGCGAGCTATCGCCGGTCCCTGAACAAATTAAAATTCCTACTTTAGCTTACAGGGGGCACTACATCAGCCAAACCTATACCCCCCCCCCCCCCCCTCTTCCCAGACAACCATGCTACCTGCTGATGGTATTTACAGTATGGCTTATACACTGGTAATTATGGTATGGTTTATACTGTAGATTTATTAAAACAAGGAAAACCATTAGTTTGGTATTAATTAGAGGTAAAAATGATATATATGTGTGTGTGTGTGTGTGTGTGTGTGTGTGTGTGTGTGTGTGTGTGTGTGTGTGTGTTTGTGTGTCGAGATGTGCCAGGAAAAAATGGCTGCTACATTCATATCTATCTATCTATAATGCCAGTAATCTCTGTGTGTCTGTCTGTGACCGCTGTTTCTCGACAACCACGGGTCCGATATACTTGAAACTTGCCAGGTATATTGCTGGGGACCCGAGGATGTGCCTTTTCAAGGTTTCATATTAATCGGACAAGTAGTTAGCGAGCTATGTCCAAAAAACGATTCAACCAATCAGAGAGCAGCGAGCTATCACGTGTGCCGAACGTGGCGAACAGACTCTGCCTCGGACGGAACATTTGAGAGCGTATTCATTTATTTCACGTTGGCAAACTATGTTGGCGTTAAACTATGTTTGAAAACTAATTAAAACTACTTTGTGATTCATTCGCTTTCCTGCGCGTTTGTGCACGCTATGGTGATTTCTTTACCAAACTCCGCAAGCCGTTCGCTTTGGACCAAACCATTTCATGTAAATAGAGGGGGGGGATTGTCACCGTACTCGCAAGCCGTTCGCTTTGGACCAAACCATTTCATGTAAATAGAGGGGGGGGGATTGTCACCGTACTCGCAAGCCGTTCGCTTTGGACCAAACCATTTCATGTAAATAGAGGGGGGGGATTGTCACCGTACTCGCAAGCCGTTCGCTTTGGACCAAACCATTTCATGTAAATAGAGGGGGGGGGGATTGTCACCGTACTCGCAAGCCGTTCGCTTTGGCTTTGCGAATGGACCAAACCATTTCATGTAAATAGAGGGGGGGGATATAATTTTAGATATATATATAGTACGGGCATGCCCTAGTAATTATAAAAGGAGCAGTGTCCGTCTGTCCGTTTGTTTGTTTGTCGTGTTATAACTTGAGAACGGATTAACGGATTTCATTAAATCCAACTATGATGGATTCGGGAAACTCCCGGGAATGTTTGTCATCTCAAAAAAATAAAAATAAATCATTTTTTTCTGTGGGTACATGGACACGCATGTCAAAACTGCAAATGCCAACACGTGACGTTGGTTATCCCTGAGCAGGATCCTCCCAGGAATCCTTTGTTAATTTGAGATCGGATTTCAATGAAACCACTCTCAGGAAGTAAAGATAACAATGTATCCCTCTCCCTACAAAGATGTTTTATCCACCACTTTGATTCCAAATCTCCACGAATCTTCACGAATCCAACTCCTACAAATCATACTCATCTATATATATGCACCCGAAACAATTTATTCGAAAGAAAGAAGAGAAGAGAGGGGGGTGAGATTTTTTTTTCATTTTGATCTTCCTCTTAGTGTGTTGCTGTATATTATTTGCAATTCAGCATCTAAAAAGGCTGTGATGAATATTCATTTAACACTCAACACTCTCCCTATATACACCTCCTATTTTTTTCCCCCATTTCTTTCATTTAATGTCGTTTTAAACACCAAACAACAACATCCTTTTTTTTTTTCAATTACACAAATATTGGTGTTCCCGTCAGCGACGCGGCGGGTCAGTAGCTAAACAGTGAAAAAAATAGTCTTTCTTTCTTTTTCTTTATTTTATTTACAACGTAGTCCAGTATTACTTTGACATTTGCTGTTAAAATTATAACATGAAATAAATGTATTTTAAAGCAGCAATATTGTCAAAACTTTGTGTTTCATAACTATAAATCTTTCACGAAGCCACTTTCAGAACCTTTCTTGACTGCCTTTGTATTTGGATGTCATTTTTCTCAAACTGCATGCTAAGTCCACTATGCCTGCCCATATGGTCTTTATTTTAGACCTTATAATGGTGTGCAAGTACTGCTCCCATTTCTGGGCTTGCGCCCCAGCATCACATCACATGCTTCTTCCCCACAACCTATGAGATACATTTCGGGAAGCCACCTCACATGTGATACTCAAAATACATTCAGTAATAACAAAGGAGTTAGAGCCTAATTACTAGATTATACATACCATTTCTACATATCATCACTTACATAAGTGCAACACCATACAAGGAATGTTGTCATTATGCAATCATCCTGAACTTATTTCTGCATTTTATGACATTGTGAACCTTCCCTATATAATTTTTAATTTTTCCAAAAATCGTTTTTATCTGTACTACAATTCAATGTACAATACCTGATTGCACTTTTTATAATTATGATTATCATTATTATTATTATTATTATTATTATTATTATTATTATCCTAGTACCTACTATTACTGTCAGTGTGATCATTTCATCAAAGATTTCCCCTTCTGTGCGTACATTGCAGTCAATGAAAGCAAAGAGCCGGGCCCATCCCACCAGGTGGCCAATATCCTCGCAAACGCAACAGAGTGGACAGTGGGTGGACTGCTACACGAGAGCCGTTATCGTTTCTCCCTGTGTGCACTCACACATGTAGGCGAGGGAAGTGCTGCCATCCAAGAGGGCAGTGCCAACGAAGGTGCCACACACAGTTCTCATGCATCAAATAAAATAATATATAAATTTTATAGTCACATGAAAAAGAACACTCTTTCGGGAAAAAGTTTGCCAAGAGATAAATCATGTTTTTCTGTATTTTTTTTCCTTGTGGAAGAGAAACGTGATGGATAGTATGAACCAACAATGGAACAGTAGGACAACAGTTGTTCATACTAAGCAAGAAAATGAAAGAATAGGAAAAGTTGAGAGAGAAGAGGGAATGAAACACAACAAGTAAGGGGGTTGGTTTAGGAAGAGTTATTGGGTGTAAAAAGGATTGTGGATAAGAATGACAGATGACATTAGATGGCAGTGCCCTGCATGCTTGATGCTACGGAGGAAAGCGTGGGAGAGAACATCCTCTGGAAGACAGTTCCACAGATGGCAGAAGTGAGGAATCAAATAATTTATATGTATAGGCAGCCAGGACTTTGGCAGTTTAACCAGGAGGAGACTAC
Organism: Myxine glutinosa; assembly: GCF_964187855.1. Classification (NCBI taxonomy): domain Eukaryota; kingdom Metazoa; phylum Chordata; class Myxini; order Myxiniformes; family Myxinidae; genus Myxine; species Myxine glutinosa. The sequence continues at coordinate 287,255,390 of NC_136261.1, read as the reverse complement.
TGGAAGAACATGTGCATCCTATATTTCCCAGGGAGGGTTGGGGAGCTGAGAGAACAGCAGAAATTAAACAGAAGGATAGGTGGTAAAAAAAGACGGAGAGGCCACCAACCTGCCCGAAATGTGATATCAACAGATCCTGTGATTTGGCCTCATAGCAGATTCCAATAATGTAAAGAGCTTTTGTTTCCAAAAAATACAGGAGAGACAGATATGATGCTGGGGTGCCATCCCATAGATGAGACAGCACTCCACTGAGCTACAGGCAAAGGCCTTGTGGACTGAGGGTGATTATTTAATATTTTTTTCAAGGAAATACTTGGAACAACAGTGGATGTATAGTGTCTGGGAGGCTCCGGAGGCCAGCTTGTTTTGTGGTTTGCCCAGGAGAGGTCATCGTTAATGACAAGGCCCAGAAGCTCAAGAGACTTACCCTCTTCCAGCGGCTGACCATGGAAATTGGAGATGGGTTCATTTGACGATCCTTCCAGATAAACAGCTGGGTGAGACAGATTTTGTATGATTGAAGGCCATGTTTGATCACACCAGCATCTCATTATTTCTAGATCAGCAGAGAGAGAGAGACACAGCTGATTTCTGCCTTTCAGTGGAAAAAAGTACTGTAGGACACAATTTTGAGTTGTCTGCAAAAAGGAAGAGAGTTTTTCACAGCATTTGAGAGGTCATTGATCTATATCAGGAACAAAATCGGCCCAATACACTGCCTTAGGGCACACCAGCCTCCATTGGGATAGGAAAGGAAAGGAGAGGGTTCCATTGATTGCAATGTGATGACTGTGAGTGTATAAAGTCAGAAATCCAAGAAGGAAGATGGCCTTGTATGCCACAGTGAGAGAGATTGGCAAGCAAAGCAAGATGCCAGCCTGTGTTGAATGCCTGAGATATTTTCAGGGAGACTGTCCTGACCTATTGCTTGAGAGTTGGGACCTCAAACCATTGCTGAGAAAGGGGCAGCAGCATTCAGTTTTAAGTGACCGGGATTGAATCCTAACTGATAGTCAGAAATCTGGCTTTTCCTCAAATATATCTTCCCAAAGCCTGAGCCTCTTAATGAGACTTTACTGTGCCTCATTTTCTACACAGGTTTGTTCATGTATAGCTGCAACAACAATTAATTAATTCACTCCTCTCATCTTTATTTACATATTTTCCACATAATATTTCTGTTATATTTGTAGACAAATATGAAGACTTATTATTAAATATCTTTTTGCATTTTTCAGTATTTGTGACACTGCAAGACGACATAAGGGACATTTACAAAAAACTAATTTGTGATGAACCATCAACTCTGATGTCTGTAGTATAGTAGTAGTAGTAAATACAACAACAACAACAGGCATTTCAAGGCCATTTTCCCTGCTAGAGCGTGGGTTAGCCTTGCAGGCCCCATGACAATCTTCTCCATTTTGCCCTATTTTCTACAACTCCCCTCGTTAACCCCCTTGCCCGCATTTCTTCTTCCACCACCTTTAGCCAGGTCTTTCTCGGTCTTCCCCGTCCTCTACTTCCTTCTACATTCATTTCCATCACTCTTCTCAACCAGTCACTTTCATCCTTCCTCAACACATGACCAAACCATCTCAACCTGTTCCTCTTCACAGCATCCATCACAGGCTCTATTCCCATCATCTTTCGCAATTCATCATTTGTCTTCCTCTCTCTCTCAACGATACTCCACACATCCACCGAACCATTCGCATTTCCACCCTTTCCAGCCTTCGTTGCTGCTCTACATTCATTACCCATGTCTCACTCCTATAAATCACAACACTTCTCACACATGCAGCATACACCTTTACCTTCAGCTTCAACGACACTCCCCTCCTTGTCAGCACGCCACTCAATTCCCGAGACTTCTTCCATGCACATCTCACTCGAGCAACCGTTGCCGAGTCTGATCCACATTCTCCATTCAGCATGTCTCCTAGGTAGCAAAACGTTTTCACACCTTCCAGCTTCACGATGTCTCCAAGATCCAACTCAACAGTTCCTCTATCTGCAGCTCCCTCTGTGCATACCTTACACTTGAATGTAGCTGCCACACTGGTAAATGACCCTCTCAAACCACTACATTTTTAATGAACCCATTCATCGCACATTGTACATTGAATGGAGTTCACTCCGACACCCTTCCTGCACACAGCACACGACAACTTCCCAGTTCTTTCCACCTCACCACATGCTTTACCACTTGCCATCACCTTCGTTTTTCCGATATTGACCTTCAGACCTTTTGTCTCCATACATTCCTTCCTCTTCTTCATCTTCTCCTTCAGTCCATCCATACTTTCCACAATCAACACCAGATCATCTGCATACAACAACTCCCACGGTAAAACATCCTTTACGTTCCGAGCCAGCACCTCCATCACAGCTAAAAATAGTAGTGGACTTAGTACCGACCCCGATGCACTCCCACCTTCACCTCAAACTCACCACTGTTCCCGTCCTTCGTCCTTACAGCTGTGCACGCTCTCTCTCGTACATTGCCATCACTACTCTGATCAACCATTCCTCCACTCCTAACTTCCTCAATGCCCATGTATCGTAAATGTAGTAGTAAATGCAGTAGTAGTAAATGCAGTAATAATAATAATTCATTGTATCCATCTCATGCACTCCAACTCTCACTGATATCCAAATTCTTTTTTATTTTGTTCCCTGATATTCCTCTCCTCACCGCATCATTTGCATCTATGATTTTTTTTTGTCTATCTGTTCCTCCCTGCCCTTCAATCCATCTGTTATCCTGTCACTTAGCTCTTCTATGAGTCTTAACCTCTGCAGAGAAAAACGTGTTCATACAAAGCATGGGAACTTAGAATTTGTTCCAGATATGAGCACGTTAATTATACATCTTTGACTCATAATGGTATAGTAATGTTTCACTGTTAGCAATGAGTCGTCCTCTTTTCTTTACAGGAGTGAGGCTCATGGAAGAGCAAGGTAAAACTGACAGTGGGACAAACATCAAGGGAGTGAATGACCAGGAAAAGAGGAGACGGGGAGGGGAGGAATCACTGAAACTAGCAAGTAAGATGGTTCGGTGAGGAAAGGTTAATGGAGGTAACACAGATCATGGGTCAGAATTCGGAATGACAAGAGATGGTGGTGAACTGCTTGCTTGAACCCATGGAGGGAAGAGTGAGAGAGAACATCCTCTGAAGGTTATTCTGCAGATAGGAGAAGCAAGGAATCAAAGAGTTTAGGTGTGTAGACAGTTAGGATTTTAGAAGTTTAACCAAGCGGGTGTTACTGGAAGAACGCGTGCATCCTGGAGTAGAGAGGGACTGTCGGAGGACTGAGAGAGAGTACAGAGAGCAATATCAGAGAATGGACAGTAGACTCCCCTTTGAAAATATGTCCTCCTTCAAAACATTTTGAAGTATCCATGATACACACTCTTATCACCATCACTTTACCTTTTTAGCTTGAGTGATCAGTTGAAGTCAGTTTATTCCGAACACAATAATATATCACATATTGCTTAATCCATAATTATGTATTGAAAACTAGAATGACACTCGATAGAGTGCATACCTCCGCCAGGCTGAGTAGTTTACGTTTTGTATCCACTGATAGGCCGGATATGGATTTGGACCTGCACCAAAATCTAATCCGCTTGTTCTTGTCACCGAAACAACTCATCCACCAAGTTTCGTCATCACGCGTCCATACTTGTTTTAAATATCATGTTATATATCGCTTTTCTCAATGATGAAGAATCACTTAAATGAAATAATTCTCGTATCTGAATCCATATTCAGATCTTCACCAAAATCGAAGCGATTCATCCTTGTCACACACACAACCTCTCCACCAAGGTTCGTCAAAATCCGTCCATAACGTTTTGAGATATCGTGCTATATATCGGTTTTAGCCCTATTTCTCAACAGTGAAGAATCACTTTAAAAATTCTCTGATTCGGATCCGGATTCGAATCTTCACCAAAATCGAATCAATTCTTCCTTGTCATTTACGCAACCTCTCCACCAAGTCTTGACCGAATCCATCCACAACTTTATGAGATATCTTGTTCACAGACAGACAGACAGACAGATAAAAAATCACTCATCGAGCGACACTTGGCAAAACAGAACAAAGTAGAATGGCACTCAATAGAGAATTATTTTGACCTCACAAATAATTGGTGGTTGAATTCAGTTAGTTGATATAAAAATCCAATTCAAATTTCAAGTCAATCGGATGAAAATTGAGGCTTTTATAAATTTGAAAAAGGTGATTGACCTTTGGCTTATGTTGACCTTTTGGCCTATGCTGATCTCAAAAATAGTTGGTGGTTGAATTCAGTTTGCCGACATGTAATCCCTTTTCAAATTTCAAGTCAAACGGATGAATATTGAGTATTTTAGAAATTTGAAAAAAGTGGTTGACCTTTGGCCTATGTTGACCTTTTCGCCTAAGCTGATCTCAAAAATAGTTGGTGTATGAATTCAGTTCGCCGATATGTAAATCCTATTCAAATTTCAAGTCAATCGGATGAAAATTGAGGATTTTAGAAATTTGAAAAAAGTAGTTGACCTTTGGCCTATGTTGACCTTTTGACCCCAAAAATATATAGGATTTTGTCGGACCACGAACTCTACCATTTGGTGGAGTTTCGTGAAGATCGGTTTAAAATTGTGCCCTGTAGGCAAGTATAAGTGAGCGGACAGACAAACAAACACACAAACACACAAACACACACACAAACTGGAATGATCAACATACTTGCAAAAAAAAAACATTATTTTTTGCCAAGTAACAAACACAAACAGACAGGGGTGAAAACATCACTTCCATCGACCTTCGGTGGCGGAGGGAATAATGCCAAATGACTAAGTTTACACAAGACTGGGGAATTTGATGTCAATGTGCATACAATGATGTATAATCTTTATTTAATTATTGCACAATTCATTGTCTGTTTGATTTCTAGTCTTGGAATTATCAGCCTTTTTCAATAATAATCAATCCTTTGATTAATAATTATCAATCCCAATATTGTTATAAACATTTTCATTTCCCAACGTAATTAAAAGTATAACTTTTACCGATGTTAAAGGATTTTTGTTTTTCCATTTTCAGGAAAAGTTTTGAGCTACCGTCTGCCACTTACTAATAAAGGCTGGTTCATTGGCCTCATGTGCGCTATTGCTCTTCTTGTCCTCATCCTACTCATCATTTGCTTCATTCGGCGAAGCAAGGGTGGAAAATATCCTGGTATGTTCTCCAAAGATGTATCTGAGAAAACTTTCAATAAGTGTAGTACCTGGTCTGTTTAACAGTAAATATGATAATTTACAAAGGTGTGTGTGTGTGTGTGTGTGTGTGTGTGTGTGTGTGTGTGCACACGCGTGCTCCATTACTAGCCTTCGAACTTGTATAAAAAATAAAAAGAAATAACAAGAGATTGTGCATTGTTGGTGAGTGAGAAAAGTTACAACCTCATTCAGTTTGTTTTGAACTGTTTAAGTGGGATTCAAACTTGCATTCCATGAGCCGCATGCAGGAGTAACTGCAAGGGCAACAAGGAAAAGAGCAATCGGAGATTGCAAGCCCTCGCCAGGATGTATTTTCAGTGGTTTTTAAGGCTTTTGTGTTGAAACAAATATGGCGGCCAAACCACGTGACCGATGATGTCATCACTGTTTTTTTTCTCCACCAGTTTATGCCGACATGGCGCTCAAGAAATTTCAACTTGATTGGATGAAGTATTGTACTTGTCGAATTATGACGTCATAATAGAGGCAACTTTGACATCATCATTCACATATTTTATTCCCCATGGGAGAGTTCTTTACAATGAGCCATGTCTCAATTTTTTCTATTCAGCGCTTTCCGAGATATAGAGGTGCAAACTTTTTCGGTTTTTCGAAGATGGTGTCCGAACCACGTGACCTTTGACGTCATAATTCTCATAAAAGATTATACAGGTGGAGTTGCACCTATAGTGAAAATTTCCTGTCAATCGGACTAACGGTTGCAGAGAAAATCATATTTATTCTGTGTGGAGAAACAGACAAACAAACAGACAAACAGACAAACAAACAAACGTACTCAAATGCAATACCCTCTCCTCTGGCGAGGGTAATAAGTGATCCAATCCCTCTGGGCCCTAATCAAGAGACAACAATCTTAATCATGGCTGGTGTACCTTTCGCTATCTCTTGTGTGTGCCCTCTAGAGAACATTCCATATTTCCAATAACAAGACTATGCTTTACTATCATGATGTGGCTGTTCCCATTTGCCATAATGCCGGGTGCCTCCACCTGATACATGTCAGAGTGTGTTCTTTACCAAAACAGTCTAAGCATGAAAAAATACTGCTGAAAACAACTCTTCTAAAACACAAACTCAACATCTAGCTATTTATTTTTCTGGGCTTGCTCATATTAATAATCTACTAGCAACGGTACCTATGGCCCTATGGGCAGGGCTTCAATTGTGAGGCACAAATTAAAAGGCAAAATATCAGAAATTGAAGGCTTTTTTATTTTAAATGATTCATATAAACATCCGTTGAATCATATCACATGCAAATCATCAAAATCTAAACAGTACATGGCGCCCATTTTGAAAAAATATTGAATTCTGCAAAACGGAAGCGGCCGCTACACATCTTTCTCAGTCGCACGTTTTTTATGTGTGAAGAGTGCGCGCCGAATCTGTAAAACGGAAGCGGCTGCTACACCTGTTTCTCATTCGCTTTGCACATGCTGCCATGTTACTTCGGAGCCGCACGTTTATATAGGAAGAGTTCATCAGGAGTCGATCTACTCTCTCCTGGTACGTAGAATAAACAGTATTTGTATAATTTCAACAAAAGCCACATCACTGTTCATATCGGTAAATATTATTCCATCATGCTTGGAAAAACTGGAAAATTGGAGAATTAGAAAAATTTGAAAAACAATACAGCCTATTTTACTCCCAGGGGTCCCAGGAATACCCACCCAAAATATCGTTACGATCGGTTGAGCCGTTTTTGCGGTACCTTCGAACGGACGGACGGACATTTGGTGAATTATAGTGAGATACTATAAGAGAGCTGTTTGTCTGTGTGTGGCTGTCGCCATTTTTCTCAGACATGGCTGAATGGATCTTCGTCAAACGTAGAGATGCAACAGTGAATGTAGGGGAGTGTTTTCGGCCAAAAAAAATAGAATAAAAAAGTTCGGGTTTTTTTTTATTTTTATCGCTCTGTAGTGCCTGGTGGGCCTTTGTAGATATGTGAAAGGTAATATTAAATTATCCTCGATTAGTGTGTGTGTGTGTTATTATAATATTACATATAAATTTTCCTTCGTAGGTGTAGGGAAGTGTTTGAGGCACCCACAAAAAATAGGGGAAAAAAACCAAATTGATGCCGGGCAATACCGGGTATTCCTGCTAGTTGGAGATAAGCCTTCCCGACAATACTCACATTTTAACCCAATTTTACCATCTGCCTGCAATTTTAATAAATGCTTTACCTGATTTATATTTTTCCAGTAAATTTAGCACTTATTTAATTTGGTTATTTACTTGTACTGGTGAGCATAGTGTACATAAGACAAGGATATCAGAGGAAAATATAAAAATAGTGCAGTATATGCGTCTTCATCATCTTAAAGTGCTCCGTTGGCAACACCAAACATGCCATGTTGTCTTGGTAATACAACAATTACAATAAAAAAAAAATCAAGGCTCCTATGATAGTATAAACAATTACCATATTTTCTTCATGCATCGGAAAATTTAGATGGTGGTTGAACCAGGCAAGTGGAAAATAAGTTCAAACCCACACCTTTAAATACACTTTTACCACTGCAGCATTTCAAATGAAATCCTTGTAGAAACAATTTTGTAAATAAAATAATACTACTACTAACTACTAACTTTGTATTGATCATGTAAAAACACGAACTTCATTTTCCCAGTTATTTTGTGCAATAAATAAAAAGACAATGAGCAATAAATTCCATTCCATGTTGCAGTTGAATACGTTAGATTAACCCGTGGAAGTCAAATTGTTCCTGATCGATGATAGACCAAACAAAGATGGAGAAGGTGATTTACATTATCAGTAATAATTTGAAATTTCCTATCTACAGCATCCTTACATAAAACTTCTAAATATTTGACATCCTTGTCAATCACCTTCCTAGCTGTCCTCACTATTCTATCTAATTACCTTCTGCTATCTTGAGATAGTCCATTGCACCATAAAATACTGCACGACAAAATACTGTATTACAACAGATTGGATTGCAGCCTGATCAAACAAAATATCCTCATGAGCATTCATAAATATCAAATATAATGAAGGAAAAATAGAATATTTGAATGGGGCACATAACCCTATAGGGCTGGCTGATCCCCACCCTGCTCCACCTCTCTCCTCCACCCCATTGAAGGTTGTCCTTTACATATTAACTGTTTTGATTAATCATATTGTTTTATGTCCCAATTTTTCCCTTCACCATTCCAGTGAAAGAAAAGGAATGCTCGTATCCAGACACAGAGAGCTTCCCTATGCGAGACAACATTTTACATGAATGCAGGTATGTCTTTGCAACTTTTTTGAAACATGTCTGCCTATCAGCTCAAAACAGTCGGAGCGTTTATCAGTATTGAACATGTCTGCACTGTGGCCAAACAAATGAAATCTCACATTTCTTCCACCCTCCCCCTCCTCCCCCATGCCCTATTATGTTGGCATAGAATACGCAAGCGGTAAGTAGCGTCAAAAGGTAAAATGAAAACAAAAAAGAGAACATAACTGCATGATCTCCATTTCAATTCCATTTTCGAAACATTAAACACCACATCAGTGTGTTTCAGTAAAACGGAATTGTCACTTTCATGCTGTTGCATGAGCCATTGCATGCAAAAATGTGACTATGGTCATTCATTTATCATTAATACCTTCAAGATCTTCGCAAAATGGGTCATCTTCGGGTTATACGTGCAAAAAGGCAATGAAGTGGAGGGCGTAAACTCAGGAAAAGGGTCTGAGGGAAGGAAGGGAGGAAGGGAGAAAATAGTCCGTTTTGGGAGGTGTTAAGGAGGAGAGGAACCCAGGTTGGGTTGGATTGAACCAAAAAAGGTCTTACCTGCAGGTGTAGCTTTTCTTGGCTGCTTGATATAGCTTTCTTTGGCACTACAAGAACAGAGGGGGAATACACAGTCACGTGAAAAAGTAAGTACACCCCATGTAAAGTTTTCCACATTTCTGGATCCATTTCAACCTGCCAATTTTCCAATCCAAGGTGCTTAAACTACCCTGATCCATCGGTGGCATCCAAAGTGTCATCAATATGAATCAAATGTTGTCACTTAGCATGTAATAATCAATACAAAATCGAATTATTGTACACCGCTCCTTAACTATGCCATCTCCACTCACTGCATTACATCATTGCCGGGCACCAAAGAGGACCCGGCGATGACACGTGCCGAAAGGGAGTACTCAGTTTTCACTCCGTTTGTTTGTTTGTTTGTTTGTTTTCTTGTTGGTTTGTCCGGGCACTATCTCAGCCATCCTTTGAGCTCAGAAGTTGCAATTTGGGCACAATATAAAACTAGAACGCCACTCAGTAGAGCGCATACTCCCGCCGTGTGTGGCCGCTGCTGACCCCTATCTTCCAATGGTAAAAAATCCTTTAAAAAATTCCTGGATCCGGAATAATATCCTGAGCTTCACCAAAAACTAATCAATTCTTCCTTATCCCAAGGGCAATCATCCCACCAACTTTCATCCAAATCCGTTCAGAACTTTTCCAGATATCTTGTTCACAAACACACGAACACACACACGGACGGACACGATCGAATGCATTACTCCCTGGCGGGAGTAACAAATGCTTTGGAAAAAACGGTATTTTTATTTTTTTGATTAATCCATTGATTACTTATTATTTTATATACTATATTTTATTACTATTAATGCAGCAGCAAATAAGAAATTAAACTGGAAAATTCTGCCCACAAGTACTTCATGCTGGATGTCAGTGTCCTGTCTTATCAAAATCACTCTTGCTTTTAGTTTTCACGTGAACCTGCACTGTAATGGATTTGTCCAACTATGACCATCTGTACATTCATGCAAGCAGCTGGAATTATTTTCGATGGGGTATCTTTGAATTAAACTCATTTGTTGAGATATTGTGGGAAATCGTAGCGCTGGCATTGTAGGCTAAACCGGTGATGTTCGTCTCCAAAATCACTGTCATTTGACTCATTTTCTCATTATTTCTCTTTTGGAATATTTATTGTCGTGTGAAGACTTGTACCTTTTATCCCAATGTTTTTGCCATTTGAACTGCTTTGTCCAAAGTTGTCAAACTTATCTTTCTTTTCTTTGCCACGCGTTCCGTGTGCAGTGAAGAGGACAAGCCCCTTCGGCCTGTTCTACACACAGGCTCATCAGAGAGTGGGGGCAGAACTCCAATGGCGCTAAGTGGTCTTTCTCCAACTGGCGACGGATCTACATTCAGCGAGGAGGAATCATTCGTTGGACAATATGCAGACCACAGACCAAATGGAATTACCCGATGCAAGGGTGGTTCTGGCTCTGAGCACATTTGCTAATACGCAAGGCCTTTAGGACTAAAAGTTTAGCACAAGGCCCAAAGGTGTTTGTTACACTGAAACATGCCATGCAACACATTGCAGAAACCAAATTGTGTTGCATGCTTTCTGGATTACAATGCAGGTTTAAAATAAATAAATGATTTGCATCGTTGCATCATTAAATTCCACATTTAACACCAGTTGCCCTTGTTGGAGATGACGAGAGAAGGAAAGATAAACAGCAGTATGCCATACCAAGGCAAAACAAATTATTGTAACCATAATGTTGTACATAATTATTGTGAAATAATACAGAGCATAACGGATTTGGTGGGATGGGAAGTGGTAGGGCAAGAATAGGAAGGCGTTGAAAGAGGAATACATCTATCTCCTTGAAGTTGCAGTATGTTTAAGTATTTATCAGTTTTGAGTGCGAGTGTCTTCTTTGGCGTTTTCACAACGACTTGTACAGTAGTTTTGGTGTATCACCATTGTGCTTGCATCCGCATGTGTGAGGCCCTATAAGTAGCGAAACATGACTCGTGAAAACTTTTATAGGTTGTGATGTAAGCACGCACAAACATTTCTCATCATCGATCTTTGCACTACATATTCGATACGTTTATAAGAATTACTTGTTTTGTAATTTATTTAGGTAATAATCTTATTGTAATACACATTTCATTTTGAAATGTGTTAATCATTTGTGGAGTTCATTAGTGACGTCACTTTATACATTTGTGATCGATTTAAGATCAGTGTGACTAGAACACAGCCATTTTAGATAAGTTGATAGATATAGGTTCATGTTCCACAATCACATCTAGCTTTATGCACGAGTCAAGCAAGCTTTTAGAAACAGTCTTTCTCATATTTAGTGTACTACTTAAGGCACATTTTATTTACGTCACTCCAATCAACCCAAGCAAATGTTTCCTATTTTTGCAAAATAATGTCTTTGTTTCCCCCAGAAAACTCAAAATGAGGCCGAATGCATTTGGAGTAAAATCTGGTGCATTTTGCATGACATTAGATTTCATCAGAACTGGTTGGAAGTTGCATCATTTGCTTAGATTCTTCATGTTCGGAAGTGTCCTCAGTGTATTTTACCACTGCATTGCAAAATGGAGACGTTTTACTCCCTTTGATACTTGTGCTGTCTTTGAATCTTGTGTAACTCCAGAACTTTAACTGTATTTTTTTTGTGCAAAGGAAAATGTTAAACCAAGAAAACCCTGCTGTTTATGTGTGAGCCAGCAGGGGGAGAGAAAGCTTTAAGCAGGACCATAAATGGCACAAGGAATTAAAAATCCACCTAAGTACACACACACACACACACACACACACACACACACACACTTTTCATGGTGTGACACCAGCATTCTTTGTAACTTTCACTTTCCAAATGGTAATGGATGCTTACCAAGACGGTATAGTTCTAAGATTTTTTTCATCAAACATTTTCTACAACCAATCTACGAGGAACTAATGCGCAATAAGAAAAACGTAGGTAGTATTGATGAGATTTGAGGTTTTTTTTTCGAAATAACAGCTCAGATTACACTTGTACAGGAATATATGTATTGGTCAACAAAATGTAGAAAAGTATCGAGCTTTATCCACCAACCAAATGCAATTTTTACCCTAACTTTTAATCATGCAATTTACTAATTAGTAATCAAAATATTTTAATTAGCCATTGGCTATATTTTCAAAGTCGAAAGTGAAAGCAGTAAGAACAGCAAGAAAAGAAAAAAGAAAGATAAGGAGCCGATATTCTTGGTTCTCCACTTTTTGCGTCGTATGAGGAATAGATCTGTGTAATATGAAAGCTAAATCTCTTGTTTGTCTTGTATAAATAAAATCTTTTTTTTGAAATATCGCGTACAAAAGCCAAGTTAGCGAGATGGTTGCCATGGCAACATAATTCAGCCAATCACAGCCGCGATCTACTCAGGTTGAGATAATTCATGAGGAATAGATATCTGCGATATGAAAGTTCAATGGTTTTGGAAATATCGCGTTTACAAAAGTACATGGACGGATGATCGGTCGGACGGAGCTCTTTATAATGTCCCCCTTCTCCGACATTGTCGAGGGGCGGGGTACAAAAATTTTTTATTTATAATTATCATAAAGAAGTAAATTTTGCCATAACTTATTAATTATTATGTTTGTAAAAAAAATTAAAAGCTTAAGTATGAAGTATTGCATAAATCTTAAAATGTATCAATCTCAGATCCAAAACTTATGTGCATCCACGTGCATATCAAATGATTCTAGATTGCTTGGATTTGAAACACGTGTACATGTTGAATTATGTTCAAGTAAATGAAATAAATGGCTCACATGTATAATTGTAAATAATCAGCAGCTTTGTAATGAAGAAGGGTTTTAGAAGTGTTAAATTCATGTTGCACCCCATTCTACCAAAAACATAGGATGATGTCACATTGAAATAAAATGTTTTTGAATATACATTACATTCATCTGGCTGCATTGGTTTGTTTCATTTCCTGATTTTTCGCTCGAGCAGTCTAATACAAGCTTCAGTGCCCTATCTAAACTTGTTAGCCCGTCCCCTGGTAGACAGGAATTTTCAATCGCGCGCGTGTGTGTGTGTGTGTGTGTGTGTGTGTGTGTGTGTGTGTGTGTGTGTGTGTGTGTATGTGTGATCAAAATTTCAACAAAGCCTTGTTTTCAGAATATGGAGAAGACAAAAATTTGGTCAAAAAGTAAAAATCTCATAATGTTGTCAATTTTCATCCAATTGACCTGAAATTTAAGAATTTGCATATTGGGTCACTGAATTGATTCACCAACCAAAAGCTATAAGCCGAATGTTTTTTTAGATGAAAAGGTCAAAAGTCAAGGATGTATAAAATGATCAATTTTCATCAGGTTGACTAGAAAGTTGAGCAGGGTTTGCATATTGGGTCACTGAAGCCTATTGCTTTTGAGGTCAAAAGGTCAAGGTCGCCTAAAATCGTCGAATTTTTTGTATGTTTTTTAACTGATTTCGCCATATTTCGCATATTGAAGAAGAAGAAGTCTGAATACAAAGCGCACTCGGACGGGCGTTGCATTTTCAGATGTTTTCCAGTTGTTTTTGCAGTTGCTTCAAAGTGAATTATATATGATTAAATGAGTATAGAGTACCTTCAGAAAGTATTCACACCCATTGACTTTTTCAGATTTGTTGTGTTAAAGCCTGAATTTAAAATGGATTCAACTGAGATTTTTGTTACTGATCTAAGCATAATACCCCATAATGTCAGAGGATTTTCTTTTTTAGAATATTTAACAAAATTATTAAAAATGAAAAGCTGTAATGTCGTGAGTGAATAAATATTCAACCCCTTTGGTATGACACTCCAAATTGAGCTCACGTGCATCCAATTTCCTTTGATCATCCTTAAGATGTCTCTACAGCCTGATTGGAGTCCACCAGTGGCCAATTCAATAGATTGGACATTATTTAGAAAGAAACACACCTTTCTATATAAGGTCCCACAGTTGACAGTGCATGTCAGAGCATAAACTGTCCGGAGAACTCCAAGATATAATTTTTAGGAGGCATAGATCTGAGAAATGGCATAAAACAATTTCTAAATAGTTGAAAGTTCCCAAGAGCACATTGAGCTCCATACTTAGGAAATAGAAAGAATATGGAACGACCCAGGCTCTTCCTCGAGCTGTCTGTCTGGCCAAACTGAGCATACGGCAAAGAAGGACCTTGGTCTAAGAGGTGACCAAAAACTCAATAACTGCTCTGACAGAACTAAAGAATTCATTGGCTGAGATGGGAGAACCTGCAGGAATGACACCAGTCTCTGCAGCACTTCACAAATCTAGGTTTAATGGGAGAGTGGCCAGACGGAAGCCACTCCCGAGAAATAGGCACATGACTAAATGCCTGGAGTTTGTAAAAAGGCACGTGAAATACACAGAACATTAGGGAAAATATTATGTGATCTGATGAGATGGGAAATAATAATTGTTTTGGCTTGAATGCAAAGCGCTATGTCTGGTGGAAACCTAGCACAGCCTCTGCCAGAATATACTTTTTTATATAGAGTCAAGGCCTGTGGAAGACTAGTACACTGAATGGATCAGGATGTAACAGGACAAAAGGAACAGTTGAGAGGGGGGACCAACAGTGCAGTTGAAGGACAACATGGAGCGATACTTAGACAAACAATGGGTGTGGTTAGGAATGGGGGGCAGAAAAGGATGCATCGGGTGGACAAGATGGATATAGAAGGAAACTCTCAGGAGGTAAAGACTGGAAATTTGGAAGAAGGAGTGCATGGTGTAGGGTTGGGGAGGGAGTTGTGGGTGGGGTTAGAGAAGGTAGAAAAGATAATGGTTTTGGATTGGGGATGATCTGAGATGGTGGTGAACAATCTGTCTTGAGGAAATGAAGGGCTGAATGAAATTTAAGAGAATGTGAAAGTTTGTTCCACAGGCTGGAAGAAAGGGGAACAAATGAGTGGAGGTGAGCAGTGATCCTGGATTTAGGTAGTTTCACCAGAATGGAGGTCAGCGTGCACCCTGCAGAAACTTTGTGGGGACAAAAACAGAAAGAGCAAGACCAGAAAGGAGTTAATAGAAGACAGAGAGACCACCGACCTATCTGCAATGGGAAAGTGATAGGCCCATAGACTCAGCTTCGACGTGAGACATTCTAATGATGTTGAGGCCTTGGTTTCCATGGTGTAAAGCTTACCAAGGTGTGATGCAGATGAGCCAGTCCAGAGAGGAGAGCAGTACCCAAGCCTTGTAAAGATACTAGCTTTGGTGACCAAAGAGCCCTCTCGCCCAGGTTTTGAACTCGGAGTTTTCCCTCTCCTAGGTGAGTTGCTCTCCCATGCTATTTGGCCCATATAACCGGATCAATTGTTTTTTGGGTGCCAGTGGCTCGTCCTTGCACATCCCATGTCTGTGAAAACTGTCCCGACGCCCGTGAAGGCCATGAGTAGAAGCATGGTTGGAAGAGGCTGTGATATAACGCAAGCCATTTCAGGGGCCTTTTGTAGAGGCCAAAACTCACCCTGTTGGCAGTATCCTGACCCTTTTTCATAATAGTCCAATAAAAGCCATTTCATTTTTCAGTATATAAAAATTTAAACGTTTTATATCTTTGATTTTATCCTGTTGACTTCATCTAGTCATCTTCAGCCCCACAGCTTTGAATATACTGAAATACTGCTTTTCCTGTTGCCTGACCCAGGAAAGTAGGCCATGCCAGTTTCTTTGGATGTCCAGTCATGTGAAAAAGTAAGTACACCCAATGTAAAGTTTTGACTTTTTCAACATATTTCAACATACAGCTATTTGATCTTCATTTCAACAATATTGATAGATAAAGGTGATATAATATAACAAATATCATGAAACATTTACATTTTGCCGTCCATTGTATAATTTAAATAAACATAAATGCAAATTTCACATGTGGAAAAAGTAAGTACACCCCTACATTTATCACGACTTCAAATACCTAAAATTAGAATCAGGTGCACCAGCTCAGGCGCAAATGATTAGAACATCGTTAGAGAGGATTTTGGAGGAACCTGTCTTATTTAAACCTCAGACATTTAGTTTGGTTTGCTCTTTGTTGTTGAAGTGTGCGGCGTCACCATGCCTAGATCAAAAGAGCTCTCTGAGGCCTTCAGAAAGAAGGTTATAGATGCCTACTAGTCTGGGAAGGGATTTAAAAAGATCTCCAAACAATTTGAAATCAATCATTCGACTGTCCGGAAGATCATCTACATGTGGAGAAGATTCCAAACAACTGCCAACTTGTTCAGGTCAGGCCGACCCAGCAAGTTCAGCCTGAGAGCAGACCGCAAGATGCTGAAAGAGGTCTCTAAGAACCCCAGAATGTCATCACGGGACCTACAGGTAGCTCTTGCCACTGCTGATGTCAAAGTGCACGAGTCTACCATTAGAAAGAGGCTGCACAAATTTGATCTACATTGGAGGTGTGCCAGGAGGAATCCTTTGCTGTCCAGAAAGAACATCAGGGCAAGACTAAACTTTGCCAATGAACACCGAGGCAAAGACCAGCACTTCTGGAACAATGTGCTCTGGACAGATGAGTCAAAGGTAGAGCTATTTGGCCACAGTACCAGAAGACATGTTTGGCGAAAACCAAAGACAGCATTTGACCACAAGAACCTGATACCAACTGTAAAGCATGGTGGTGGAAATATTATGGTTTGGGGCAGCTTTGCTGCATCAGGGCCTAGGCAGCTCACCATCATAGAATCCACTATGAATTCTTCATTGTACGAGAGGGTGCTTGAGGATAATGTGAGGCCATCTGTCGGAGAGTTGAAGCTCAACAGAAGGTGGACCTTGCAACATGACAATGACACTAAACATACCAGTAAATCCACCAAGGAATGGCTGAAAAGAAAGAAATGGAGGGTTCTGGAATGGCCAAGTCAAAGCCCGGATCTAAATCGCATCGAGATGTTGTGGGGGGATTTTAAACGATCTGTGCATACAAGAAACCCCTCAAACATCGCACAGCTGAAAGAATTCTGCATGGAGGAGTGGGCAAAAATTTATCCCAGTCCATGTCAGAGACTGGTAGACAGTAATAAGAAACGCCTACTTCAGGTTGTTTCTTCCAAAGGGGGCAATACCACACATTAGAGCCAAGGGTGTACTTACTTTTTCCACATGCGAAATTTGCATTTATGTTTATTTAAATTATACATTGGACTACAAAATGTAAATGTTTCATGATATTTGTTATATTATATCACCTTTATCTCTCAATATTGTTGAAATGAAGATCAAATAGCTGTATGTTGAAATATGTTGAAAAAGTCCAAACTTTACATGGGGTGTACTTACTTTTTCACGTGACTGTACATTGTGTGTTTGATACATTTTAACATCATGATCTGTGCTCCAAAGTTTCAGCCTTTGACATGTGGGTTCCACTTCTCACCTAACTTACAAAGTTTTCCATGTGTAAGCAGCATGTCACTCTGCATGGTGTCTTCTGTCACTCTCCCCTCATAAGTGTTCTCGGCCAAGTATTTTTTTTAATTTACGTTAAAAAAAACTTGGATCACCTTGATCATTTTGCTGACTGATGGAGTGTATGTCAAAGCCCTCAGTCTTATTGGGTGGCCAATGACTTACTGATGTTCATTCAGTGGAGCGTCTTGGCCACACCAAAAACCTGGAAAGATTAAATGTCAAAGCTGCCTGAAGAGGCAGATTTCGTATTGGCATCATCCATAGGGTCGTCATTTTTGGGAGCGCCTCCAAACTCCCACGTGGTCTCTGAATTGTTATTTTACCACCTAAAACCTTTGCAAGCACACCTCAAGTACCGTGAAATGGGGTGAATAGGGACAGCAAGGTGAATAGGGACACAAACTGAAGAAAAGTTCGGAAACTTTTTTCGCTGAAAATTGATAACCATACTGATTTTTGATATAGTATTTGGGTTGAAAGTGTTCTCTTGTTTTTTTAAAAAGCAACTTATAGTCCCTATTAACCGCATATATAGGTTAAATAGGAATAAATAGGATTTTTATGGATGTCCCTATTCACCCCGTTTTACGGGTCAATAGGGACAGTCACGAAGACAAAAAAATAATAATCAAGAAATCGGGACAGTTTGGAGAAACATTTTATCCCATATTTTTTTTCATTGGCACCGTGGTTTATATTATGGGTGCATATTATGTGCATCCATCTGAGCTATCAATTTAGCAATAAGTTGGAAACTCAGGATTGTTTCTTGATTATTATTTTTTTGTATTAATGACTGTCCCTATTCACCTGTAAAACGGGGTGAATAGGGACATCCATAAAAATCCTATTTATTCCTATTTAACCCATATATGGGGTTAATAGGGACTATAAGTTGCTTTTTTTAAAAACAAGAGAACACTTTCAACCCAAATATCAACAAATCAGTATGGTTATCAATTTGCAGCGAAAAAGGTTTCCGAACTTTTTTTCAGTTTGTGTCCCTATTCCCCCCATTTCACGGTACAACCACCAGTTTTCCAGTTTTCAACTGGAACCCTTTGGTGTGAAACAGTTTTCAGTTTTTGGAAGTGGTGTGAAACAGTTTTCAACTGGAAAACCAGAGCACCAGTTTTCAACTAATTTCTTCTTGTGATTTAGGAGCACATAGAAGTCAAATCAACACAAACAAACAGACAATTCTTCAATTTTATATCGTATGATAACCATGTAAGGGTTGGGGATCTTGTAAAGGTATTTGATTATTTGGTAATAAAGTTTCTTTTTTTTACTTCCGCCACCAAAGGTGGATGGAGGTTATGTTTGAGTAATAAGGCCAAAAACGATATAAAGCATGGTATTTCAAGAAGTTGACGACTTTTGACAACACTTGGTGGATGAGTTGGTTAGGTCACAATAACTACCCGATTCGCTTTGGGGTTCAGGTCCAGATGCAGATCCGGCCCATCAGTGGGATACAAAACATAAATTGTTCAGCCTGGCGGAGGTATACGCTCTACCGAGTGCCGTTCAGTTTAGCAAGGGAACAATTTCAGAATACAGTTGTTGTGTCAACTATCCATTTTAAAATGACAGAATTTTAATAATCGATGTAATTTTATTTCATCACAAAAGATCAAAAGGTTTAGCTAGAAAGAGCCACATCAAATTTGTGATCAAAAGTCTTTTTCATAAGTTCGATATTCATCAGCAATATGCTGTAGAAATCGACTGGCTGTCATTTGCTCTGGATCTCCTAACTTTCCACTTTTTATGTTGAAAATGTTTCTTGTGCTAAAATGTAAAATAAATAAACCATCAGTTTTATTGGCAAAAATATATTCCCGATTACTAATCTATAATTTCAAAACAATTTGGAGGGCATCGATATTTAATTAGAGTGACATTAATTGTTAGTGCACCAGGCAAATGAATTGGATAAAAATACTTTTACCTCCCCAGGTATTTGTGTGGAAGAAGAAAAAACAGATTGGAAATAAACAAACATATAGGGTGACTGCGTTTATAACTGCTCTGCGGAATTGTTCCTTACCCTCTGCTGATTGTGTAGTAAAGCGCACAGGCCCAGTGGGCCATGAACCATTGGGTTGACCAAGCAAAATCATAAAGTAAGTTTATTCCACCACAAAGAATAAAAGGAAAGGAAGTGAGGGTGAGGGGAGAGAAATGAAAGCCTTTTGGTGAGTCCTTATTGGTAGCTCTGCAGGGGTGGGTGGAGCATCAATGAACTGGTGTGAAACAGGGTAAGAGAAGGGGGGAGGGGGCATAACAAAGTGCATCAAGATGGAGCCAATTTCTCACGGAGATCAGTGGCACTGAGCCAAGGTAACAGGCCCAACAGTGGCCTTGCTTGCTCGGCTCTTTCAAGAGCTGCCTGAGAGGACGTCAAGGAAATTTCCACACCCAGCTGAACCGCCAAGACAATTTTCAGGCCAGTTAGTGGAGCACAAAAAGGCCATTTCTCAGGCTTGCTTTGATTCCAGATTGTTTGGTCTAGAGAGGAGCTACATAAGCCTAGGGCACAGCCTCCTTTAAAACCCCACCCAGGGTCTGAGTGTCATGTTTGGTGTCTGCATGCCCTCAGCACTGAAGGCTCAGCAGTAAGGTTGGCCATTAATATAACAGCAAGTGATTGTTGTCTGTTGTGAAAGCCAAATGACTTGCTGATTGCCTCTTTTTGTGATATAATTAAACACAGCTTGGTGTGTCTGCTGTAGCCCAACCAACAGCTTTATAAAATGAAAGGAAGAGTGGCTGGGACAAAAGTTGAGTCTTGGTGTTTCTACTCACAATTAAATGGTCGTTTTAAATATTTAAATATTGCACTTGCGGGCACTCACGCCCTCCAGACGGGAGTATCCCTCTCGGCCTGCCTCCGGTGGGCAATGTGCTGTGGCTCACGGACCGTACCTGGCCCTGGGGTTTAATCTGTTTACTGGAGCTCGGGCCGGTGTATGTGCATGGGAGCAAGGCTAAAGTACGTGCTGATCTGCTTGCCTTGGATGGCACCTTAAGGCCAGTATTGGGTATTCTTTATTGTTGTCCACGTAAAAACATGGAAATTGTGGTTGCAACCAAATGTAAAACTGGGTTTGCAACCTCCAGGTAGGTCCAATAACTGTTAAATGTCAATTAACGAGTTTCGGTGGCATCCACATTTGCTCCACTGTTTTAATCAAAGGAAGATTCAAAGGAAGAAAATCACCAAAAAAAATTTGCCCCTTATTATATAGATACCATTTTTAAAATTAGATTTAGGGGATACTAGCTGAAGTACCCAGTGTTGCCTTGGGAAATTCAATGAAATATGCATTTAAATATTTCCTGCATGACAAGTTGGGGAAAGTTGGCCTTAGGTTTTGTATAAATTACCGTACCAATCTTGGGCATTGAAAAATGTGCTTGGACAGGTTTTCCTTCTTTGACTTTTTTTTTTTTTTTTTTTTAATAGAACAAATAACTACAACCTCAACATACGTTCTTCACAATACATATTATTCAATTGTTCCTGGAAAAAACCGAGGCAGTGTATAAGCAGCGCAAGACCCACCTGAGCGCCAATTATGTGGTTTTATCTGGGGCAAAATTTTTTTTATCCGAACATAGACCTCAACCTTCCTCTGTATGAAAGAGGAGGCCATGCAAAGTTTGGCTGCACTTGTTCCTGCAGCTGCAGAGTTTGAATGCATTAATGAACAGACACACAAACTTTCTTCTTTATATATTAGATTTCTGATTTAGAAATATATAGGATTGAAACTCCAACATATATTATGTACAATTCTCGAGTTTAACAAACTTATTGGGTAGATTATTCAGAGGCATTGAAAATACTTGAGTTGAAGATTGTTTAATTCCATTGACTCCAGGTTAATTTTTTTTTTGCCACATCCCCAAACTGGAACAATACAGCATCCTGCAATTTGACAATACAAAAAATAATATAATCAGATATTTGAGGGATAAGATAGGCCATGGTGCTCTGGTATGAAACATGGTGTGGCTGCTACACTGCTTATTATATAGCTAAAATTTAGTCCCTTATTACTTGTACTAGAATATAAGACCCGTTGCTTCGCTGACGGAAATAGCAATCTTTGCTGCGATGGCTAATCTATGGGGGGGGGGGGGGGGGGGGGGGGAGAATTCCTGGGAGATCCTGTTTTCCGTGCAGGGATAACCAACGTCACGTGTTAGCATTTGCAGTTTTGACACACGTGTCCATGTACCTGTCAGGGATTTACCAGTTTCCAATGACTCAAGAAATCACTTAGAACTCCGGACAGTGTACAAAGTAAATATATTCAGGATAAGACTTATGCAAGGAAGAGTTTCAGTCTCACGACTCAGAAATCTTAAACCACACCAAGTTACACTGGCATTAATATACTGTTGCGGATATGAGGATTGAGTTTTTTTGATTGTGTTGTATTGTATAGTAAATGGTTGTGAATTATTGGTTTAGTCTGAGCCCTCCTTGCTCCAGTGTGTATAATGGTCAAAGGGCGTTCCGGTAGTTAATTCCATAAAGCATACATTGAAGGACACTATAATACCCTTGTTCAGTAGTTTATTTCCTTATTCTGTGTATTAGGTTAAGGCTTTGTCTTCCATTAAAATGACACTCCATTGCACCAAGTGAAATAAAATAGATTCCCTTCTTTCTTCATTCCCATTCCCAAAACCTCCATTTCCCCTTTCGTCATGGCCAAGCCTCGATTGCCAATATTACATCCCCTCCAAAACCACCATTGAACATGTGCTCGGGTCGGGGAAGAAAGGCATGCCCGCCCGTCGTCATCAAGGGCGGAGCCAGAGGGTCGCGCGACCAACCAGGGCCGAGGTGAGCACACCAATGGGCGTGTCCTGAAGGCCGGCGGCTTGATCGCCGGAGGCGTTATAAAAGCGCGCGCGCAAGGTACTGCGTAAGAAGATCCAGATGAGCTTTGAAGAGAGAGAAGGTTCAAGGTCAATTACAAGCAGTTGCGCCAGAGACGGCAGACGCATCCTGAGGTGAGCCAGAGAAGCAGCTTTGGCTCCACAAGCAGCGTTGACTCCACCAGGCAGCTTCAACCCATTACCCCGCGGGAACCAGATAGCGGTGGCATCGGTGGTCGTCAAGGTCCAGCCGACGTCCCGTGCGGGATCAAGCCCGAACCATCTGCCCCAGCTGAACCTTCCCATTCCTCCTTCCAGCATTCATTCCTGCCATTCCATCCTTCTTGTGTACGTGAGTTTGTTATGTTTGTTCTGTCCTGGGTATTTAATTAAGTTTGTATAAGCTAGTATTTTCACTGTGTCACCTGCTTTTTCCATGTTCCCTGTATATAACTTTGACTGCTCCTTTTGCTTGTGTGTGTAAATAATAAATCCCGTTACTCTTCTGTACGTCTTCGTCTTCCTCTTTACATTCGGTCGCTTTAGAGGTTTCCAAATTGAATATCTGTGGCGCGATCCGGCCACCGTTCGGGAGTCGGGTTAATCGGGGTAACTGTACGACCGCGGGGCCATCCGCTCGGCAAACACAACACCTTAACAGCGGGCCGTAACAATTGGTGTCAGGAGTGTCGGATTCGGACCTGGGACTAAATTTATTTAGCCCAAATTTTGGAACACCAATTGTACAATTGGCAGTAACAATTGGTGTCGGGAGCGGGAACGGACCCGAAGCGCGCTTAACGCGCTCAAAATTACGAGATACTGAAATTTGTTTTGTTTTACAAAACCCGAATTTTGAAATCGCGCCATGGCTGGTCAAGGCGACGGGATGTCGGTGGGAGAGATAAACGGGGTAGAATCGACCCAGGACCTAGGGGAAATGTATGTGAAGGAGGGCAATGAGGAGGTGGTTGAGGAGGTATCAGGCGCACAAAATGGCGCTCTCGCGCACGTGGTTGAGGGGGCCACAGCCGCAGAACCAATGGGCATGTTCCAAATGCAAGCCTTCATGGCCCAATTCATGGTGGAAATGCAGAAAGAAACCGACAGTATGGAACGAATGGAAAACAGAATGAGGGCTGATAGTGAGCGATTAGAGGGCCAAATGGGGGTAATGAGGGATGAAGCGAGGGGTACCGGTGAGGGGTTAGACAAGAAATTTGAGGGGTTAGACAATAAATTTGAGGGGTTAGACAAGAAATTCGAGGGGTTAGACAAAAAATTTGAGGGGTTAGACAATGGGATAGAAGGGGTGAAACATGGGTTAACGGGGGTGGAAAATGGAATGGCTGCCCAGGAGAATCAGATAGAGGGGGTGAAAAATGGGTTGAGGGGGCTAGAAGATAGAATGGAAGGCAAATTGCGGGAAATAGGGGAGCAATCCGCCCGAGAAATTAAACAAATGGGAGAGCAGATAGAGGAGGTGAAAATCGGGGTATAAACCAAATTGGATGCTCAGAGGGATGAATTGGGACAGATGAGGGTGGCATCTACAAAAGAGAGGGAGGAGATGAAGGAGGAAATACGACGAGGTGTAAGTGAGGAGGTCTCGGGGGTACGCGAGGAGGTAAAGCGAGGCGAGAAGCGTATGGAAAAAGAGGTGAGAAATGGGACGGCAAAGTTACAAGGGAGCATAGAGGACCTGACGGAGGAGGTGGAACAGCTAACGGTGGGACAGACGGAGTTAGTGGAGCAGGTTCAAAGGAACACTGTGGTACTAGGAGGGTTAAAAGCGACACAAAACGACATTAAAAATGACTTAATAGCGACACAGAGGCAATGTCAGATGGTACGTGAGGGACTGACAACGAGGTTGGACGAGGTGACAGACGTAATGGAGACGAAGGACCGGGAGGTGAGGACGCACATAGAGATGGTCAAGGTAGCCTTAGAGGACGAAATTGAGGAGACGCACCGGGAGATAAAAGAGGTGAAGCAAAAGTTAAAGGAGGTGTTAGAGAGGGGTGAGTGAAATTAAGAAGAGACGGACAGAAACTAAGAGAGAAATACAGGAGGAGGTGATGGAATATGTACAAGGTCGGTGCTCAAATCGTGATGATGTGCTCATTAACCAAATAAAGAGTTTGCAGGTGGTGAAGGAGGTGCGGAGACGAGGTGCCAAGGTGAGTGGCGATATACGTGGAAATGTATATGATGTGAGGGGAGCTTCAGTCGGCTTGGGGGTTGATTTGGATCCGGGTGTTCGTGAGAGGCCGTTGGTGAAGTGTGCGACAGGTACGGTGTGCGAAGGAGGAGGTGTGCGAGAATGTCCGACTCTGGGGTGTGTGAGGAAAAAGTGTGCGCCGAGGAGTGAGTGTGCTGTCGAGAGTGAGTTGGTCGTAGCGTGTGTGCAAGGGGGCACATGGAAGTGCGGAGTGGTGAGTGTTACGGAGGGAGTAACGAGAGAGTGTGCGCAAGAGGATGCGCGAGAAAGGTGTGTAACGGAGGGGTGTGTGAGGAAAAAGTGCGCGCCGAGGAGTGAGTGCGCTGTCAAGAGTAAGGGAGAATGCACGCCTGTGGTGAGTGTTACAGAGGATGTAACGGGAGAGTGTATGCAAGAGGATGCGCGAGAAAGGTGTGTAACGGAGGGGTGTGTGAGGAAAAAGTGCGCGCCGAGGAGTAAGTGCGCTTTTAAGTGTAAGGGAGAATGCACGCCTGTGGTGAGTGTTACAGAGGATGTAACGGGAGAGTGTGCGCAAGATGATGCACGAGAAAGGTGTGTAACGGACGGGTACATGAGGAAAGAGTGCGCTGTCAAAAGTAAGGGTGAGTGCACGACCGAGTGTGGAGGTGAGAGTAGTAAGAGTGACACAGAGTGTGAGTTGGTTGTGGCAGGTGAGCGAGGATGTTCACCTGGAATGGAGGGATGCACACCTGGAATGGTAGAACACGTATGGGAATGCACGCTGGAATTGGTAGTGAGGCACGTGGTTGGGTGTGCGAGTGAGAGCACACCTGTGGTTGTCACAGAGGAGGTGACCGAGAAGGGGGTGCGAAGAGGTGTGTTGGTGAGGTGTGCGAATGTGTGCGGTGGTCAGGTGTGTGACCAAGTCTGTGAGCGAAAGAACGCGTACAATAACGAAGTACGCGGGGTGTACGGGCGGCGTTGGAGCACCGAGCTCGGTGAGGGTGAAAGGGGTAGCGTATGCGTGTGAGCATGCAGGTGAAGCATCGACGGTAACCGGGTTAGCGGTTAGAGCGACTTATAGCCGAATCTGGCCCTCGGTGCGTGCCGAGCAGCTTCACGTGCCGCGAGGACCAGCGGGGATCTGAACCACGGCGGTTTTGAAAGAACCGCCGTACGCGATCCAGGCTGGGCCTCGCTCGGAACGACCGCGTCCGTGCTCCACTAGGCGGAGCGGGCAGCCCGATAGGAAGGGTCGTCATGGCGACCCCTTTTTGTTGAGGCATTCCGGCAGGTCGAGATCGGGCCATTGGATGGCTCCGTGCCGAGGTGGTGCGTGGGATCTCCGCCCGGGTAAACCTCCTTCCCTTCACCGAGTGTCGGACGTATCCAACCGCCGGCACCAAGCAACCCGCATTCATTGCTCGGCTTTACGAAGCCAGGCTGTAGAAGTGAATTGGCGCACCGAGAGGCTCAAGTGAGTAGACGTGTGATGAGGTTAGTGTTTTTGATCCGAAATTTAGAAAAGTGAATAGAATTGGCAGTAAATAGAAAATTTTTGATTGGTTGGAATTTGGAGAGCAAAATTGGTAGTGGGAGATACCCGATGTGGGGGGATGGCAACTCTGCCATCTCTCACAGCGGGGGCAAAGGAGCACTAGTTTTATGGGGTTTATGGCAGTGTAAGCTCGCCGAGGGAGGGTTTGGATAATGTGTAGGGACCTAGAAGATGACAATAGGTAACGTTAAGATTAGTTAGTGACAATGATACCGGTAGTGGGGACACAGGTAGGTTAGAGTGGATGATAATGACGTGGTATGTGCTTAGTTTAAAGGGAAGACGGGGAGCACTAAGTTAGCAGGGCACCAGGTAGATTAGATGATGCCATGTGTGTGGTGAACAGGTGTGATTGCACAGGTGTGCAACTGGACAGGTGTATGGAGCAGTGTTTGAGTGAGTGATGGTGATGAGTATTGTGCTGACCAAATGGTCCAGGAAGGAAGGAAGGAGGGTGCAGGTGGCACCAGGTAAGATTGTACAGGTGTGCAACTACAGGTGAATGGAGAACAGGTGTATGGAATAAATGGTATGGAATATATGGAGTATTGGAATGGATGGTCGTGGAGTGAGTATGATGGAAACTATGGAGTGTAGTGGATGGTGCGAAGGTGTGAATGGGGGAAGGATGGACCCCCATCACGAATACCCGGGGAGGGTAGTGTAAGTGTTAGGTAGCAGGTATAGGTAAATTGTGGTTGGATATTGGCATCTGTGGTGCGGGTGAAAGAATGGTATTTGGATGGGTGCATTAGTGTTGTGGAAATGGCTGGGCGTGTAGCCTGTTAGTGTGTGTAGTTGGTTTGGGCACTCCACCACTGTGAGGATGTCGGCCAGGTGAGGCCGCAGGTGGGCTCTGGGAGCTGGTAGAGTTGTTGTGGATGGGGCCTGAGGATCCGGAGGACGGACCCGGGTAGCCCAGTGCCAGAGGGCACCGAGGGGTGACAGAGCCAGGAGGGGCCTTCCCCAGTTAGTTAGGTTAGGGTGAGGAGCTAGGTCAGCTCGGGTGGCAACTGCAGTGGTGGAGGTGTGCAGGTGGGTAGACCTGCTGGGAGAGCTACACGACCCAGCCCGGAAATTGTGCAAGGGCACCGGGAGATGAATCGGGGGAGTGAGACCCCAAATTGAGAAGCACCACAGTTTGGTCAATGGGAATTGGTTTTTAGAACCCATAGTGTAAGTTGGCCAAAGGATTGGCAGGGAAAGACCCTGGGTAGTGTAAAGTGTGTTAATGTCATTTAGAGGATAGTTAGGATTGAAGTCTCCTCGCACCATCTACATCCACTCACCTGAGATGACGTACCTCCACACCATGCCAGGTTGTTTTGTTATTTTTATGATGCAAATGTTTGGATTGTGAGATGCATCATGACGTGGGTGTGACATTGTGCTGATGTTCCATCTCTTCCTCCTTATGAGGATTGATGACGGATTGGGTGATGGCAAATTTTGGTTAGAGGGATTGTGGAGACGAATTTGGTATAAGGGAAATATGGGGAAGACGTGACATTAGCGACGAATTTGTAATGTGTAGATTTTGTACATATGGGGTAAGGGCAAGGGTAGTGTAGGTGACGGGGGGGGGGGGGGGTGACGTACGGTAGGGACGAGGTTTCTCACTTCGCTCTCCGTACGCACTTCACCTTGCATTGCCTTATTGATGTGTACCCTTGTGACCTTACCCCTCACTCATCTGTCTGTCCCCCCTTTTGTCTCCCACATGAGGACCTGTATGCCACTGGGCGCCGAGGGGAGTGTGCGTGAGTCCGCCATTGTGCGCCCGGAACTCCCAGAACCAGCTGTCTGCATCGATGCACCACATTATGGAACACATGTCTGTGGCCGAGCACCACTTATGGACCCCATGGGTTGGGGCATGGCCCCTCTGCTGGAACCGGCCATGAAGGCCCGAAATCTTGCTGGCAGACCTTGATCACAGGGCACCGATGCCCCACAGGTGAACCACACTAGTCGGCCCTGTGGGCCATAAGTAAATACAAATGGACACGTTGGGTGCAGGTTTTATTACAAATAGGCCGCCAGCAAAGGAAGATGACAACACCAGGAAAATAGTAATAGCCAGCAGAGGGAGCCAAAGAGCAAGAGACCACCTGCAGGGTTAGGGGTTGTCGATTTATTTTATGCATGAACAATGATGACTGTGCACCGATTGGTGCTTGAGGGTGTGTTGGTGCGTTTATGGGTGCTTTCATGGTGCATTGATGCAGAGCATACTGTCTCCCCCCCAGAAAGAACAATCACAGGTCCTGGGTTGCGTTTTGGAAATACAAGTAGTGTCAGTGTAAATAATGCTCCCCACCATCAATGTATAGTTTGAAGACCATTCCGCAATTCGGTTAGCTGTGGGCATGAGTCTGTTAGGTAGGGTGCAATGGAGCAGCGGGACATATTTATTTATGTTCTAAAACTGTCGCACTCAGGGTCAGGTTAAAAGTAGAGGGAACTACACCTACGTGTCACACTAAATTAAAGTTATAGGCCCGGGACGTGCCTAAGAGGAGGAGGGTGCAGTGTTGAGGATATGAGGATTGAGTTTTTTTGATTGTGTTGTATTGTGTAGTAAATGGTTGTGAATTATTGGTTTAGTCTGAGCCCTCCTTGCTCCAGTGTGTATAAAGGTCAAAGGGCGTTCCGGTAGTTAATTCCATAAAGCATACATTGAAGGACACTATAATACCCTTGTTCAGTAGTTTATTTCCTTATTCTGTGTATTAGGTTAAGGCTTTGTCTTCCATTAAAATGACACTCCATTGCACCAAGTGAAATAAGATAGATTCCCTTCATTCTTCATTCCCATTCCCAAAACCTCCATTTCCCCTTTCGTCATGGCCAAGCCTTGATTGCCAATATTACATCCCCTCCAAAACCACCATTGAACATGTGCTCGGGTCGGGGAAGAAACGCGTGCCCGCCCGTCGTCATCAAGGGCGGAGCCAGAGGGTCGCGGGACCAACCAGGGCCGAGGTGAGCACACCAATGGGCGTGTCCTGAAGGCCGGCGGCTTGATCGCCGGAGGCGTTATAAAAGCGCGCGCGCAAGGTACTGCGTAAGAAGATCCAGATGAGCTTTGAAGATAGAGAAGGTTCAAGGTCAATTACAAGCAGTTGCGCCAGAGACGGCAGACGCGTCCTGAGGTGAGCCAGAGAAGCAGCTTTGGCTCCACAAGCAGCGTTGACTCCACCAGGCAGCTTCAACCCGTTACCCCGCGGGAACCAGATAGCGGTGGCATCGGTGGTCGTCGAGGTCCAGCCGACATCCCGTGCGGGATCAAGCCTGAACCATCTGCCCCAGCTGAACCTTCCCATTCCTCCTTCCAGCATTCATTCCTGCCATTCCATCCTTCTTGTGTACGTGAGTTTGTTCTGTTTGTTCTGTCCTGGGTATTTAATTAAGTTTGTATAAGCTAGTATTTTCACTGTGTCACCTGCTTTTTCCATGTTCCCTGTATATAACTTTGACTGCTACTTTTGCTTGTGTGTGTAAATAATAAATCCCGTTACTCTTCTGTACGTCTTCTTCTTCCTCTTTGCATTCGGTTGCTTTAGAGGTTTCCAAATTGAATATCTGTGGCGCGATCCGGCCAACATTCGGGAGTCGGGTTAATCGGGGAAACTGTACGACCGCGGGGCCATCCGCTCAGCAAACACAACACCTTAACCGTGGGCCGTAACAATACTTTTAGCCAAGGTCGAGATAACTGTCAACATGCTTCTTGTGTTCATTGCTTCAATCAACAATCACACCATCCTCCTCACCCGACTTGAAACCACCTTAACATTACCGGCACTGCCCTCTCTTGGATCAAATCTTACCTCTCTGACAGACGCCAGTTCATCTACATCAATAACTGCAAATCCCCCAATGCTCCCCTCCCCCAAGGTGTCCCCCAAGGTTCAGTTCTCGGCCCCCTCCTCTTCATCCTGTACCTGTCCCCCCTTGGTCACTTAATCCGCCGTCATGGTCTCCAATTCCACTGCTTCGCCGATGACATCCAGCTTTTCATCTCCACCAAGTCAATCTCCACCGCCACCCACTCTATCCTGACAAACTGCATCACTGAAATAAAATCCTGGCTTCAAATCAACTTCCTCAAACTTAACTATGATAAATCTGAAATAATCATCATTGGCCCAAAAACGCTCACCAAATCCACCCATAACTTCGCCCTCAACATTGACGGTTTCCCAGTATCCACCTCCCCTCACATCCGGAATCTTGGCATCATCTTTGATCAAACCCTCTCCTTCGACAAATACACTAAACAGATCACAAAGACAGCCTTCTTTCACCTGAAAAACATCGCCGGTCTCCGTCCATCCCTCTCCTCCACGGCTGCAGAAACCCTCATCCACGCCTTCATCACCTCCCGTCTGGACTACTGCAACAGCCTCCTCTATGGTTCACCCACAATAATCATCAATAAACTCCAATACATTCAGAACTCCGCTGCCTGTCTACTCACCCATTCCCGGACCCGTGACCACATCACCCCCGTCCTTTATAAGCTTCACTGGCTCCCCATCCCCCAGAGAATCCAGTACAAAATCCTCCTCTTGACCTACAAAGCCCTCCATAACCTGGCCCCATCCTACCTGACTGACCTCCTCTCCAGACAAACTCCCACCCGCAACCTCCGCTCTGCTGGCGCCAACCTCCTGTCCCCCGCCCCCCCCCACCCCCCCATCCGGACCAAATTCAGATCTTGGGGGGACAGGGCCTTCTCCATCGCTGCTCCCACCCTCTGGAACTCACTACCTCACACCATCAGAGACTCCTCCTCACTCACCACATTCAAAACATCACTCAAGACCCACCTGTTCAACACTGCATTTAACATTTAACCCACAGCATTTAACCCCTGACTATCTCTTCTCCTTCTCCTTCCTTTTGCTTTGATTATTTACCTATTTATTTTTGTCTTTTTGCACTTGTTTTTTGTATTCTGTCAAAGCGTCTTTGGGCTTCTTGAAAAGCGCTATATAAAATAAATGTATTATTATTATTATTATTATTAATACGGATAGCTGCCTCGTGCAGAGAAATATTATCACCCATATTAAATGAATGAAATGCTGTTTTAAGGACATAACCCAGAGCCCCACATCTGACTCATTTATAGGACATAGTTCGACATGTAACTTTTTGTCTTGTCCACAATCTGGCTCCATCCAGTGAGGGGTCTGAATAAATCCACATCATTCCCATAGAAAAATTTAAAAAAAAAAAGTTTTTGGGGGATCACAAACACTCCCGAGAGTTACACGAATCCACCATAGTTTGTTGTTTGAAATTTTTAAATCCGTTCTCAAGTTATAACACGACAAACAGACAAACAAAGAGACAGACAGACAGACAATGCTCCTTTTATAATATAGATTATTACTAGTCTCTTATTACTTGCATAATTATTATTACTAAAGGCAGAAAGTAATTTTCTTAGGTCCTTACTATGTATATGTTCATGAAAAGAATATATAGTTTTGAACACCATTCACTTAACACCATGGGTAAAATCAGAAGATTCGAAGTGATTTCACAAATTGCATGGTGGGAGCAAGGGCAGGAACTTTTGAAGCTGGTGGTGTCTGTCAAGGCATTTTCGTAGGTGTATCTCAAATAGTACTGTCACCAAGCAGAGCTCAAAACATAAAAGTAACATCACAAAAAGTGATTATTAACACATTGGACATGCCATGCGAAGCCATAGATGTGCAAAAGATCTACAAGTCAAGGTAATGATGAAAAGTGAACAAGATGGCCATATCAACATATCACAAATGGACATATCAAAAGGAACCTCATCATCAGTATATGTAGTAAAACTGAATCACGAGGTATATTAAGAATTTTGATGGTGACTATAGGTTTGGATAATAACCAAGAATTATTAAAAAGCCATTCAAAGGTAAGTTCAAGAAGGAAGAAAATGTTTTAAATGTTTAACTGAAATATTGTAAAATAATGTCTGAAAAACATTTTTGGATTACTGATTTTACAAGTATAAAACCGCATCCTTATGTCTCATTAGGATGAAGAGGATAAGTAAGTAAATTCATGATTTGATTAATACTTAATAATTTGAGAAATCAGTATCAACTAAATTAGTATAAGAATAACCTAGAAAGAGCAATCTGAGATTGCAGACCCCAAGTTCGGACTTGTTTTGTTTGGCAAATAAATTGAAGGATGTACTAAATGGAAGGTCATTGATTGTAAATAAAGGTCAATATGGTCTAGTTGTAAATGTGTAAAGGTAAAATGTCTGAAAAGTTGTAAAGGTCAAATGGTTTGAAGGTGTAAAGGTCGATAGGTCTGAAAAGGTCTAAATTGGTCTAAAGGGTCAAAATAGTCTAAAGTGTATAAAAGGTCAAAAGGGTCCAAAGGGTATAATTTAAGGTTGAAAGGACCAGAATTGTCTGAAGGGGTCTATAGGGTCTTAAAACATCTAAAAATGGTTTAAAGGTGAAAGGGCTCTACAGGGTATTAAAAGGTATGAAAGGTGTGAATGTCTAAAGGCCTAAAGGCCTAAAAGTCGAAAAGGTCTTAGGTGTCTAAAGAGACCTAGGGGTCTTAAAGAATTTAGGCGTCTTAGGTTCTTCATGGGTCTTCGTGGACTTAATGGGTCTTAGGATTGTAAAAGTTCTAAAAGGTCTTAGGTGTCTATAGGGTCTTAAAGCATCCTGGGAGTTCAGGTGGATTAGGGGTTTTAAGGGTCTAGGGGATATAAGGTGGGTCTAAAGGTCTTAAGGTATTAAAGGGTATTAGGGGTCTAAGGGTCTTAAATGGTGTTAGGGTTTGAAATGGTCTTTAAGGTCTTAAATGGTCTTTGGGTTATAGAGGGTCTATGGTGTCTAAGGGGTCTCAAAGGATCTGAGGGTCCTAAAGGCTCTAAAGTGTTTTAGGCATCTTAAAGGGTCTAAAGTGTTTTCGGAGTCTTAGGGCTTTCATTGGTCTTTGTGGTCTTTAGGGTATCTGTGGTCTTAATTGGTCTTAGAGTTGTAAAGGATGTGAAAGGTCTTAGGGGTCTTAAAGAGCCTTAGCGTTTTAAAGTGTCAAATGTACCATATAAAACACAATGTCAGTTTGAGTGTCTGTACAGATGTCTGTCCCCCATCATAAGGATAGGTTTTAAAGTCCAATCTTTTAACTTGAATGTGTGTTCGCTACGGTCTAATTTTGAGGATAAAACAAACTCGATAAACATTTTCCAGAAAAGAGTAATTATGTCTCTTCTATTGGAATTGTAGACGGTGGCTTGCAAACCGAGCCTCAAGGTCCAAGTTTCGTTTCCAAGTACAGAATTCAAGTACAGAATTATTTCAAGTACAGTACAAACTTCAAGTACAGTACAAGTATTCCAAGTACAGAATCGTTTAAAAAAAACAAAAACAATAAATGCAAGGCGCAGTGAGGTGAAATTTGTTGCACGTGATGTGCAATACGTGCAGAGTAAAAGGAATGTTCATTTACATCCGTATGATGTCTAATAAATAAAGAAGATATAAGCACACCTGACACTAGGCCGAAGCTTCAGACTTTGGCATGCTCACAAGGCTGCACTGAAGGAGCTGGGGCTCCCACGTCGATCGGAAGAATGGACGCGACAAAAAGCTGGAATTCATCCGAGTTGCTTTAATCAAACCAAACACTCAGGCACTCTGAAAACCCGTTTATCGGGCAGCAATATATATACCTATTATCCAGGAGCGTTTGCCCAGGCCCGGCGAGAGGGGGCGTGGCCCAGCGTCCTGGCTGCGGCCTGGCAAGTTGAGGGCGAGCCTGCCCGGGCATGCCCGGGCATGCCCGGGCGTCCCGACCGAGGCCTGGCAAGTTGAGCGCGGGCCTGCCCGGGCGTCCTGGACGAGCCCGGCATGGTGATCGCTCCGCGTCCTTGATAGGTGCAAGGCGATTGTGAAAACCCAGCGGCAGCCGCTACACACGTCCCCCCAGAATCGACTTGCACCGGCAGGGTCAATTTGAGGGGGGTCCTGATGACCCGGCCGAAGCGACCCCTGGCGGGTCGTGGGAGGGGGTCCGGTGAGGTGGTGGGCGGTCGAGTGGGGGGCACCGTGGACGGGGGGCGGCCTCGCCGCGGCGGAAGGGCCACCCATGGTGGGTGGTCGACGTCCACGTGCGCCGGCTTGAGGCGGTCCACCGCAATCCGGTCCGACCTGCCGCCGATGTCGATGACGAACGACTTGTCGTCCCGTCGCAGCACCCGGAAGGGCCCGTTGTACGGCGGCTGGAGTGGCCACCGATGTGCGTCGTGACGCACAAAAACATACTCCGCTGTGCGAAGTGCTGGGGGGACGTAGGACTGGGGGTCACCGTGGTGGGATGTTGGCACGGGGGCAAACCGTCGGGCGGCCTCCTGGAGGTCCGAGCGCTGGTGAGCTGCGGACCAGGGACTGTTAGCGTCGGGCACGAATTCGCCCGGGACGCGTAGCGCCTGGCCATAGACAAGCTCGGCGGTGGATGCCTGGAGGTCCTCCTTGGGGGCCGTGCGGAGGCCCAAAAGGACCCACGGCAGCCGGTCGGCCCAACCGCCGTCTTGAAGGCCGGCCATGAGCGCGGCCTTCATGGAGCGGTGGAATCGCTCGCACAACCCGTTTGCTTGGGGGTGGTAGGCCGTAGTACGGTGGAGCTTGACCCCCAGGTTGCGGGCGACCGCGCCCCACAGCTCGGAGGTGAACTGTGGTCCGCGGTCTGACGAGATGTCCGCCGGTGCGCTGAAGCGGGCGACCCAGGTGGCGATGAAAGCCTGCGCCACGTCGGCGGTGGTGGTGGAGACGAGGGGAACGGCCTCCGGCCACCTGGTGGTCCTGTCCACCATGGTGAGCAGGTGTGTGAACCCCCGTGACGGGGGGAGGGGGCCCACCAGATCCACGTTGACGTGGTCGAAACGTCGTTCGGGCACGGTGAAAGGTGCCAGCGGGGCCTGGGTGTGTCGGTGGACCTTGGCCCGTTGGCAGGCCGTGCAGGTGCTGGTCCAATCGCGGACGTCCCGACGAAGGCCGTGCCAGACGAATCGCGCCGACACCAGCTTCTGGGAAGCTTTCCGGCCCGGGTGGGAAAGGCCGTGGAGGGAGGCGAAGATGCGGCGTTGCCAGGTGACGGGCACGATGGGGCGAGGCTGGCCTTGGGAGACGTCGCAGAGCAGGACAGTGTCCGCGCAGGGGATGTCGGCCAGGCGGAGGCCCGTGTCCGCCGCCCGGAGGGCTTGCACCGTGGTGTCAGTGGTTTGGGCCGCCGCCATAAGCGCAAAGTCCACGCCCAGGTGGACCACGTTCGCACTGGCCCGGGAAAGACAGTCGGCCACGGCGTTGTTTTTGCCGGCGACGTGCCGGATGTCCGTGGTAAACTCCGACACGGCGGAGAGGTGGCGCTGTTGGCGGGCCGACCACGGCTCCGTGACCTTGGCCATGGCGTAAACCAACGGCTTGTGGTCGACGAACGCCGTGAAAGGACGGCCCTCCAGGAGGTGGCGGAAATGGCGGACGGCCAGGTGTAGACCGAGGAGCTCCTGGTCAAACGTGCTGTATTTGAGCTCGTTCGGCCGGAGCTGCCGGCTGAAAAAAGCGAGTGGCTGCCAAACCCTGTTCACCCATTGCTCATGTACGGCGCCCACCGCGTAGTCGGAGGCATCCGTGGTGAGGGCGATGGGAGCGTTGAGCACCGGGTGAGCGAGCAGTGTTGCGTCGGTGAGGGCCCGCTTTGAGCGTTGGAAGGCCGCATCCATTGCTGCGGACCAGGCGATGTCGTGCTTGGCCGGCTTGCCCCGGAGGGCTTCGTAGAGGGGCCGCATGAGTTGAGCAGCGCGGGGCACGAAGCGGTGATAAAAATTCACCATTCCCAGGAATTCCTGCAGGGCCTTTATGGTGCGGGGACGCGGGAACGTGGTGATGGCCTCGACCTTGGTTGGCAGCGGCACGGCCCCGTTCTTGGTGATGTGGTGGCCCAAAAAATCAACGGCCGTCGTGCCGAAGTGGCATTTGGCCGGGTTGACGATGAGGCTGTGCTCGCTGAGGCGCCCGAACAGTGTTCGGAGGTGGAGGAGGTGCTCGGCCCGGGACGTGCTGGCGACGAGGATGTCGTCCAGGTAAACGAAAAGGAACGGCAGGTCACGCAGCACGCCGTCCATCAAGCGCTGGAACGCCTGAGCCGCGTTTTTGAGACCAAACGGCATCCGCAAGAATTCGAATAAGCCGAACGGCGTGATGACTGCCGTTTTAGGGACGTCGGCCGCCCTGACAGGTACCTGGTGATATCCCCGTATGAGATCAATTTTCGAAAAAATGACCCGTCCCGCCAGACGGGCGGAGAAGTCTTGGATATGCGGGATCGGGTACCTGTCGGGGGTGGTAGCGTCATTGAGATGGCGGTAGTCGCCACACGGGCGCCATCCACCCCCAGGCTTTGGCACGATGTGCAGTGGCGAGGCCCACGCGCTATCGGAGCGCCGCACGATGCCGAGGTGCTCCAACGCGTCGAATTCGGCCTTCGCCATGGCGAGCTTGGCTGGGTCGAGGCGGCGAGCCCTGGCGTAGACCGGCGGGCCCATGGTTGGTATGTGGTGCTCGATCCCATGCCGTACTGCGACGGCCGAAAACGTCGGCCGTGTGAGGGCCGGGAACTCCGTGAGCAGGCGAGCAAACTCGTTCGCCGCCGGGACGGTGCATGCCAGCTCGGTCGGCGCGGAGCTGCTCAATGTGCATACCAGGGAGCTGAAGGTTTCGGCGTTGATTAAACGACGCCATTGGACGTCCACCAGCAATCCGTGTGCGCAGAGGAAGTCGGCGCCTAGCAGAGCCATGGGCACGTTTGCGGTTACAAACGTCCAAGCAAAGCGTTGGCCGCCGAAGCAGAGGGTGACATTGCGCGGGCCGAAGGTGCGGATGGTCGATCCGTTGGCCGCAACCAAGGAGGGGCCGCAAACCGCGGATTGCCTGTCCTGGTCAGAGGCGGGTATGACGCTCAGTTGGGCGCCGGTGTCGCACAGGAAGCGCCGTCCGGACGCTTTATCCGTGATGAACAGTAAGTTGCCCGTGTGGCCGGCGCTCATGGCAGGTAATGAACGCCGGCCCGGCCGTTTCCCGGCCTGCCGAAGGTGCACGGGGGTCGGCATGTCCGGGCCTTCTGTCCGAACCTGGCATGATAGTAACACCACGCTTGGTCAGGTGGAGGCCCCGGTCGTCGTGCTGGAGGTGGTCGGCTCGGTGTAGCGGCCGCCAATTGCGTCGGCAGTTCGGTCGTCGACCGTGCCGGGTGCTCGGGCACCATGGGTGTTGCGTCGGACGGCGGTGGGTCCCATGTCGCCGCTGCGATGCGCTGTCCTGCGGCGGAGATCTTGTCGGCTTCTCTGGCAAGGGCCCGGGGATCTGTGATCGTCGTGCTTGCCAGGGCGAGGCGTACCGGGTTAGGCAGCTGACGGAGGAACAGCTCCCGGAACAGGAATGCCGGAGAGTGCTCGCCGAGCAGTGAAAGCATGTAGTCCATTCGCTCGGAAGGGCGCGTGTCGCCGAGCTCAGGCAGGTCGAGCAGGCGCCGTGCGCGTTCCGCCGATGGGAGGGCGAAAGCATCGAGGAGAAGCTTCTTAATCGCGCCGTATTTGTCAGCGGCTGGCGGGCTCTCGAGGAGGCTCAGGGCACGGGCCGCGGTGGCTGAACCGAGCGCTGCTACCACATGGTGGAAGCGGGTGTCGTCGGCCGTGATGCCTCGCAGGGCGAACAGGGACTCCGCCTGTGCGAACCAAACCGCCGCGTGAGCCTCCCAGAAGGTAGGCAGTTTAAGGGCGACTGCCGTGTCCATGTCGGTAGGTCACCAATGAAGGAGCTGGGGCTCCCACGTCGATCGGAAGAATGGACGCGACAAAAAGCTGGAATTCATCCGAGTTGCTTTAATCAAACCAAACACTCAGGCACTCTGAAAACCCGTTTATCGGGCAGCAATATATATACCTATTATCCAGGAGCGTTTGCCCAGGCCCGGCGAGAGGGGGCGTGGCCCAGCGTCCTGGCTGCGGCCTGGCAAGTTGAGGGCGAGCCTGCCCGGGCATGCCCGGGCATGCCCGGGCGTCCCGACCGAGGCCTGGCAAGTTGAGCGCGGGCCTGCCCGGGCGTCCTGGACGAGCCCGGCATGGTGATCGCTCCGCGTCCTTGATAGGTGCAAGGCGATTGTGAAAACCCAGCGGCAGCCGCTACAGCACCATCAAATAAACGGTTAAGCCCATCATTTTTGATGGACTTTTTGCATATATAATATACATATTGTTGCGGTTGTGCCATAAAGGCAAACCCCAATAGTCGATTGCACGACAACATGTAGCCTGCAGTAGTCAGTTATGTCTTATTGAATGTACAGATTAGCCCTTTCCCATTGTGTAGTAATCAAAACCAATATGCGTTGAAGTTAGACAGGATTTCAAACCCTCGTGGGTTAAGGGAAGCCATTTTTAATGAGCAGGAAGGCGTGGCCAAAGGAACAGGCCCACATGACAAATCTGGAGGCGGGAACACGTCGACACCAATGCGACAAACCACAGCCAATGGGAGGCTGTGGAACGATTTTTGCATGCATGGGCGGATCTGGTAAAAGCCCACGCAGATCGCAATTACGATCTCTTTTTGCTGGGCATTTCGCCTCGCCACGTCGACGACCTCCTGCTCTGTTCTCTCTTTGCCTCATGGACGACACGATTTTCTTGCTTTGGATTTCGCCACGTGGACGACACCCTGCTTTGGACTCTCTTGTTTTGGCTCCACCAGACGACACGGGTTTTGGCCTTTGTGTTGCGTCGACCACCAATCGCTTCTGCACCAATCTTTTGCGCCATCTGGCTGACCTGCAAGCTTGTCCAACCTGCGCTGAAGTTCATCTGCCTGCGTGGCAGCTCATCCCACCTGCGCTAAATCTAGATCAACCTGCGCTGGAGTTCGTCCTTCGGACCTGACCTCATCGAGCCGCGAGCTGCGCACACCAGACCACGTGGTCACCAGCGAGGCAATTCCAGCACGTACATTGGTACGCCCTTAACCAGTGTCTTTTCCCCTATGTGTGTGTGTCAGAGTGTGAAGGCACCAAGTCGGGGTTATTAGTAGGTAAGGGTTGGTAAGCTGTATCTTCGTCTCTGTTTCTCTGTGCCTTCTAAATAAAAGGCTGTACATTTCATTCCTTTTGTGGAATTGTAAAGGACATATAGAGGCAAGTTATTGCCAACTGTTAAAATTGTATTAAAGACAGAATGTGCTTTCAAAGCTTGCAGCCTGAGCAACGCAGTGAAAATGGAACCAGGACGATAAGTGGCCATCTGTAAAATTGAACCTTTGCCCATTAATGGAAAGGCTTAGGGCAGAGTGTTGACTCAGCCCGGGTTTGAATGCAAGAGTCAACTATCTGAGATCGATTTTGTCAGAGAGTGTTGACCTTTTCGGCCCAAACAATGACCCTGTTCCCTTCTTCCCGTGATAGCCATCTTTTGTAAACCTCTCAGTGGCTCCATAATAGAAACCAGATGGCTTTTGGCGCCAGAAAGACAGAGCCTTGGCAAGTTTTGTGGTGGACCCAGATTCCAAGCAAAGAAGATCAAAGAAGACTGCTGCTATATAAGGGAACACTGCGAAGCTTGGAGGAGAGAATACTTCAACCAAACAATGCGCCGTATCTTGTCTGTATTTTGTGTAAAGTCCTCTCCGCAAATCGGAATAAATCTCGATTTAAACTGAGTGAGTCTCGCTGAGTCTGATTGAGTTTTGCTAAGAAAGGTGTCCAAAAGAAGCCACAACACTTTCCAACCTGTTTGGTATGTCCTTTCTCCATTGGCCTAGCATCATCCGAGATCGAATTTGGCTCGAATCGGGTTCATAAATCACGTCAGGTAACGCCACTTTCCACACCGTGCAAACCCGCTTGGCACCCATAAGGTGGGGGAAAGTGAGGGTTCGATCGCGCGGTTCTTCGGCACGCACGTGCACCTTGATCCATGCACCTTGAAGGTATTCGTGATTCTCCGGTATAAACCGAGGGGAATCATGCAACAAAATTGTTGTGGTAGAGGAGAGGGTTTTTTGAACCCGGCCCTCGTACATCCCGCCCCCGCAACAAATTGTTGTCAGGATTGGGGATTTGAACACCCTCACCGTTTTCAACATATTTCAACCTCCAGCTATTTGATCTTCATTTCAACAATATTGATAGATAAGTTGATATAATATAACAAATATCACAAACATTTACATTTTGTAGTCCATTGTATAATTTAAATAAACATAAATGCAAATTTCGCATGTGGAAAAAGTAAGTACACCCTGACATTTATCACGACTTCAAATACCTAAAATTAGAATCAGGTGCACCAGCTCAGGTGCAAATGATTAGAACACCGTTAGAGAGGATCTTGGAGGAACCTGTCTTATTTAAACCTCAGACATTTCGTTTGGTTTGCTCTTTGTTGTTGAAGTGTGCAGCGTCACCATGCCTAGATCAAAAGAGCTATCTGAGGCCTTCAGAAAGAAGGTTATAGATGCCTACGAGTCTGGGAAGGGATTTAAAAAGATCTCCAAACAATTTGAAATTAATCATTCGACTGTCCGGAAGATCATCTACAAGTGGAGAAGATTCCAAACAACTGCCAACTTGTTCAGGCCGGGACGCCCCAGCAAGTTCAGCCCAAGAGCAGACCGCAAGATGCTGAAAGAAGTCTCTGAGAACCCCAGAATGTAATCACGGGACCTACAGGTAGCTCTGGCCACTGTTGATGTCAAAGTGCACGAGTCTACCATTAGAAAGAGTCTGCACCAATTTGATCTACATGGGAGGTGTGCCAGGAGGAAACCTTTGCTGCCCAGAAAGAACATCAGGGCAAGACTAAAGTTTGTCAATGAACACCTCAGCAAAGACCAGCACTTCTGGAACAATGTGCTCTGGACAGATGAGTCAAAGGTAGAGCTATTTGACCACAGTACCAGAAGACATGTTTGGCAAAAACCAAAGACAGCATTTGACCACAAGAACCTGATACCAACTGTAAAGCATGGTGGTGGAAATATTATGGTTTGGGGCAGCTTTGCTGCATCAGGGCCTGGGCAGCTCACCATCATAGAATCCACAATGAATTCTTCATTGTAGCAGAGGGTGCTTGAGGATAATATGAGGCCATCTGTCGGAAAGTTGAAGCTCAACCGAAGGTGGACCTTGCAACGTGACAATGACCCTAAACATACCAGTAAATCCACCAAGGAATGGCTGAAAAGAAAGAAATGGGGGGTTCTGGATTGGCCAAGTCAAAGCCCGGATCTAAATCCCATTGAGATGTTGTGGGGGGATTTGAAATGAGCTGTGCATGCAAGAAACCCCTCAAACATCGCACAGCTGAAAGAATTCTGCATGGAGGATTGGGCAAAAATTTCTCCCAGTCGATGTCAGAGACTGGTAGACAGTTATAAGAAACGCCTACTTGAGGTTGTTTCTGCCAAAGGGGGCAATACCACCTATTAGAGCCAAGGGTGTACTTACTTTTTCCACATGCGAAATTTGCATTTATGTTTATTTAAATTATACAATGAACTATAAAATGTAAATGTTTCATGATATTTGTTATATTATATGACCTTTATCTATAAATATTGTTGAAATGAAGATCAAATAGCTGTATATTGAAATATGTTGAAAAAGTCAAAACTTTATATGGGATGTACTTACTTTTTCACGTGACTGTAGGTGTTCATTGGCAAACTTTAGTCTCGCCCTGATGTTCTTTCTGGACAGCAAAGGTTTCCTCCTGGGACACCTCCCATGTAGATCAAATTTGTGCAGCCTCTTTCTAATGGTAGACTCGTGCACTTTGACATCAACATTGGCAAGAGCTACCTGTAGCTCCCCTGATGACATTCTGGGGTTCTTAGAGACTTCTTTCAGCATCTTGCGGT
Organism: Myxine glutinosa; assembly: GCF_964187855.1. Taxonomy (NCBI): domain Eukaryota; kingdom Metazoa; phylum Chordata; class Myxini; order Myxiniformes; family Myxinidae; genus Myxine; species Myxine glutinosa. Next base: position 287,213,222 of record NC_136261.1, on the reverse strand, counting down.
CTGCTCTCGGGCTGAACTTGCTGGGGCGGCCTGGCCTGAACAAGCTGGCAGTTGTTTGGAATCTTCTCCACTTGTAGATGATCTTCCGGACAGTCGAATGATTGATTTCAAATTGTTTGGAGATCTTTTTAAATCCCTTCCCAGACTCGTAGGCATCTATAACCTTCTTTCTGAAGGCCTCAGAGAGCTCTCTTGATCTCGGCATGGTGACGCTGCACACTTCAACAACAAAGAGAAAACCAAACTAAATGTCTGAGGTTTAAAGAAGACAGGTTCCTCCAAGATCCTCTCTAACGATGTTCTAATCATTTGCACCTTAGCTGATGCACCTGATTCTAATTTTAGGTATTTGAAGTAGTGATAAATGTAGGGGTGTACATACTTTTTACACATGCGAAATTTGCATTTATGTTTATTTAAATTATACAATGGACTACAAAATGTAAATGTTTCATGATATTTGTTATATTATATCACCTTTATCTATCAATATTGTTGAAATGAGGATCAAATGGCGGTATGTTGAAATATGTTGAAACAGTAAAAATTTTAGATGGGGTGTGCTTACTTTTTCACGTGACTGTATACACTACTGGTCAAAGGTTTTAGAACACCTCAATTTTTCTAGTTTTTATTGAAATTTACGCAGTTTATTGTCTCAACGTACTCTGAAATTAAGCATAGAACAAATAAACAATTGAAAATTAAAAAAGAAATCATAGAATCATTTTGTTTAACAAAATTGAATTTCAATTTTTGACTCAGAAAAGTAGCCACCTTTTGCAGATATAACCGCCGAACACACTCGTGGCATTCTTTCTACAATGGAAATCGAATATTGTTTGGGAAGTTCTTCCCAACAATGTTGCAGAAGTTCCCACAAATGTGTTGCACTTGTAGGTTGCTTTGGTTTCACCCTTCTGTCCAGTTCATCCTAAACCAGCTCGATGGGGTTTAAGTCTGGAGACTGTGCTGGCCAATCCATGATTTGAAGCCTACCGTCTTGTTGTTTTCCTCGAAGGTAGTTTTGACATAGACTGGAGGTGTGTTTAGGGTCATTATCTTGCTGTAGGATGAACCCCTGAGCAACTGGGCGTATACCAGAGGTATTGCATGGCGCTGTAAAATGCTGTGGTCGCCCTTTTGGTTCAGGGTGCCAGTCACTCTGTGCAAGTCGCCAACTCTGGATCCAGCAAAAGAGCCCCACACCATCACACTTCCTCCTCCATGTTTGACAGTTGGTGTCACACACTGAGGAACCATCCTTTCGCCTACTCGATGGCGTACAAAAACCCTGCGTGATGAACTAAAGATTTCAAATTTTGATTCATCGGTCCATAAGACCTTCTTCCAGTCTTCACTAGTCCACTGGCGGTTCATGGCCCAGACAAGCCTCTTTTTCATATTTTGCCATCTAGGCAATAGCTTTCTTACTTACACTCGACCTGTCAAACCTGTAGCTCGAAGTCTTCTCTTCACAGTTGAAACTGAGACTTGCTTACTTCGACCAGTGTTAAGCTGTGCTTGAAGCTGTTGTCCTGTGAGCTGCCCATCACGCAAGCTGGTGACTCTTAGAAACTAACCCATTACTTGTTCCCTGAAGAAGGCCTTTTTTTTTTTACAATATAACTGTGCAATTTACATTATTTCCCGTTTTTGGTAACCTAATTTTTTTTTTACCTCAAGCAGTTTACTGCTTACCTTTGTACCATTTCAGGTTATTCACTGGACATTAAACTGCATAGATTTCAATAAAAACTGGAAAAATTGAGGTGTTCTAAAACTTTCGACTGTTGGTGTATGTCTTGCTATAATTCACCAAATGTCCATCCGTTTGTCTGTCCATCCGTCTGTCCATCCGTTTAAAGGTACCGCAAAAACGGCTGAACCGATTGCAACGAAATTTTTGGTGGGTAATCCTGGGATCTCCTGGAGTAAAATAGGCTATGTTTTTTTTTCCAATTTCAGCTTTGGCCTCCAGCATTTTCAGGTTTGGACTCCCGCATAACGTTATTTTCCCCGGTGCCACACAAACGGCTGCACCGATCGCTGCACGGCTGCACCGATCGGACTCCAACAACCGAATCAAACCGAATCAAATTGAATCAGAGCGAATCGGATAAGCTAACAGATCGCTGTCTCCATTGATCTTGCCAAGGCCGTAACACCTATCAACTCAAAATAATTTTAACTGTTGACTTGGGAGTTTTTACAATGAAGGAAACACGTATCGGGAGTACATGCGACATAGCTATTGTGAATGTGACAGCTCTGAGGCATCTTTCGCTTCGCATTGCAGTGACGGCGAGCACCAACATGGCAGCTGTAAGATTAAAATCTGGCTTCAAGCCCCTCACCACCCAAACCCTTCAACCAGACATATTAATACACTCCTCCCCCTTCATTCCCGTTCTTCAAATCTAAGCGGTAAAAATTGTTGTATCGCCATTATATTGTTGCGGATATGGGATTTGGCCTCCATCCATATCCGCTTGTAAATATTCCCCTATTTCCCCAATACTCCCCAACTATCCCCAATCCCCCGTTCCCTAGTCCCATTGTCTGTAAACAACACTCTGTAGCCCTGACCTTCCCCTTTTTCCCCCATTAAATGTCGTACCCAGGTTCACCGCATCTCACGTAGACAACTATAGGACATCTTGCTAGTTATTCTTAGTCTATGTCAGTTAAGGACTCGTTTCCATTAATTCTGACTCTTCGTTGCACCAGAATGTGATTGTATGGCACCAGTAGTAAGTTTAGGACCTCCCAATACCTCCCCGCATCTCTTCCTCATGAAACAACAACACCAACAACAACAACAGCGGCGCGGGGAGTGCGCGTCCTCACACCGGCTTGGTTAGCCGCCATTGACCATGTGCTCCGACGGGGTTACCACGCAGGGGCTCGCCGTCAGCTCCTCATCAAGGGCGGAGCCCGGTAACCCCCCGCACCCAATAAGAAGCGGCGGACCGATTCCATCTGGGGCGGAGCTAACGAGCCGAGGGCGTGTCACTCCCCACTGGACATGCGCAGGAAGACGGAGGTGACGTCAGATGCGCCTCAGCTACGAAGAAGAAAGGACGCCACCTCCTAGCGCTGAGAGATACCTCCCGCCTCTCTGGACCGGACCGGGTCGATTCTGCCCCTGAGCCAAGGTGCACCTTGAGCCATCGACTGCCTGCCCTTCCTTGCCATCAATCCCTGTGTGAGTCAGTCTTGTCCCGTTTGTCTGTGGTCTGTCGGGGCTAAGATAAGACCGTGTCTAAGTGCCCATCTTTCTGTGCTGTACCTCTGTGCCGTGTAATCTAAACGTTCTGCATAACCCATATTATATCCTCCTCCGGAGGTCTTGAGAACTGTACCCCTGGTGTCGTGTCATTTAACCCAGCCGTTGTGTCCTTTTCCTTCATTGATTTAGCATAGCGCGATTCGGCCAACGTTCGAGTGTAATCGGGTAACTTGTGCGAACACGGCGGCCATTCCGCTCGGCCCACCATAACATCTTAATAAGTCGTGTCCGTAACAATTGGTGTCGGGAAGTGGGATCGGTCCCGGAGCGCGTTTCACGCGCTCGAAATTATAACGGCGAAATTTGATTGTGTTTTACAAAAATAAAAACCCGAATTTTGAAAGTCGCGCTATGGCAGATCAAGACGGCTGGGTTCCGGTAGAGGAGAGTGAGGCAGGGTCGATCCAGGACCAAATTGAGGGACATGAGGAGAGCGAAGCAGTGAGGGTAGCAGGGTCGCAAAATAGCGTCGTCGCGCACGAGGTTACGGGCGCGCAAAATGGCGCCTCGCACATGGCCACGGCGACCGCGCCCGCGACCGTAGTAGCGCCGCTGGTAGATTTGGACCTTTTTTTCATACAAATGAGGGCCCTTATGGCCCAGAATAGCGAGAAAATGAGGGAGGAAATGAGGGCTGATAGTGAGCGATTGGGTGAGCGATTGGAGGGCCAAATGGGGGTAATGGGGAACCGGATGGATGCTCAGGGTGAGCGATTGGAGGGCCAAATGGGGGTAATGGGGAACCGGATGGATGCTCAGGGTGAGCGATTGGAGGGCCAAATGGGGGTAATGGGGTCCAATAGCGAGAAATTGAGGGAGGACATGGGGTCCAATAGCGAGAAATTGAGGGAGGACATGGGGGCCAATAGCCAACGGTTAGAACAAAGGATGGGGGCCCAGATCGGAGGGTTAGGGAGTAGAATAGAGGGATTAGACAATAGATTAGGGGAAATACAGGAGGGGTTAATGGGGGTAGAAAACAGAATGGCCGTTCAGGAGAATCAAATGGAAGGGATGAAAAAGGGGTTAGAGGGGTTAGAAAACAGTATGGAAGGCAAATTGAGGGACATGAGGGACCAAGCGGAAAGGGAAGTTAAACAAATGGGGCAGCAGATAGAGGGGGTCAGAATGGGGGTAGAAACCAAACTGGATGCTCACAGGGAGGAAATGGAGCAGATGAGGGTGGCATCTGGGCAGGAGATGCAAGTGATGGGAGAGGAGATCAGAAGAGGGGTGAGTGAGGAGGTCGGAGGAGTGCGCGAGGAGGTGAGGCACTGTAAGGAGCGCATGGAGAAGGAGGTGAGAAAGGGGACTGTAAAATTGCAAGGTGGTATAGAGGAGTTGACGCTGGGAGTAGAACAACTGACAGTGGGACAAAAGGAGTTGGGGGCCAGGTAAAGAAGAACACAGCGGTAATAGAGGGTTTAAAATCGACACAGAAGGAGATGAAAAAGGACGTAGGGGTAATTAAAAAAGAGTGTCAGACGGTACATGAGGACCTGACGAGGAAAATGGACAAGGTGGTAGAGGTGATGGAGGTTAAAGAGCGGGAGGTGCGGGAGCACATATAAAAAAATAAAGTGGAGTTAGAGGAAGAACTTAAAGGGGCGCACGAGGAGATGAAGGAGGTGAAGCAGAAATTAGAAGAAGTGGAAGAAGGGGTGAGCGAAATTAAGAAGCGACGGAGAGAGTATAAGAAAGAGATAAAGGAGGAAGTAAAAGAATTGGTCCAAAGTCTGTGTTCGGATGGTGATGATGTGCTCATTAACCGGATGAGGGATTCGCAGGTGATGGAGGAGAAGCGAAGAGAAAGAGGACCCGGTGTAAGTGGTGACCAATATGGTCGTGCGTATGATGCGCCAGGTGATTTAATAAGCTTGGGGGTCGAGATAGACCCGGATGTTCGTGAGAGGCCAAGAGTGAGGTGTATGGCTTGTCCGGAGGGTATGGAACGAGAGGTGCGAGGTGTGTGTGAGCAAGGTTGTGGTGGTATGGAATGGGTAGCGGGTTGCGGAAGTGTGACCCATGCATCGACACCAACAGGGGTAGTTGTTAGAGGGACAGGGGAGGCACGAGAGCCCCTTGGGGGTAATGTACTGTGGGGGCCCGGCTGGTTCGGCCCCGCGCTGACCCCGCAAGGGGCGACGCACGGGGTCCGGCAGGCGGGCAACGACTCGCATACGAGGTGGTCCCACAAGGTCCCACTCGCGCTGTATGATGGCAAGAGTGATCTACGCGCGTACCTGGCGCAGTTTGACTGTGTGTGTAGGGGCAACGGTTGGGGTGAGGACGAAGGTGGAGTACACCTGGTGGCCGCATTGCGCGGCGCGGCGGCGGAGGTGCTGACGGCATTACCAGCGGGTGCTCTCACCCTGCCAGCCCTCCGCGACGCCCTAATTAATCGATTCGGCATTGAACAGCAGAGCGAGCTTGTTAAAGCTCAGCTCGCGCTGCGAAAACGCAAGCCCCAGGAAGCCATCGGGGAACTTGCCCATGACATTCGCCGCGCAGTGGGGATCGCACATGCTAGCATGGCAGCGGATTCCCGGGAAAGCCTGGCGCTGGACCATTTTATCCAGGCCCTCCCGGATATTGAGCTCCGGCAACAGCTCACCATGTGGCGCCCGCAGACTCTGAGCCAGGCGGCTGACGCTGCGGCCCGTTGGGAAGCAGCGAGGCCCCTGGCCCGGGGGGGCGAGCGTCACGCAATGGCGGTCCGCCAGGTGGGACCCCCGATGGAGGGCGGACCCCTTAGGGGGCCCGCCCCCGACATGAGTCCTGACCTGGCGGGCATGGTCCGGAGGCTGGTGGACCAGCGCCTGGCGGGACCTGGACCATGGCAGGCGGCCCCGGAGGTGGCCCGCGGTGGACCACGAGCGGGTAATCCAATTCGGACCTACAGGGGGGGAAATTTGGAATTCCGGAGACAAGCACCTTATCAGGTGAGGTGCTATACTTGCAACCGTCTGGGTCACCTGGCGCGGCACTGTAGAGCCACGCGCCGGGATGATCCCCGGCGGTTGAGGTCCTCAACTCCGCCCAGGGGGGAGCGGGTTAGCCGACCCCAGACACCCCCCCGCCAGACCCCGGGAAACTAGAAGGTGTCGGGCATGTAGGGTGGTGTTCGGCAGAAGAGGATGGAGGAGAGCCCTCATTGACGCAACAGGTCATTTATTGTGGCCAAATTGGAACCGGTAGCCTGACAATCAGATGCAAAATTGCCGGCGTGGGGGTAGACGCCGTAGTGGACACAGGAGCTAGCGCCACGATCATCAGCCCTGTGGTCCTTGATTCGAGCGCAGGTGGCTGGGATAAGATCCAGCGCCTGCAAAATTATAGTTTGCAACTTGCTACAGGGGTAACGGCCCCGATCATAGGGCGTGGTTCTGTGACCATCAAGTTAGGGTCGGTAAGGAGGGAGATAGATGTTTGGGTGGCGGAGGTGTGCGACCCATGTTTAATAGGGTTGGATTTGTTGACTGCCAGCGGTTGTAAAATCGACTTGTGCCGGGGGATCCTGCAGGTGGGAGTAGAAGAGCTGCCGTTAGGGGGAGTGAGCACGGCCGAGAGAGCGGAGCTGGAGGCTTCCGAGGCCGTGACCATCCCCCCAAGGGCCGAGGCGATAGTGCCGGCCCGGTGGGCAGCTCGCCCAACATGGCAGGAGTCCTGCGGCCTGGTCGAACCGGTGGCAGCGCAGTCCATACCGGGTTTAATCGTGGGCCGCACCCTTGTAAAAACGGACGGACCGGTAGTGGCCGTCCGAGTAATAAATATAAGTACAGAACCACGCACTATAGTAAGGGGCACGAGGGTAGCTGGCTGCACCCCAGTTGAGGAAGTCGCAACAGTGAGGGGCGAGAACGTCCAGCCGAGCCGACCCCGGGGGGAGCCTTCAATAAGAAGTAGGAATTGGCCCGATCCCATTTGCGAGATGGTAAATCGTAGTAGCGTAGAGTTGGGAGGTACCCAGAGGGAGGCCTTACACAAACTGGTTGGGTCCCATTTGGACCTCTTCTCCCTGTCCACCGAGGATATTGGACGTACGGGCCTGGTGAAACATCAGATCCACACCGGTGAGGCCCGGCCTATTCGTCAGGCCGCCCGACGGCTCCCTTGGAGCAAGAGGGCGGAAGCTGACGAGCAGGTTGAAAAAATGCTCGACGCAGGCGTGATCGAGCCCTCAGGAAGTCCTTGGATGTCACCTGTTGTGCTGGTCAAAAAGAAGGATGGGACCACGCGGTTCTGCGTGGACTATCGCCAGCTAAACAACGTGACACTCAAGGACTCATATCCCCTGCCAAGGATTGATGACACCCTCGATGCCGTTGCGGGCTCAAATTGGTTCTCAACTTTGGACCTCAAGAGTGGGTATTGGCAGGTGGAGATGGATAGGGCAGGGAAGGAGAAAACGGCATTTTCCACAGGTAAGGGACTGTATCAGTTTACTGTGATGCCGTTTGGTTTGTGTAACGCCCCCGCCACCTTTGAGAGATTGATGGAGCATGTACTAGGCGGCATGCCATGGCAATCATGCCTGGTGTACCTGGATGACGTCCTAGTACATGCCAAAACGTTCCCCCAGGCAGTAGCTAATTTGGACCAGGTGTTCGGGTGCCTCAGACAGGCAGGGTTGAAGCTGAACCCGAGTAAGTGCACCTTGTTTGCCAAGGAGGTGGCCTATTTAGGCCACGTCATCGGTTGCGAGGGGGTAAAAACGGACCCAGACAAAATTAAAGCAGTAGAGGAGTGGCCCGCACCACGTACCATCAAAGAGGTGCGGGGATTTTTGGGACTCTGCTCCTACTACCGGCGCTTTGTGGCGAAATTTGCGGAGTTGGCCCGTCCCCTCCACCGGCTTACGGAGAAGGGGACGCGATTTAATTGGACACGGGAGTGCCACGAGGCCTTCCAAAAATTGAAGGGGTGTCTAACATCCGCACCCCTTCTAGCTTACCCCACTAGCAACGGGGCATTTACCCTGGACACGGATGCGAGCCAGGAAGGATTGGGCGCAGTTTTGTCTCAGACACAGGAGGGCGTGGAGAGAGTGATTGGTTATTATAGTCGGGCCTTAAGTAGGCCCGAGCGAAATTATTGCGTCACTCGCAAAGAGTTATTGGCTATGCTGGCTGCCATGAACCATTTCCACCCGTACTTGTACGGGCGGAAATTTTTGGTTAGAACTGACCATTCCTCCTTGCAATGGCTCCTTCGGTTCAAGGAACCAGAGGGCCAAATTGCAAGGTGGTTGGAAAAGTTGCAGCAGTACGATTTTGATGTGGCCCATAGGGCCGGGAAGGCCCATGGTAATGCGGACGCACTCTCTCGGCGTCCTTGTCTGGGGGAAAACTGCAAATTTTGTGCGAGACACGAGGAGAGGGAACAATTGGGCGATTCGGACCCGACCCTCGTTGTCCGGGCAACCCGGGTGAGAGGGACAATTTTGCCACTAACCGCAGATGAGGAATTCGGAACTTTGGCATGGAGCACGGCCCAGCAGGAGGATCCTGTGCTGGGGCCAGTGTTCAATTGGGTCAAATTGGGGCAAAGACCTAATGGGGAAGAGGTCACCCCCCTCGGGGCACAGACCAAGGCGTATTGGGCTCAGTGGAAAACCCTGGAATTGAAGGATAACATCTTGTATCGCAAGTGGGTGGAGGTTCCCTCTGATAAAACTTCCTGGCTGGTGGTAGTCCCAAATAAATTTAAGACCGATATATTGCAACAGGTGCATGGTACCCGCCCCGGCGGCCATTTGGGCAGGACAAAGATGACATCGCAGGTACGCCGGAGGTTTTATTGGGTGAATATGGGGCGCGACATACAGGACTGGTGTCGGAGATGCGACGCCTGTACTGCCAAAAAGGGACCAGCACGGAGGATGAGGGCCCCCCTTCAATTGCACCAGGTGGGGGCCCCCCTAGAGCGGGTGGCCATGGATATCCTAGGCCCACTACCCCGCACCCGCCTAGGTAATAAGTACATCCTCGTTGTGATGGACTACTTCACCAAGTGGCCGGAGGCCTACGCCCTCCCCAACCAAGAAGCAGGGGTGGTAGCGCAGGCCTTCGTGGAAGGATTTGTGTGCCGGCATGGGATTCCACAGGAGTTGCACACCGACCAAGGACGAAATTTTGAGAGCAAATTGCTAAAAGATGTGTGCAGTCTCCTGTCAATTAGGAAAACCAGAACAACGCCTTTAAGACCTCAATCTGACGGGATGGTGGAGAGATTCAACCGAACTCTAATCCAACAACTGGCACTGTTCACCGCCACCCGTCAGGATGACTGGGACGAACATCTCCCTTATTTGCTCATGGCCTACCGAACCAGCCAGCACGGGGCCACCGCATGCAGTCCAGTGTTGCTTATGTATGGGCGGGAGTTACGGGCTCCCGCCGACTTGCTATGCGGTCCCGTGCCAAACACAGTGGTTAACCCGCCGAGGGAGGGGTACGCACGTCACCTAGAGGAAGGCATGGAGCTCGTCCATGCCTTCGCCCGCCGCCAACTCCATCTGGCGGGGGAGAAGATGAAGCGCAGGTACGACCACCGGAGCCAGGGGAGTCAGTACACTCCGGGGATGAAGATTTGGTTCTTCAATCCCCGGAGGAGGAAGGGTAGGTGCCCGAAACTCACCTCTCCCTGGCAAGGCCCGGGGGTCGTCCTGTCGCAAGTCTGTGACGTGGTAGTAAAAATCAAAATGGGGCCACGAGCCCTCCCTCGGATCGTCCACGCCGACCGGATAAGGCCTTACACCGGCGAGCAGGCGCCCCCGTGGATTGCCTCGGCTTTAGATGCCGAGGCGGGACCCAGTACCTCTGAATAAGGGGGGCTTATTAGTGCCAGAGGACTGGGGGATTGATGAGCGATGGGCCCGGTGGGTAAGGGTGGCATCCCTGCCACCCTTCCCATGTGGGGCAAATGCGCAATAGATTATGGGGTTGATGGCAGTGAAAACTAGCCCGGGTGGGTTAGGTTATATTGATAGGGATCTAGCGAAGATGACATTAGGTAACGTTAAGGTTAGTTAGTGACTGATACCTGTAGTGGGGACGCAGGTAGATTAGTATGGATGATAATGACGTGGGAGCGCAATAGTTTAAAGGGACGACTGGGAAGCGCAAGTTTCAGAGGGGAGTAGTTAGATGAGATGATGCTGTGTGAGAACTGGACAGGTGTGTGGAGCAGTGTGGAGCAGTGTATGAGTAGTGAGTGTTGTGGATCAGCGCGAATGCGCTTGGGGAGAGAAGGGTGCAGGTGGCACCAGGTGTGAGAGCACAGGTGTGCAAGTGCAGGTGTGTGGAATACATGGAGCAGGGAACGAGTGGTGTGGAGAGAGTTGGAGTAAGTGGTACGGAGTGGTGTGCATGGTGCGAAGGTGTGGATGGGGGAAGAGTGGACCCCTTTCACGAGTACCCGGGGCGGGTAGTGTAAGTGTTAGGTAGAGGGTATAGGTAAATTGTGGTTGGATATTGGCATTTGTGGTGCGGTTGCAGAATGGTATTGTGGATGGGTGCATTAGTGTTGTGGAAATGGCTGGGCGTGTAGCCTGTTAGTGTGTGTAGTTGGTTTGGGCACTCCACCACTGTGAGGATGTCGGCCAGGTGAGGCCGCAGGTGGGCTCTGGGAGCCGGTAGAGTTGTGGATGGGGCCCGAGGATCCGGAGGACGGACCCGGGTAGCCCAGTGCCAGAGAGGGCACCGAGTGGGGAGAGCGCCAGAGGGCCTTCCCCAGGTAGATAGGTTAGGGTAAGGAGCAGGTAAGCTCGGAGGCAACTGCAGTGGTGGAGGTGTGCAGGTGGGTAGACCTGCTGGGAGAGCTACACGTCACAGCCCAGAAATTGTGCGAGAGCACCGAGTGTTGAATCGGGGGAGTGAGACCCCAAATTGAAAAGCACCACAGTTTGGTCAATGGGAATTGGTTTTTAGAACCCATAGTGTAAGAGGGCCAATGGTTTGGCAGGAGAAAGACCCCGGGTAATGTAAAGTTGTTAAAGTCATTTAGGAAATAGTTAGGATTGATGAACCTGTCGCACCATACGCAGCCACTTACCTGAGGTGATGATGATGACTCCACACCTGTGTTCTCTTTGTTCTGTGTTGCAGGAAGGGAGAATTGCTGTTGGATTTGTGAGACGCATCACGACGTGGATGAGACATTGGGGTGATTCCATCTCTCCCTCCTTAGGAGGGACTGATGATGAATTGGTGATGGCAAATTTGGATGTTGAATTGGAGATGGCAAATTTTGATGAGAGTTGGAAATGGCAAATTTGATTGGTTAGGAGGGAGAGAAGATGAATTCGGTTTATGGGAGGAACGGGGAAGACAGTAGGGACGGTTGTTTGATGTGTAAAGTAGATGTTTATGGGTAGTGTTGTGTTTTGTGGATACAGTAAGGGGTAAGGGAGGGGCAATGTAGGTTACCTGGTGGGGGGGGCGTACGGTAGGAACGTACCTGTCTCACCTGGTTCCCATGTGCCCCCAGTGTGCATCACCTTGTATTGCATGCACTTTTGCGCCCTTACCACCTTACTCACTTGTCTTCTTCTTTTGTCTCCCACCTCCGAGGATCTGGCTTTGGGGCAGAGAGAGAGGAGAGAGAGGTGCTGGCTCCGCAGTTGTGGGCCTGTACTTTCGCTGCTTGCTGCCTGGATCGATACACCATATGGACCGCAATGTTTGTGGCCGCCCACCATGGACCGCAGTTCTTTTGCGGCCAAGCACCACCCGTTGATGGACCTATGGGTCAACGTGGCACCTATGCCATACAGGTGAACCACTTTTAGTTGGCCCCCTGATGGCCACAATACAGAAATGGACGCGGTTGGCGCCTTTCTTTATCTTTAAAGAAGCCAGAAGGCCAAGTGCACTTCAGGAAGGCAAGACCAGCGGCAGAACATCGGCCGGCTGCGACACCACCGGTGACGTTGAACACTTTATTGGTGCACCGGATGGTGCTGACTGTATGAATAAGGGTGGTGCTTTTGGTGCTTGAGTGGGGTGCTCTGCACATTATTAAAGGCCGTAGGGCCACAGAGCACTCGTGGGTTGGTGTATCGATGCTGGCATGCGTGCTCTCTCTATGCATAACATCTGCATGTGTTCCTCCAAAAACAGGTCCTGGATCGTAGTGTAAATATCAGTGTAGTCTTGTATAAATGATGCTCCCTACCGGCTGTATGTTTAGTTTGAGGATTCTTTCCGCGATTCGGTTATCCTGTGGGTGTGTTTCTGTGAGGAGAAGGGTGCAACGTCGCTGGGGGACATATTTACTCATTTGTGAACATCTGTAAAACTGTCGCACTCAGGGTTGAGTTAATAGTAGAGGGAACTACATCTGAGTGCCACACTAACGTAGGTAAAAATTTATCGGGTCGGGACGCCCCGAGGTAGAGAAGGGTGCAATGTTGCGGATATGGGATTTGGCCTCCATCCATATCCGCTTGTAAATATTCCCCTATTTCCCCAATACTCCCCAACTATCCCCAATCCCCCATTCCCTAGTCCCATTGTCTGTAAACAACACTCTGTAGCCCTGACCTTCCCCTTTTTCCCCCATTAAATGTCGTACCCAGGTTCACCGCATCTCACGTAGACAACTATAGGACATCTTGCTAGTTATTCTTAGTCTATGTCAGTTAAGGACTCGTTTCCATTAATTCTGACTCTTCGTTGCACCAGAATGTGATTGTATGGCACCAGTAGTAAGTTTAGGACCTCCCAATACCTCCCCGCATCTCTTCCTCATGAAACAACAACACCAACAACAACAACAGCGGCGCGGGGAGTGCGCGTCCTCACACCGGCTTGGTTAGCCGCCATTGGCCATGTGCTCCGACGGGGTTACCACGCAGGGGCTCGCCGTCAGCTCCTCGTCAAGGGCGGAGCCCGGTAACCCCCCGCACCCAATAAGAAGCGGCGGACCGATTCCATCTGGGGCGGAGCTAACGAGCCGAGGGCGTGTCACTCCCCGCTGGACATGCGCAGGAAGACGGAGGTGACGTCAGATGCGCCTCAGCTACGAAGAAGAAAGGACGCCACCTCCTAGCGCTGAGAGATACCTCCCGCCTCTCTGGACCGGACCGGGTCGATTCTGCCCCTGAGCCAAGGTGCACCTTGAGCCATCGACTGCCTGCCCTTCCTTGCCATCAATCCCTGTGTGAGTCAGTCTTGTCCCGTTTGTCTGTGGTCTGTCGGGGCTAAGATAAGACCGTGTCTAAGTGCCCATCTTTCTGTGCTGTACCTCTGTGCCGTGTAATCTAAACGTTCTGCATAACCCATATTATATCCTCCTCCGGAGGTCTTGAGAACTGTACCCCTGGTGTCGTGTCATTTAACCCAGCCGTTGTGTCCTTTTCCTTCATTGATTTAGCATAGCGCGATTCGGCCAACGTTCGAGTGTAATCGGGTAACTTGTGCGAACACGGCGGCCATTCTGCTCGGCCCACCATAACATCTTAATAAGTCGTGTCCGTAACAATATATTACTCACAATGGTACCCGCCCTAAGAGCGGGGCTTCAATTGGGAGGCCGAAATGAAAAGGCAAAATATCAGAAATTGAAGGCTTTTTTTATTTTAAATGATTTTTATAAACATCCGTTAAATCATGTCACACGCAAGTCATCAAAATCTAAACAGTATTTGTAGACAAATCGTTTGGGCAGTGGGCTCTCTAATATTCCATGTGTTCACGGTTTGAATTACGTAACGTAACGTTTGTGATGATGTTTTTATTGTGACGATGTTGTGACGATGCTTGTGTTCACGGTAATGTTTGATGTGACGGTGTGAACGTAATTTCATAATGTTTTTCGTTTTTATTTTCGTAATCGTTTAATGAACGTTTAATGTTTAATGAACGTTTCATGAGCGTAAGAATGAGCGTAATGACCATTAAATGAATGAATGAATGAATGAATGTAATTAATAATGCCATGGCGTCGCGTTGGCAGCAATTACAATATAAAAATGTTTGCCAAGAACTTCAAAGAGAGAAAAGGAAATTTTATCAGCAATGTCATCTATGCTGAAGTTCGAAGCTGAAGAAGAGGTACAAAATCATTCTATTTTTTTTCCTAAAGAAAAGCGTACAGTTAATATCACGATTTGAAACACGATGGAATAATATTTACCAATATGAACAGTGATGTGGTGTTTTTTTGATTGAAATTCTAAAAATACTGTTGAGGTTTTGACGACTTGCGTGTGAAATTTAATGGATGTTGATATAAATCGCGCCTCCCAATTGAAGCCCCACCTGTAGGGCGGGTACCGTTGCTAGTATATCAAATTATAATTTTATTTCTCCAGCCTAATGAGCGCACGCCATGACGTCACCTTCACGTATGTGCGCCTTGCCTGCCAAGCTCCGGAAGAGCCATCTGACAGTGCGTAATTTAGATCTTAGTTCAGATACTGTCATAAATGCATACAAAAACTCACAGTTCCCGACCTGGTTTCGCCCTTGTTGGGGCTTCATCAGGGCAACACACTGAGACCTGCATACACGTATGACTCTGAAAACCTTTTGGTTATATACCAGTCATTATGCGACTTCGTACCACATTCAGGCGACTCCATATAATGAGTGGATACCATGGAGATAATGTACCGTGTGGCAGGCGGTGCTTATCACTCCCATTAAGGTACAGCATAGCTGGATGGGATACCTTAATGGTGGATCATCAACAACTCGACAGTAAAACACCATTATCAACTCGTCGTTTATCAAACGTCACCAACATAAACCGATCATCGATTCAAAGAATACGAAAATACCTTAATGCAAAACCATACATACCCAGATTGAGGCATGTTAGACTTTGCTTGGTTTAATGGATATGGACAATGGTTTGCAGAACAGGATCCTGTGGTCAGATGAATCCAAGTTTACTTTATCAGGTTCTGTGAATCGTAATAACAGCGTGATATGGGCAGTAGACAACCCACGATTTACTGTTGAGCACAACATCCAGTATCAAGCCAGTGTGTCCGTCTGGCCAGGCATTTTTTCTGGAGACATCATTGGACCAATATTTTTCGAAGAAAATGTGAATGCTGCAAATTACCTTCTAATGTTGGAGCAGCATGTATTTCCACTCAATGATGGCCAATGGCGGTTCATGCATGATGGTGCGCCTGCTCATTATGCTGCCAGTGTAGGCCAGGCCCTTGATTTGAACTTTGCAGACAAATTGATTGGCTGCCGTGGTCCGGTTGAATGGTCGCCACATTGTGAATTGTGATTTAACAACACCCTGTGATTTCTTCCTTTGGGGTTTCCTCAAACACAAAGTGTATGTGAGGAATCGTACGACCCTTAGAGACTTGAAACCATTTATCCAAAATGAGATTGCTGCCTTAATGACTGAAACATGCAGAACTGTGTGTCAGAGTGTATCAGAATGCAGTTCTTACATTTGAACTGATCTGTTTCATGTATATTAGACTGATTAGACTGTTTAACGAGTAAGCATGTTTTGTTTTGCATCAAAGAACAATAATAAACTTAGTTGTTTGTTGCATGTATCGTTCTTCAAAATGTGACCAGGGTTTCTGGACCACTCTTTATTATATATATATATATATATATATATATATATATATATATATATATATATATATATATATATATATATATATATATATACACATACAGACCTGCCATTTAATATGGAATAATTTATTTTCTTGACTTGGGTTTAATTTCTTAACTCAGTATATCAATCTGGTGAGTTTCTTTTGCACTTTGGTGATTTAATTGTTAAAAGAACCATGTCACTGATTGTCTGTCGCAGCAAGAAGTCAACAACAGGATTATATCACAGGTGGCGTGGCAAAATGTACGGACAGGTGCATTTGATGATTGGCTTCACAGTCGGGTATACAAGGGTTGTTGCGTTCTGTATTAGTGGAAAACAACTGCTGCAGATCTCCAAAAGTTATTGCCGCTTCCTCTGGAGATGGTCCGTCAACTCAACAATGCTGTTTGTCATGGAGTGGTGGCTTTACGTAATTACGGCATGAAACAGCGTGCTATTGCTCGGCAGTATGGCATCACTCAAGGTCAGGTGTCAAAGATCCTGAAACGAAATGCTCAGAGGGGTGTCCCTACTCCAATACTGAGGCCAGGACGTCCCCGCAGAACCACAAGGAGGGATGATCGCCAGCTGCACCGGTTAGTCCGCAATGGCCGTACCAAATCAGCTAATCGGCTTTGGGCTGAGTGGCAGCAACTGACAAATGTGCCTGTATCCAGAAGGCTAGTCAACCAACGACTGGTTCAAGCAGGCTATCGTGCCAGGCGTCCCCTGAGAAAGCCACACCTGACCAGACAACACTGCCAGCGCCGATTGCAGTGAACCAGAGAGCATGGTTAATGGCAGCCAGGACACTGGAATCACGTGATCTTCAGTGACGAGTCTAGATTTCTGGTCTATCGTCAAGATGGCCGCGTCCGAGTGCGCAGACAAGTGCATGAAGCCTACATCAAAGATTGTATAGTGCCAAGAGTCCAAGCTGGAGGTGGTGGGGTGACCGTTTGGGCTGCTTTTCATGCAGGGGGCAAAACTGACATGGTTGTTCTGAATGGAAACCTGAACCAGTTCAAGTACAGGGCCATTCTGGAAGAAACATTGCTTCCATTTGCTCGTGCAGCCTTTCGAGGAAACGTTGTCTTCCAAGATGACAATGCACGGCCTCATCGTGCTCACATGATCCAACAATTTCTTTCTGACCGTGGTGTAGAGCATATGGAGTGGCCTGCAATGTCCCCGGATATGAATCCGATAGAGAACTTGTGGGCAGAATTAACGCATCAAATCGACCACTTGGACCAGCAGCCGACCTCTGTGCGTGAATTGCAGCAGGCTATTGTCACTGCATGGCAAGCGATTCCTGTCCAAACCTTGGCAAATCTCGTGAACAGCATGCCTCGACGTGCACGTGCTCCCCTGAATGCTCGTGGGGGTTACACGAAGCACTGAACTGCAATTTTACTGTCCGTAATCCCAGTCGTAATTTAACTTTTGTTTAAAAAAAAAATTTTTTTTGCTAATGTGCAAAATAAAGAGATACTTCTGGAAAACGTACAGAAGTTTAACACAGTACTGTCCATGAATTGACTTCGATATCAGTTTACATCAATTTCAAGGATCAATTTATTTGTTTCGAAATGTCAAATGTGGTTTTTGTTTCTTTTAAAGGTCACATTAACAAAATCTAGAATAATTTCAACATAATTCCAATGAACTTTTGGTTCGAAGACATCTTGAAAAGTAAGTTCACCCCCACAAAAAAAATATTCCATATTAAATGCCAAGTCTGTATATATATATATATATATATATATATATATATATATATATATATATATATATATATATATATATATATATATATATATATATATACATACATATGTATATATCACATTTGTATATATCACATTTGTATATATCACATTTGTAATGTCACATTTCTATATATAACATTTGTAATATCACATTTGTATATATCACATTTGTAATATGACATTTGTGTTTATCACATTTGTATATACTAGGGCATGCCCGTACTATATATACGTATATCTAAAATTATATCCCCCCCCTCTATTTACATGAAATGGTTTGGTCCATTCGCAAAGCCAAAGCGAACGGCTTGCGAGTACGGTGACAATCCCCCCCCTCTATTTACATGAAATGGTTTGGCCCAAAGCGAACGGCTTGCGGAGTTTGGTAAATAAATCGCCATAGCTCGGTAACTACTTCTCCGATTAATATGAAACCTTGAAAAGGCACATCCTCGGGTCCCCAGCAATATACCTGGCAAGTTTCAAGTATATCGGACCCGTGGTTGTCGAGAAACAGCGGTCACAGACAAACGACACACACACATACATACACACACACACACATACACACACACATACACACAGAGATTACTGGAATTATAGATAGATGAGTTTTTGATGAACGTTTATGTTTAATTGCAACGCTAAATCTATAATTCCAGTAATCTCTGTGTGTCTGTGTGTGTGTCTGTGTGTTTGTCTGTGACCGCTGTTTCTCGACAACCACGGGTCCGATATACTTGAAACTTGCCAGGTATATTGCTGGGGACCCGAGGATGTGCCTTTTCAACGTTTCATATTAATCGGACAAGTAGTTACCGAGCTATGTCCAAAAAACGATTCAACCAATCAGAGAGCAGCGAGCTATCACGTGTGCCGAACGTGGCGAACAGACTCTGCCTCGGACGGCACATTTGAGAGCGTATTCATTTATTTCACGTTGGAAAACTATGTTGCCGTTAAACTATGTTTTAAAACTAATTAAAACTAATTTGCGATTCATCGTAACTGCGATTTGCGACCTTCCGGACAGTGAAGACTGCACTTCCGGCAGCCAATCACAGAACGCGTTATTGCGTAGGCGTGGCCGATGTGAGAGCGAGCCGAGCCGAGCGCGTGCGCCATTACGGTTCGTAATTCGATTTCTTCCGGAGAAAATAATAATTTCTCGATTTCTTATGCGCATTATTTCTCCCAATTCAGTCAGAGCGAAGGGCGGAAGCGAAGAGCGTTGTTTTTTTTGTTTACGGGCGTACGGGCGTACGGGCGGGGTAGAGCGTACGGGTAGCGTTTTTTTTTTTTTTTGGCAAGGAACGGGCACCCACGTACAGGCATGCCCTAGGGCATGGCCTAGGGCATGCCCGTACTATATCTATATCTAAAATTATATCCCCCCCCCTCTATTTACATGAAATGGTTTGGTCCAAAGCGAACGGCTTGCGAGTACGGTGACAATCCCCCCCCCCCCCTCTATTTACATGAAATGGTTTGGTCCAAAGCGAACGGCTTGCGGAGTTTGGTAAAGAAATCGCCATAGCATGCAGAAACGCGCAGGAAAGCGAAAGAATCGCAAATTAGTTTTAATTAGTTTTAAAACATCGTTTAATGCCAACATAGTTTGCCAACGTGAAATAAATGAATACGCTCTCAAATGTGCCGTCTGAGGCAGAGTCTGTTCGCCACGTTCGGCACACGTGATAGCTCGCTGCTCTCTGATTGGTTGAATCGTTTTTTGGACATAGCTCGCTAACTACTTGTCCGATTAATATGAAACGTTGAAAAGGCACATCCTCGGGTCCCCAGCAATATACCTGGCAAGTTGCAAGTATATCGGACCGGTAGTTGTCGCGAAACAGCGGTCACAGACAAACACACAGACACACACACAGACACACAGAGATTACTGGAATTATAGATGGATCACATTGGTAAATATCACATTTGTATCCATCACATTTGTATATATTGAAGGAGCTGGGGCTCCCACGTCGATCGGAAGAATGGACGCGACAAAAAGCTGGAATTCATCCGAGTTGCTTTAATCAAACCAAACACTCAGGCACTCTGAAAAGCCCGTTTATCGGGCAGCAATATATATACATATTATCCCGGAGCGTTTGCCCAGGAAAGGCGAGAGGGGGCGTGGCCCAGCGTCCTGGCTGCGGCCTGGCAAGTTGAGCGCGAGCCTGCCCGGGCGTCCTGGACGAGCCCGGCATGGTGATCGCTCCGCGTCCTTGATAGGTGCAAGGCGATTGTGAAAACCCAGCGGTAGCCGCTACAATATCACATTTGTATATATCACATTTGTATATATCACATTTGTATATATCACATTTGTATATATCACATTTGTATATATCACATTTGTATATATCACATTTGTATATATCACATTTGTATATATAACATTTGTATATATCACATTTGTATATATCACATTTGTGTATATATCACATTTGTATATATCACATTTATATCTCTCACATTTGTATATATATTACATTTGTATATATCACATTTGTATCAATCACATTTGTATATATCACATTTGTATATATCACATTTGTATATATATCACATTTGTATATATCACATTTGTATATACTGGGGCGTGCCCGTACGTGGGTGCAAAAAAACATGCGTGCAAACAACAACAACAAAAAAAAACTCTGAAACCACGTGGCAGTAACGACCACAGAACCCCCCCCTCTATTTACATGAAATGGTTTGGTCCATTCGCAAAGCCAAAGCGAACGGCTTGCGAGTACGGTAGAACCCCCCCCCCTCTATTTACATGAAATGGTTTGGTCCATTCACAAAGCCAAAGCGAACGGCTTGCGAGTACGGTGACCATACCTTGGGAACCACTTGTCCGATTAATTTCAAACCTTGAAAAGGCACATCCTCGGGTCCCCAGCAATATACCTGGCAAGTTTCAAGTATATCGGACCCGTGGTTGTCGAGAAACAGCGGTCACAGACAAACACACACACACACACACACACACACACACACACACACAGACACACACACATACACACAGAGATTACTGGAATTATAGATAGACTAGGGCGTGCCCGTACGTGGGTGCAAAAAAACATGCGTGCAAACAACAACAACAAAAAAAAAACTTTGAAACCACGTGGCAGTAACGACCACAGAACCCCCCCCCTCTATTTACATGAAATGGTTTGGTCCATTCGCAAAGCCAAAGCGAACGGCTTGCGAGTACGGTAGAACCCCCCCCCCCCCCCCCCTCTATTTACATGAAATGGTTTGGTCCATTCGCAAAGCCAAAGCGAACGGCTTGCGAGTACGGTGACCATACCTTGGGAACCACTTGTCGGATTAATTTCAAACCTTGAAAAGGCACATCCTCGGGTCCCCAGCAATATCCCTGGCAAGTTTCAATTAGATCGGACCCGTGGTTGTCGAGAAACAGCGGTCACAGACAAACACACACACACACACACACACAGACACACACACACACAGACACACACACATACACACAGAGATTACTGGAATTATAGATAGATATCACATTTGTAATATTGAAGCGCGGTGCTACGCGCGCTACTTGTTTAGCAAGGACGAAGCGGACAACGCGGTAAGTTAAAAGAGTCTTTATTGCAAGAGCTCCACTGTAGCACTGAGTAGCTCAGGGCTGCGAGCCCCGTGTATATCCCGAGGCCACGCCCACCCCTCGGGCGTGGCCAACGCCCACTTGGTGTGCGGAATGATGCCATCACGCCAGTGAGCTTTCGTGTCTGCCACACGTGCCCCCCCAGAATTCGCGCGCACCTGGAGGGCCAGTTTGCGGGGCAAACGGATGACCCGGCCGAAGCGCCCTCTGGCGACTGGCGGCGTCCGGGGTGCAGGGATGCCAGCGGGGATGCCTCCGGCTGCACCCGGGATGGGTGCAGGACCGGGGGGCGACGTGCCGGTGGGCCTGGGCGGTGCCGGGGGTCCGCCCGCAGGGGGGCGGCCCCGACGCGGGGGCCGAGCCACCGGCGGTGGGTGGTCCACGTCGATGTGGGCCGGCTAGAGGCGATCCACTGAGACACGGTCGGGAGTACCGCCGATGTCCAAGGTGAAATGTTTCACCCCGGTCTCCAGCACGTGGAAAGGCCCGTCGTACGGGGGCCACAGTGGTGTCCGGTGGGCGTCGTGCCGGATGAAGACGTACTCCGCGGTGCGAAGCTCTGGGGCGACGTGCGTAGGCGGGTGCCCGTGGTGCGCCGTCGGCACCGGGGCGAACCTCCGGGCTGTCTCCTGCAGCACGGAGCGCTCTTGCGCCGCGGACCATGGTGCCGTGGGGTCGGGGAGGAACTCGCCCGGCACCCGCAGCGGTTGTCCGAAGACCAACTCCACCGCGGATTGCCGGAGGTCGTCCTTGGGCGCCGTCCGGAGGCCCAGCAGGACCCAGGGGAGCCTGTCGACCCAGCCGCCGTCGCGGAGGGTGGCCCGGAGCGCGGCCTTCAACGAGCGGTGGAACCGCTCGCACAGGCCATTGGCCTGGGGGTGGTAGGCCATGATTCGGTGCAGCTGGACCCTGAGCTCCCGCGCGACCGCCCCCCAGAGCTCCGAGGTGAACTGGGGGCCGCGGTCGGACGAGATGTCCGAAGGGGCGCCGAACCGGGCGACCCAGGTGGCGATGAATGCCTGCGCGATGTCCGCCGCCGTCATCGCCGCCAAAGTCACGGCCTCCGGCCACCGGGTGGTGCGGTCCACCATTGTGAGGACATGGGTGAAACCCCGCAAGGGGGGCAGAGGCCCCACCAGGTCCACGTGAACGTGGTCGAACCTACGTTCCGGCACCGTAAACGGGGCCAATGGGGCCTGGGTGTGTCGGTGCACCTTCGCGCGCTGGCACGCGAGGCACGTCCTGGTCCAGCTGCGGACGGCCTTCCGGAGGCCATGCCAGACAAACTTGTCGGTGACCAACCTCTGGGAGGCCATCGTGCCCGGGGGGATGGCGTCAAAAACCTGGCGCTGCCAGCCCGCGGGCACGATGGGGCGAGGCCGCCCGAGGGAGACGTCGCACAAGAGGGCCGTGCCCGCGCCGTCGAATGGCACCTCGGTGATGCGGAGGCCCGTGACGGCGGTCTGCAAGGCCTGGACGCTGGGGTCGGCAGCCTGGTCCGCAGCCATCCGGGCATAGTTGATGCAAAGGTGGACTGCGTGGGCGACGGACCGGGAAAGGCAATCCGCCACCGGGTTGTCCTTCCCCGCGACATGCCGGATGTCCGTCGTATATTCGGACACGACCGAGAGGTGACGCTGCTGCCGGGCCGACCACGGCTCGGCGACCTTGCCCATCGCGAAAACCAGTGGCTTGTGGTCGACGAAGGCCGTGAACGCAAGGCCCTCGAGCAGATGGCGGAAGTGCCTGACTGCCAGGTGAAGCCCGAGCAACTCGCAGTCGAAGGTACTATAACGGCGTTCGGGCGGGCGAAGCTGCTGGCTGAAGAACGCCAGCGGTTGCCAGGCACCACGCACCCATTGCTCGTGCACCGCGCCCACCGCGTAGTCCGAGGCGTCGGTGGTGAGGGCGATCGGTGCATCGGGCGCCGGGTGCACGAGCATGGTGGCGTTAGCCAAGGTGAGCTTCGCGCCCGCGAACGCCGCGTCCATCTGCTCGGTCCAGGTAACGTCACCTTTGCCCGGCTTCCCTCGGAGGGCCTCGTGCAAGGGGCGCAGGAGCTGGGCGATGCGGGGCAGGAACTGATGGTAAAAGTTTACCATGCCCAGGAACTCCTGGAGCCCCTTGATCGTGCGGGGGTGCGGAAACACCTTCACCGCCTCCACCTTGGCCAGTAGGGGGACGGCCCTGTGCCTGGTGACGCGGTGCCCCAAAAAGTCGATGTCGGCGACGCCGAACCGGCACTTGGCAGGGTTCACGATGAGGCCATGCTGGCCCAGGCGTTCGAAGAGCATGCGGAGATGGTGGAGGTGCTCTTCGCGGGATGCGCTGGTGACGAGGATGTCGTCCAGGTAGACATACACAAAATCCAAGTCGTGCAAGACACTGTCCATTAGTCGCTGGAACGCCTGAGCCGCATTCTTCAACCCGAAGGGCATCCGAAGAAATTCGAAAAGTCCGAATGGCATGATGACCGCCGTCTTCGTGATGTCCTCCAGCCTGACGGGGACCTGATGGTAGCCGCGTATGAGGTTCACCTTTGAAAAGAAGGACATGCCCGCCAACCGGGCGGAGAAGTCCTGAATGTGGGGGACGGGGTAGCGGTCGGGGGTGGTGGCGTCCTTGAGGCGCCGGTAGTCCCCGCATGGTCACCATCCCCCGCCGGGTTTTGGCACGATGTGGAGCGGTGAAGCCCAAGCACTCTCGGAGCGCAGCACGATGCCGAGCCGCTCCAGCATAGCGAAGTCCGCTTTAGCTACCGCGAGCTTCGTCGGCACGAGGCGGCGTGCCCGGGCATAGACCGGTGGCCCAGCGGTGGGGATGTGGTGTTCCACCCCGTGCTTGATGGCCCCCGCCAAGAAGGTGGGCCGCGTGAGGGCCGGGAAGCCGGCGAGGAGGCGGGTGAATTCGTCCGCTGCTGGAAGCGTACAGATCAACCTGGCCGGAACCGAACTGCTCAGCAAGCCCCTCGGCGAGCCGCGAGCCGAGCCGCTCCGGGAGCTGCTCAACGAGGCGGGCAGCACGCAAGCGAGCGAGCTGAACGTCTCGGCCTGGACAAGCCTTCTTTGCTTTACATCCACCAACAGGCCATTGGCACACAGGAAGTCCGCGCCAAGCAGTGCCATAGGCACGTCGGCAGTGACGAACGACCACCGGAAAACCTGCCCTCCGAACCGCAGAGAGAGGCAGTGTTTTCCGTATGTGCATATGGACGTACCGTTGCGCTGCCGGGGCCCCAGCCCGCGGTCTGCTTGTCGGACGTACCGGCAGGAACGACACTCACCTGCGCTCCCGTGTCGCACAGGTAATGGCGCCCGGATAAGTTGTCCGTTATGAACAGTAGGCTGTTTGAACGGCCGTCGCTCAGTGCCACTACTGAGGGCCGGCCCGGGCGTTTCCCGACCTGCCGAATGACCACGGCGGGTGACATTGCCGAGCCTCGTGGCCGAACTGGGCATGGAAAAAACACCAGGTTGGCGGCGGAGGCCGCGGTTTTCTCCGCGGCGGCGGCCACGACGTGTGCATCAGCATCAGCCACGAGGTGTGCATCAGCCTCGGGATGCGCGACGGCCGCGCCAAAACTCGCCTGCGTGTCCAAAGCCGCGAAGAACTTGTCGGCCTCGGCAGCGAGAGCTCGGGGTTCCATCGTTGCAGAACCGGCCAATGCGAGGCGTACTCGTGCCGGCAGCTGGCGTCGAAACAGCGCTCGTAACAGACAATCCAGGGTTTCGTCACCCATCAGCGACAGCATGTGGTCCATGCAGACCGACGGTCGCGTGTCACCGCGCTCGGGGAGGTCCAGGAGGCGGTCGGCCCGTGCGTCCACCGTGAGGCCGAACGTGGCGAGGAGGAAACGCTTGATCGCCTCGTACCTGCCGTCGGCCGGTGGGTTCCTCAGGACCGACACGACGCGGGTGGCCGTGCCGGGCCTGAGGGAGGCGACCACGTGGCAGTACATGGTCTCGTCCACCGTGATGCCTCGAAGTCGGAACTGGGCTTCTGCCTGCAGGAACCAAACTTCAGCTTGATCCTCCCAGAACTCGGGGAGTTTGATTGTGACCGGGTTGGTTGCCATTGCTGTGGCATGTTCGGGTGGTCAGCGACGGCTGACCAGAACGTCGGAGGGTCACCAATGAAGCGCGGTGCTACAGGCGCTACTTGTTTAGCAAGGAGGAAGCGGACAACGGCGGTAAGTTAAAAGAGTCTTTATTGCAAGAGCTCCACTGTAGCACTGAGGAGCTCAGGGCTGCGAGCCCCGTGTATATCCCGAGGCCACACCTACCCCTCGGGCGTGGCCAATGCCCACTTGGTGCGCGGAATGATGCCATCACGCCAGTGAGCTTTCGTGTCCGCCACAATATCACATTTGTATCACACATGCAATACCAGCCATGCACTTCGCACCTATACTAAATACACTAAATAAAGCTACCGGATGCGGACATTCAAACACTACCACTGACGCCACCAGCCGAGTCATCACGAGGGGCCGTGAGGCCCTGCCCGAGAGGTGATCATTGGTTGTGGGTGTGGATAGATGCGATGGCACTCCCTCATTGGAGCGTGCGCAGACGTCATCAGAGAACATTCAAGACCGATGAGTAAAAAGGACATGTCCTTGCATTTCCCCTCTCTTGGCTCTGGGTTTTCATAGCGTGCAGTCGCACATCTCTCTTGAGTCGGACATTCGTAGTGAGCAGTCACATTTTCTCTCTTCTGGTTCAGACATTCATCGCTTGCGGTCGCAGTTCGTGCTCGCTCTTGGTTCATGGCTGGCATCGCGAGCGGTCGTGGTTGTCTCCCTCTTGAATGAATGAATGAATGATCGTTTTAAGGCCATTTTCCCTGCTAGAGTGGGGGTTATCCTTGCGGGTCCCATGACAATCATTGTTCCCTGTTTGAGGCAATGTTTTTATGGCCGGATGCCCTTCCTGGCGCCATCTTGGTGGCGCCATCATCATCATCATCTCTCCCTCTTGGTGGTGGCATTTGCACGCTCGCTCTGTTCCTGGCTGCGTGGAGGGGCAGACGCATCCTTTCCTCTGATCCCGGTGGTGCTGGCTTTGTGACGGCTGTGTGCCGTGCCAGGTGCGCCGGAGAGACCTCGGTGCTTCGTGTGGCGTGGGACTAGAAAGGAGTGAGGGCCTGAGCGCTTCACGTTGGCGGCTGGCAGTGAACGGACTTGGTGCCAATGCGTGGTCTCCTGCGCAAGGACTGGGGGACCCGTGCAACAGCCTGCGGGGTTCGGAGACAACTTGAGGAGACCACGGAGTATCAGGCAAACACAATTTTACTTTCGTTCATTTATTTACATCTGTGTCTGTAGTTGAGTCCGTGTGGCGGCGCCTCAAGTAAGAATTTAGTGTCATTCTTTTTATTGTATCACATTATTTTCATTAAATTATTATTTGTGCATTTTCAATTAAATTCCTTGTCTTGTCCGTTTATTTGTTGTGGGAATCAGATAACCCCGTGCCGCGTCTGTCCGTCCGTCTGGTTGCACCTTCTCCACTCTTGGTTTCAGCTGAATCTCAAGCCACAAATCTGATAAACGCTTTTGGTTGTGGGCAAGCTAAGCAAAAAAAGTCAATCTTGGTCAAAATATAAGTGTTGCAACCAGCTAATTCTGAAATGCTTGTGTGGCAAGCATTACCTGCTGCCTTCAGCAAAAGGTTTAGTGGGGGGGGGGGCAAGTGGACCCCTGTAGGATTTTCATGATGAGAAGGTGCCACCTATTTTAATTCATTATCTAGGTACCAAAGTACATGAAAATGCATGTTGCCATTTTTGGAAGTGTGGCAGACGGCAGCCATCTTGGATTTCAAAATGGCCGATGTTTTGCCACTATTTTTCGCTTGGTTAGTTTCAATGAAAGTATTTTACCTCAATTTTAAAAGAAAAATGATAGGTTTTCATTGTTGTTCACACTTCAAAATCAATGTAAGTAATATTTTGTTCAAATTACATACGATATCACCCATCCTGAAATTCAAAATGGCCGCCAAAAAGTTACAAATTGCATTAAAATTTAAGGGCCATGGTCCGATCAACAGCTTCATCCCAACATTGACCCCCAGATTTAACCGGACGTGGTATAAATTTTATTACAAGAAGAAAGCTGCTATTCTTCTCATTGACCCTGTGAAATGGTTGGGCTGCAAGATGTTTAGTTTGGATTTTGTACGCCAAAACTTGCTTACTATTGGTCAACCAATTAGTTGAAGCACAGTATTCTATGGGGCTTGCAAATGCACATTTTTAGCTCTCTTGTCAAAACGATTGAAATACCAGCATGAAACTTCACAGGTGGGGTAGAGGGTCAAAGCCATTCAATCAATGTGAAAACTGCACGTGATGAAATCGGACCATCCCCCTTTAAATATTGTGGTAACACCTTTAAATATTGTGGTAACATGTGTTATCTAAAAACGACACCTAACGGTATTTTTCTCAAACTTTTTTTGCACAGTTAGACACTCACCTAATCAACTGGTACTCAGATACACACCTTAGCTCGTATATAAAACGATAAACACAGTCACTTCTATTGACTTAATTTGTAGACTTTAACTCTACAAGCTTCAATATTTAAATATCCATTTCAGAGGATAACAAATTTATGAGGTGCAGTATCATGCGCTCGCAGTACCAGCACACACCCCACATACCCCAGACACAATAGCCACACTCACATCTACTATACACACCTTGCAACTGCATGTCCAACAAATGCAGTCTTAACCATGTAGAATGGAACTACATGAACTTGTTGCAAGTTTGCTACTTTCATGTGTACTGGGGTAGTGTTTATGTGTCCATGTGTGGTTATGTGGGTCAGTGATTGGAAGTATTTCTACATGTTAGCATACTGTGTTTTAATAGAGATATAGGGGAAGGTGGGGCAAAATGGCACACTTAAGCTTTCTTTGAAATTTTATCCAAAATGATGCAGTATATCTGAAATCAGACAGTGTCTTTACAATCATTATTCCATTATAAATACACAAATTACTTGGTATTAGAATCAAATCAACCATTCACTGGTGAGAACCAAAGACCAAAAATGTGCTAAGTGGGCCATTTTGTACACCACGTTGGGCAAAATGGCCCCCACATATGGGGCAATATGGTCACCCCGTGGGGTAATATGGTCACCCCATTGAAAAACATAATAATTACCCTCAGAGTCACCAATCAAAACACTTTGAACCTGAAATAATATTTATTGTGAAAAATTACAGACTACAAGGTGAGATTATGCACATAATTAGGCACAAAAGTCACAGATGAAATTCACATCTTCTTCATCCACACCTGCACAACCATCATGGGCCCAAAGACGACAGACTGTGCACTTTATCCATCCTTCTCCTATCACACTATAACTTTCCCGGCAGAATAAGCACATTGTTCCATCATCATCCTCAGACTCGCTAGATTCTTCTGGTGCCGTAAATATAGCCCGTTTACCCTTCACTATCTTCTTTTTTGGCTTTTCTGCAACTTTCTTTTGCTTCTGAGGTTTTTTTTCAGCTCTCTGCTTTGCCTTCTCTGCCTTCTGTGCTTCCTGTCTTTTCTTTTCTTCAGCTGCATCAGCAAGTCGTTTCTTGTATGGGCTTAATGTTAAATGCTCTGACATTGACCTTTTTGATTGACGTGTTGTAGGCCTACCCTTAGCAGGAGTAGCCTTAGGTGGGGGACTGATTTGAAAGGGTGAAATGAACTCCCTACTGGTGCTTGCAACAGCAGGTCTTGGAACAGCAGCATGTCTTTGAGTGTTACCAATGGGTCTCACAGCATTTTCGGGGCCTCTTGCAGCATTACCATTAGGTGCAGGACCATCAACAGGTCTCACAGCATTTCCAGGGCCTCTCGCAGCGTTACCATTAGGTGCAGGACCATCAACAGGTCTCACAGCATTAACATCAGGTGCAGGACCACCAACAGGTCTCACAGCATCTTCAGGGCCTCTTGCAGCATTAACACCAGGAGCAGGAACATCAGCATCTCTATGGGCATCTTCAAGGGGTCTCTGGTTATCATCCATGGGTCTTGGTTCATTTTGGTTGAGGTCTGTAACTGTCGCTGGAGCAAACTCGTGATCTTGGAAGATGTTGCGGTTCACTGGGAAGATACCAGTTTTCCTAAACCCATTTGCTGCATTCTCGGCTGTAGCGGACTTGCGATATGCAGTCCCAAACAGGCTGGCCAGTTGAAATACTGTCACACATCGTCCCGGGTGCTGCCTCAACCACCTCTCCACCTCCTGCGTGTAATATGTAGATAGTGGCGTCATAAATGAGACATCTAATGGCTGGATCTTGTGTGAACAATGTGGTGGAATGCTTAACATGTATACCCCATTGTCTTTAGCCATGGTGATGACGATGTTCTGGGATGACTGGATAACCCCACGGGCCATTTTACCCCAGGGAAATGGACCGTTTTGCCCCATGAACGACCTCCATGAAAACCTGACATCATTGGAAACCACATGTACTGGGCAGAATGTTTCAAAGGTCAATTTTAGTGACTGACTTATACTCTAAAAGCATGCAGTAACACTAGGAAATATGAGTCACTCTGTCACCACAAACACAATTTTCTCACATACCTACCGATAGATCCTAGTAGGTGTCAAAATGTTGGATGGTTCAGCTCGAGTTCAAGACTGGATAGGGATGGCCACCATGTTGTTACTTTCTGCTAATCCACAAAGGAATGTTTTAACATGAACAGCCACAAGATGGCAGCAGCTGCTGGTGTAATATACCAAGGGGTCCATATGACCCAAGGGGTCCATTTTGTACCACTTTCCCCTATTTTAATTTAAAAGTTATCCAGAGTATCCCATACGGTTTCCGTAATTACCAATTCGTTAGCATTGTTGACACCTTGTTGGCGTTGTTGCCGTGTTTTATAAAAATACTATTTGTTTAGAATACTATTGAGGGAAAATATGTACAGACATTTTATGTTTATATATTTCAGTCTATTGTTACAACTTTGCTAATGATTATAATGGATGATATAGGCCTATGGGTGATAAGCTTTCCACATTAATTCATTAGCTTCTTATAAAAGCCTTTCTTTAAACTTTTTGCTGATATATTTTCAAAGCTTTCTGGACATGTAAGCACAATTAAAAACAAGTACTGTAACTTAAACTTACCTTCGTAACAATATATGCTGTGATCACTTTGTATGACAATACAGCAGAAACGTCTGTCCAATGCCATGTGCTTATGGATGTAGTAGAGGCAGCAGGTAACCCAGATGCTGCCCCCTCCACAGCTAATTATTTGTTACGGATACTCAAAAGGGCCAATTTAATATATTATTGTCTGTTAGAAGTAGCATCCCAAAGTTTCTTAGAAATAAGAAAAAAATACTCTATTTCAATGGATTTAGAAGAATATTTAAATAAATAAACAGCTCATTTCAAATGGCGGCCATTTTGAAATTCAAAATGACCTTATAATTAATTTAAGTATGCATACAATAAATCATAATGTCTCTCCTATTCATGTTCACTCATATTATGGGATAAAATTTTGATATTATTTTTAAAATATGAGCAATAATTGTATTCATTGAAGAAAGAAGCATGATCATGGCAGCCATTTTGGAATTCAAAATGGCCGCCAGTTGACAGCTCCAAAATTGGCAACATCAATTTTCCTGTTCCTGGACATATGTAGAACATATCTAAATAGGTGGCAACTTCTCATCATGAAATTCCTACGGGCCCATTGTCTAGGCCCACTTGCCCCCCCCCCCCTAGTTATTTAGTTTTCCCTCTTCTAAGCAAACAGATTTATTTACACATTTCTAATTCTAAATCCTACTCAACAAGATATCTAAAACAACCATGCCACGCTGGCATTTTTCCCCATGAGTATTTATTTAATTCACCTTTTATCCACACTAGTGTGGGGGCTGAAGCGAGCTGATTAAGCATCTGTACAGCGTGATTACAAGCCGTGGTCCATTCCCAAGGCACATCCATTTTGAGGAGGTGGCGTAGTGTGGCTCTAGTGGAGGAAAACTGTGGCAGGTAGCGGAGGTAATATGTGGCCATACCCAGGAAGGATGTCAGTTGAGGTACTGACTGTGGCTCCGGAAGTGTATGGATGGCGTCAACATGTGATAACATAGGAGTGATTCCTTGCCCTAAAAGCTTGTACCCCACAAACCCTATCTCTGGAACCCCGAGGAGGCAATTCGCAGCATTGAGCATGACATGATGGGCAGAGAGCTGACGTAGAACCTGTTGTAGTCGAGCATCATGTTGAGGCTGAGTGGCACCATGCACCACAATATCATCCAAGTAGATTGACGCTCCAGGTATGCCGGCTAGGAGAAGACACATTATTTTATGACAACAGCTGGGAGCCAAGCAAAGGCCGAAAGGCATGCACTTGTAATGAAAAACCCCCATGTGTGTGACAAAGGCTGTTAGGTCTCTGTTGGCTGGTGCCAGGGGCACTTGTAAGTAACCTTGCTTTAAATACAGTTTGCTGAAAACAGTGGAGCCATGGCAATGTGTAGCGAGTTCTTCTGTGGTGAGCAGAGGATATTTATCTGGAATGATGGCTTTGTTGACTGCCCGGAGAAATACACACAGTCACAGCTCCCCAGATTTTTTCTGTGGAACAACCAGGTTTGAAATCCAAATGGATGCATTGATGGATTTGTATGTCAGCATCGCAGAGGCGCTGTAGTTCGGCCGTGACCTGGTCCCGGATGGACAGAGGCATACTCCGCAGGGGTTGAACGAAAGGTGCAACAGCAGAGTTAACAGTAGGCAGGTGTACAAAGTCAGAGATGCACCCCAGGCCTGCAAACAAAGCAAGAAACATGTGTTGCCAGGTAGTCGTGACCTGTAGGATGTCTGCGCCATTGGAATCAGCCAGCCGAAAGTGTAGACTGTGGAATAAGTCCAGCTCCATCACATTGACACCCGTTTGGCGTAGTGCGTGTTTCTGAAGGAGCCACATGGTGGTTTTTGTACTGCTCCGGTAGGCTGACCATGCCCAGCACAGTAATGTTGGTATTGCCATAACCCGACAGAGCCACTGAAGTCTATTTCAGGGGGATGCGTGTTTCAGGTCCAGCCCCATCTGATTGGCAAGGCATTTCAGGGCACCTGCATCAACCAGAAGCGGACTTTAAAATGTCATTCACATAGCATCCACAGGTTTTGAATGAAGTAACTGGCTGGGGCACCGAGTTGATTGCGACTCATGATGTAGTTGTTGTCAGATGCGGCAGCCGATAGGACGGGTGAAGAGCGGCACCACCGGGCAAAGTGGTGCAGTGTTTGGCAATTCCTACAGCGCTGGCCATTTGCAGGGCACTCCAGGGACCGGGCTGCAAGTTTGAATGACCAACAGTTAGTGCAACGCTGGGAGATATCTTGTACATTTTGTACAGGCACTTGTGCTGTACTATCCAAAGATTGTGCTGTGGAGGTGTCTAACAGTGTACATGCCGCTGCTAATGCCGCTTCAATTTGCTTCGCGATATCCACTGCTTTCCCCAATGATAAATCATCAGATTCTAATAAATAGGCGTTCCCTCAGCTGTGTACACAAGATGTTTTGTCAATGACCTCATCCCTTATTAACTCGTCCTGCAGTGCCCCAAATTTGCAGTGCCGTACTAGCTCTCTCAGTGCAGACACGATTTGGATCATTGACTCCCCCGGCCACTGAGATCGCTGACGAAATTTAGTGATTGAGGAGAAGACTCTGCTGAGAACCGAAATGTGACGAAAGTGCATCAACAGCTGCTAGTAACGTGTCGTTTGCCCGTTCGAAAGTACAGAAAATCCGCTGGCCTTCCGTACCTTCGTACAAAGTGTATAAGAATGGCTCACTTACGTGGGCCCGTGGTATCTTGTAAATACATTGCAAGTAAGTAAGTTTTGAAAGACTGATACCATCGCCGCCATGGTACTGTGGGCTCGCCTGGGACCGGCAGGAACGGTGGGTGCAGTTGGAGGTAACAAAACATCAGCCATCCTCGTCGCCAAATGTTGTGACCAGCAATCACACGAACGTACTTGCTTGTAACATCAACGGTTTAATCAGAAATTTGCAACCCAGCACAGCATGTCCATTAGGCCTCAACACCCCGTCTCCAGTTCCTCTCACACTCTCCAAATCAACCGTCATTTCCATTTCCCATTACATCAGCCCTCCATTTCCCCAACATATGAATTATAACGTGTGAATTCCAAACATAGAATTACATGTGAATTATAACATGTGAATTCCAAACATAACACACGGCGGTGCTGTATAAAAGTAGATCTGCGTGTGCATTCCGACACACAGACACACCGTTTAAAGAAAATCACTGTCCCTTCATGAGGGTAATAAACTGTTGTTTTGGGTTTTTTTGGTCCTGTCCAATGGAAATTAATCATATGAGGAGACATCATACATTCATACATTTTCCAATTACCTTTTCGATACTGAAGAGGCTGTAGGTGATGCAGCTATGGTGGAAGATTATGATTAGCATAAAAGTTGGTATCGTCAGTAAAAAAGAATAATTTAAGGTAGGTAAAGGTTAAAAATAATTTCTACCAATGTCAGGAGTTTGAACAATAAAATGGAAGATTTTGAAGCTACAGTAAAGAGCAAAGGGAATGACCTTGTTGCAGTAATGAGACATGGTTTAATGAAGAATCAAACCGGATGACGGCAGAACTAGAAAGCTAAAGATGTATAGGGGTGATAGAAAATCATTTAACTATGTACAGCCTTGCTGTTAGATTAGGTGGGATTGTGGCAACTGCCAATCGTGGTAAAACCAGCATTGTATTGAGAGTAAGAAATGACTTTAAGGAAGGAACTATAATGTAGGAGGATTCTGCATGGATAGATATTCGAGATTGTAACAATAGCTAGATACATACTTGAAGGATGCATTTATAGGGCTCCCGGTATAAGAGAGGAGAAGGAGA
The DNA here is from genome assembly GCF_964187855.1 of Myxine glutinosa. Classification (NCBI taxonomy): domain Eukaryota; kingdom Metazoa; phylum Chordata; class Myxini; order Myxiniformes; family Myxinidae; genus Myxine; species Myxine glutinosa. The sequence continues at coordinate 287,178,948 of NC_136261.1, read as the reverse complement.
GAGGGTTCATGAATAATTCAGAAAAGCCTGTGGAAAGGAAAGAGTATTGATTGTGGAGGATTTTAATTTGCCAGGATAAATTTAGTCCAGCAACGGGGAAAGAGCAGAGCCGAGGAGAATTTTCTAGATCTAATCCAGGATTGCTTATGTCAGTCATTTTATAGAAAAGCCCACGAGGGGGAGTGCAGTGTTGGATCATTACCCTGCGCTCACAGCGCAAAAAGTGCGGTTAAGTGCTTGGGCGCGTACCTACGTACAAATGTACGTATGTCGTACGTACGTGTCTGCATTTTGTTGAGAGCCTCATCGAAAACTGTTCAGCATAGGAAATTGAACCTTTACCACATGTTACATGACCATTTGACATAGCGGTCACGCTTTTGAGGTCAATATCAGCCAAGAGGTCAACATAGGCAAAATTCCTAAAATCCTCAATTTTCATGTGATCGACCTGAAATTTGAAGAGGATTTGCAAATTTGGTCATTGAATTCAACTACCAAATATTTTTGAGGTCAACATAGGCCAAAAGGTCAACATAGGCCAAAAGGTCAACATAGGCCAAATTTCTAAAATCCTCAATTTTCATGTGATCGACTTGGAATTTGAAGAGGATTTGCAAATTTGGTCATTGAATTCAACTACCAATTAATTCTGAGGTCAACACATAGGCCAAAAGGTCAACATACGCCAAATTTCTAAAATCCTCATTTTTGATCCAATTGGCTTGAAATTTGAAGAGGACTTGCATGTCAGGTCACTGAATTCAACCAACAATTATTCATGAGGTCAAAAGGTCAATGTAGGCCTAATTTCTAAAATTGAGAGATGGGGCAAAAATTATACATATCATGCATGATATGTCAAAGTTGTGGACGAATTATGCCAAAACTAGGTTGATTTGAGTTGGTTAGATGACGAGAAGCCGATTCGATTTTGGTTAAGGTACAGCCTATCAGTGGGATACAAAACAAACTGTTCAGCCTTTTGGAGGTATTTTGGTACCGAGTACCATTCTACATTGCTCTGTTTTACCAAGTGTTGCTCTATGAGTGATTTGTACCCCATGCACATGGACTGAAGAGCGGAGTTAAACAATCAGTATCTTACATACATACATAGTCACCTTTGCACTCTTTTCAAATAGCTCACAATTTTCTCTAAAATAAGTTGATATTGACAAAAGTATTTGGTCTCCACAATTCTTTATTTCACTGTTAATATTGCAGAACCTTTGTTTTTGATCAGACAGAGACAGACAGACAGACAAATAGAGAGAAAGAGAGAAAGACTTTGACTTTTAGGTCCTTTTATTACAAAAGTGTAAAAAAAATGTGTATGAGTGTATTATATATACATATATACAAATTTATAATGGAAGAAAATAGAAGAGAAAGAAAGAGAACCATGAACACGAGAAAAAAGGACCATTAAGAAGAAAATAATCATTACATTGTGATAACACAAACCACGTTACAAAAAAATTATTAAATTGTTTTCTGGAATTTCACAAATTCCTTAAAAACACCAGGTATCAATAATTTTTTCAAGTTCGCTTGCACCCTGAGCAGATTAAATTCAAGTTTTAACCATGCTGAAACCAAAGCACTGAAAAAAACCATAACATTGCACTGTTCCAAGGGCTTGCCACCCAGCTTTGCCTTCCTTTGACAAGCACACAGCACGCTTGGCAGGGGCTATTAAAAAAATAAGTAATGTAGGTACACGATCTTGTTTTACAGGAAAACCAAAGATGAAAGCTTTCAAAGGAAAGGTGACATTCATTTTATGGAAAGTATCGTTTAACCAATGAAACAAAGGAGAGAGTCTTTCGCAATTAACAAAAGCATGAAACAATTCTTCCCTTTCTGAACAAAAAGGACAACAACCAGGAATAAGAGAAAAAAAAACGAACAACAACATTTGACGGAACAATCCAGTGGACTAACTGCCACTGGAGATCACCAGTTCTTTTGGACATAGGTCCAGCATACATTGCTTCCCAAACAAGTTCAGAGGGGGGTCCCTGATGCAAGAGTCCTTTCCACCGGGTAACGCTGTTTAAAGGTGGATCCCCAAGGAGCATCTTAACAAACCCTGTTGCCTGGTGAAGTTATTACCACTCATCAACAGGAAAAGGCACAATTATTTCAGGTGGTACTACTTTTGCACCCCCTGAGTCCACTGTAGGCCCAGCTGAAGACCTGTTTGGATCACTGCTCCCAGTACCCTCCCGATTGTTCTCATGAACCAAACTCCTGTTAGGACCACCAACTCATTTGTGGACTTCCAGCCGCATCCAGAGTCATGCCTGAGTTGCCACACTTTTAAAATGTCTGCCATTAAAAAATGTTGGCAGAAATCCCGACTTGATGGAATACCGGGGAAAAGATTACTAAAAAATAAAGGCTCGTGTGCGAACATTTTTAGGTTGTATGCATCAGATTGGCGGCTTGCCGAGAGGCTCTGCCAGGCGTTTAAGAGACTCTGGTAAAAGATGGGGAGGAGCGATACATCAACGTGTTGAAGATTTGTCAAAAACAGTCCATAACCATATCCGAGCCTCCCCGCTCGACGCACGATGCACAAGCCAAGAGCCTGCCTGGTAGGTGTTCTGCATATAGCAACCGCTGAATAGAACAGAGCCTGAAAACCAACAAGTGGCATTTCACATCGATAAGGCTCTGCCCACCTTCTGCCAAGGGACGACATATGACGCCAGTGATGGCCGCCCCAAAAAAAATCCACCAGTTTGGTCTGCATTGCTCTCAGCAAAACTTCCGGTTGTTGTAGGCAGATAAATCAATGCCACAAAAGGGTAGTGAACAAATTGTTTATGCTTAACACACGGCCTTTATAGGAGAATATATACCTTTTCCATCGACTCAACCGTTTCTCCATCTGATCAATTGTCTCTTCCCAATTTTTTTGGACATACTGTGGGGATCCTAAAAAAAACACCCAAGTATTTCATGCCATCATTTCCCCACTCCAATTCTCCAGGAAGGGAGGGTGGTGGCAATGGCAATGACCTAGGCAAGTGATTTTTGAGAGAGGGGAACCATAATGCCTTACTTTTCTTCCAATTACATTTTAGAGAATAAGCAAGGTTAAATTCCATCAAGCACTTAACAAGAGCATAAATACACATTTTTTATTTATTTATGAAAATACAGACATCATTAGCATGGGCAGATAGGGTTAAGGGAGGACTTCCGGGAGAAAGAATGATTCCATAAATATTTTTTCTTAGTGCAATAAGAAGGGGTTCCAAAGTAAGAGCAAAGAATAATCCAGAAACAGGACAACCTTGCCTTACACCTCTCTGAACCTTTATGGGTGGACAAAGCTCGTTTATTATTTTGATTAAGCTAAATATGTTGGTATACAACAAGGCAATGTAGGCTCTAAACCTTACGCCTAGGCCACATACTTTCATCAGGTGGCACATAAACCTGTGGTCAATACTATCGAAAGCTTTTTCGAGATCAAGACAGACCATTCCAAAATCATCTTTTACACATTGACCATCTATCAGGTCTCTGATTAAAAATATGTTGTCATAGATGGATCTGCCAGGAATTGCACAACTCTGGTCAGGTAAAACCACATCACCGATGACCTTCTTTAACCGGTTTGCGAGTACCTTGGAAAACAGTTCATTGTCCATGCACAATAATGAAATTGGTCGCCAATTTTTCACCTGGTGGAGATCACCAGTATTTGTTAGTCGGCACACTGCTGCTCTTCTGAAGCTGAGCGGCATTTTTCTGGACAGAACGGATGCATCCAGAACATTGAGCAGCTCGGGGGCCAAAAGGTCCCAAAATGCTGAAAAGAATTCAGCAGGAAAGCCATCTATACCTGGGGCTTTTCCAGAATCTATCTCAGCAAGTGCATGGGTTAGCTCCGGAAGGGCAATAGGAACATGCAGCTCCAGACGCTGAGCCTCATTTAGGGACGGGAAGTGAGAAGTTAAGCGATACATCATTTCATTAGAAACAGTTTTGTTTTCAAAGAGATCCGAAAATAAATCAATTATATGCAATCTTACATCATCCGGATGATTAAGAATATTCCCTCTTGGGTCTAAAACAGAAGATATAAGCCGTGATGGCTTGTTTACACTTTATAACTGAAAGAAGGACTTGCTTGGCGTATCCAAAACTTTTAAGTTCTGTATTCTCATTCTTACGAGTGCACCTGCTGCCTTTTCCTGGAGTAAATCCCTTAACTGGGCCCTCCTTTCGAGCAGCAACTGGTAGTTTTTTTAGTTACCCTGATTTGCCAATTTGCTCTCTAACCATAAGATGTATGATTCCATACATCTTGCGCCATGGTGATGCAAGCCATTGTGATGTGTTTATCGTTTGTGCTATATGAATTAAATTGCTGACAAAATACCTGGATCTGAGCTTTAAGGTTATCCCACCACAAACTAATGGTGGAGGAAGAATATTTATTTGGGCTCAGAATGGTCCAAAAGACACGAAAGGCTTCTTTAAATAAATGACTTCCAGAAGTCTGACGTTAAATTTCCAATAAGTGCCCCTATTTGTGGGTTGAGGAAAGGAAAGGTCTGGGGTTACCATATGATGGTCCGAAAACAAGGAAGGGAAAAGATTTGAAGAAACCGGTATTCTTATATCGGTAGTCATACGGTAGTCATATCAAAAGCTGTCAAATTGCTTAAATAGCATTGGCCTTTAAGAAGTTGATGCCAGTCGTGTTCTACGTTAGGTGTGCTGTGAGTTTCTTGTAGTAAGACCACATCTACCTTTTTACGTTGAAACAAATGCTTTACTTGAACCTAGCAGAGGTGGCTAGCACCACCACCGTTCATATTTAAAGTTGCAAGTGTTATCGTTTTAATTCTTTGTTGGTGAAGTTATCCAGTGCCTGGGAAATCTCCGTCCGTACCTGCACATGTGACGAATTTCCGAAGCCTGTGATATTGTGATTTAGTCATGTCAAAATCATCAGGCGTTATAATTATGGCTTTTGCGGTGTGAATGAATGACACTAAAGCAGAGAAGTGGTCTTTAATGACTATGTTCCGCTGTCAGTACGTTTCATTAAGAAACGACATAATGAGTTGAGGGGATACTTGAGACTGAGTGTGTTGAGGACTGCGATAGTTCAGTCACCTCTACCTCATCTTCAGACTCTGATAGGTCAGATAATGTCCCACCTGGGTCTTGGGCATTACTCGAGGCTGTCGCAAACTAATCTGGAGGCACCTTCAGGGATTTTATTGGGTGCTGTGGTCCATACTCACCAGCACACTGGTGTTCTACATTTAGCTAAGCTACCGAAGGAGGGACCAGCAGAGCCCCGTTATCACCATCAAAGATGGCCACAGTCTTTGAACTGTTGTAGCTTTAATTTTCAGAACCTGAAGGATCGGTAATGGTTTGTTTTCCCCTTTGGAGTTCATTGTTGTCATTTGCAGCTACCGTTTTGTTCTCTTTTTCAGAGACAGTGTCTCTGAAATACCTGATACCAACCTTCTTTACCGAACTGGCAATACAAGGATAGTTGTTAATGGTGCTCTTCGTTTTTTTTGTTTGTGCAACAAATTCTTCATTCATGGGTTTATCAGCAGAGTTGACGTCACGAAGTGCCATCTCACCGGGTTCAGAAAACACCGAGGAGGTAGAGAGCACAGCTGTGGCGTCAGGAAGCACGGTTGAGGCCTCAGGAAGCACGGTCGGGGCGTCAGGAAGCATGGTCGGGAAAAGGGGGGGAAAAGGGAGGGTGGGGAGAGGACAAAACCAACACTAGCAAGGAGCTACAACACACGAACACGAGTACATGCCATCTTGCCACGCCCAACACAAACAGCCAGCAGGAGGTGAGAGAGAGAAAGAGAGAGAGAGAATGAGTGAGTGATTTGTCGGGATTGAAAGTGATTGTGATTTTGTGATTTGTGATACGATTGTGATTGTGACCAGCTTGTCATTTTGTTAAGGTCTGAAGAGAAAGAATGAAGATTTTAGTATTGCCTGTCTGAAGGATGTCACAACAGAGGAAGATCATCATCAGCAAGTAGATAAAGAGGATTTTCCAAAGGGTCAAAGAGATCACTTATGAAAATCAGGAATAGGACTGGGCCCAGAACACTGCCTTGGGCACTCCAGCCTTGACAGGGAGAGGAAATGAAAGGATTCTATTGAGAGCCACCCATTGGCTATATGAGTATCGGAAGTCATTAAGCCATGTGTGGAGTTGGCAGTGGATGCTATCGGCAGATAAAAGTTGAAGCGCAAAGTGGTGAAAGGATTCGTGTGTGTGTATGTGTTTTTTTGTTTTTATATATAATATTCGCTACAACTGTTAATTGTATTAACAGGAAATGATAAGAAATTAACACCTCTCAGTGTCATCCACGGAGATTTCTCCTATTTGTTCTATTTCTGTGAGTCCGATTTTCATTGAGGAACACAACAATTACGGTGAACCATTTTGTAATTGCCACTCTTTCATCTAAATGCTGAAAATTATTTTTAAAAGACTATTTGAGGGAGTGACACATCATCCACTTCTCCATATTTCGTGCTAATAATGGCAGGTTAAAAGTACCTGGTGAGCTAAACCGATTCAGTGTAATGACACACACACAGCGCGCATGTGTAAAAGACTCATTTAGCGTTCATACATTTTTTCAAAAGACCTATATTCTCCATTCTGTCTTATTTTCAATATTTCTTTAAAATCTCTTCAAAACATTTTAAAAAACTTCAGAATTGCATTTTTAAAAGGCGATCTTAATTCCAGATTTCGTGCTAATAACGGAAGGTTAAAAGTACCCAGTGAGCCAAACCGATTCAGTGTAAATACGCGCATGCGCAAAAGCCTCATTTAACAATTGATACGTCATTTTGAAAGGCCCACATCGTGTGAGCTCCCTGCTATGGGGTCGATTCACTTTGGCACTGAAAACAAAGACCATGGAAGGGTCGGTGGAATGGAGGCACCATATCGGCCCCACACCAATCGATGGCAATTTGCACTCAAATTGTCCCTCTTGTGACATTCCTCACTGGAAATGCACCACTTGTTTCAGCTTCATTTTTTTTTTTTTTTTGCCTCCAGCCACAATCTAATTCCCAGAACAGGACTGCGCAATAAATGTCCTGAGCCATCTCATTCGTTTCCGCTCCCCTGCCTGGCTTGTCATGTGTCACCGCTTTTTTTTTATTGTTTTTGCATAACTGGAGTCAGACAGCGCTGGTAATGGCTATCCGGGATAAAATGGCATCCATTCACTTGCTATCTGGAGTTCTTCATCATTTTGGCCTCACTTTGTGTCAAACCACTTTTAGTTTGTAGGTTATCACCCCATAGGAATGTCACTACCACTTATTGCTGATGAAATAATAACAGAAAACTACAATGACCTTTATTGAAACAGCACCTGTTTTAGGTTAGCACCTTTTTCCCCACAATGACATTTAAAGGTCACAAAGGAAGCTGAGAATACATTTGGAGAATCATCCATATTGTGGCTTTTGGATGGAATGAGTGGACATACATTGATGCAGAATTTAAAGAAAACTTGCATTTTAGCAAGTTATTTAAGAAAATCGAACCTTGATTGCCAGCTCAAATAAAAATAACGAATACATATCATACATCCTAGAGGTTGCATGTTCAAATTCACATTAAGGATGCAATAATACAAGGATATGCAAATAACTTTGGCATAGGAGGAGGCCACTCGGCCCATCATGCCTGCACTACACAAACACGAGATACAATCACCCTCCCACAAAACAAGCTACCGACAAGTCATCCGAATATCCCTTGGAATCCTCTACCTCCATTGCATCTAATTCAAATCAAAACATATCTCTACTCTTTTTGATCCAATTATATTTCCATTGAAACCATTTCATGCATTAACTACTGCATACTCTTTAATAATTTGGATCCGAAGTTTCTGGTATCTAACCGTGTGTCAGTAAAATTATCATGTGCTTTATAATTGTCGTAAAATTCCCAGCGTTTAAGGAGGAGAAAAACGCTTCATCGAGATTTTATTCCTGACCCAACTAAAAACTGTAATATTGCAGGTGCTCTGCAAGTAGGGTGTTACATCAATGGGAAAGTTTTCCTTTCGAGAGACGTTAGTCTAGTGTCCTATCTGTTCGCATTCGCTGATGAATGTTGGAGATACCATGGTATATTTTGAAAAAGTAGGAGACTGTGTGCCAGTATAATAGTCAAATACCAAATTACTGCCTAAAGTAAAGGGACAGTGTATCAGCAGCAGAGTTGCCTCGCAGTAGTGATGCAACCACCGGGATGAATTTGAAATTAAATTATATTGAAATATATATATATAGTCGTGGCCAAAAACATTGGCACCCTTGCACTTTTTTCAAAAAATGCACCATTTCTTCCAGCAAATTGTTGAAATTAAAATATATTTTGGTATCCACATATGTATTTCTTTGTTTGCAGTGAAACAAAAAAAAGAAGCTGAAAAACAAACAAATCTCAGCTTATTCCGCACAGAAATCCTAAAATGACCCAGACAATATTATTGGCACCTTTTAGAAGTTGTTAGACATAATTTCAAGCAGGGGATTCTCCCTTTCGTTGGAATTGAACTCACCAACAGTGAGTTGCAGGTGCCTGCCATATTTAAAAAATCAAACATTCAACCAATGTGAATGGAGAAAAGGAGTCATTCTTCCGTTTTGTGTCACTGTGTGTACCGCAATGAGCATGGAGAAAAGAAACAAAACCAGAGAATTGTCTGAGGAGGTTAGACACAAGATTGTAGCCAAGGACGGACAATCTCAAAGCTACAAGTCCATCTCCAGAGACCTTCATGTTCCTGTGTCCACCGTACGCAATGTTATCAGGAAGTGTAAGGCCCATGGCACTGTAGCCAATCTCCCAGGATGTGGGAGCAAGAGAAAACTTGATCGAAGATTGCAGCAAAGGATTGTTCGAATGGTGGAGAAAACACCTTGATGAAGTGCCAAACAAATTCATGCTCACCTTCAGACACAAGGTACGACAGTTTCAACTCACACCATCCGTCGCCAACTCAATGAAAGGGGCTTCTATGGTAGGAGACCCAGGAAGACCCCACTGCTGAAATAACCCAACTGGCATTTTCCAAAACACACCTGAATAAGCCAAAATCCTTCTGGGAGAATGTCCTGTGGACAGAGGAGACAAAATTAGAGCTTTTTGGTAAAGCACATCATCTCTATGTTTACAGAAAAAAAAATAAAGCCTTCAAAGAAAAGAAGACCTTCTCCACATTCAAACATGGAGGAGGTTCAGTGATGTTTTGGGGTTTCTGTGCTGCCTCTGGCACTGGGTGCCTTGAATGTGTGCAGGGCATCATGAAATCAGGAGATTACCAAGGCATTTTGGAGTGCAATGTTCAACCCAATGTCAGAAAGCTGGGTCTCTGTCAAAGGTCAAGGGTCTTGCAGCAGGACAATGACCCCAAACACAATTCAAAATGCACCCAGGAATGGTTCACGGCAAAAGGCTGGACTGTTCTGAAGTGGTCAGCAAAGTGTCGAGATCTAAATCACATTGAACACTTGTGGGGAGATCTGAAAACAGCAGTTGGGAGAAGGCAACCTTCAAATCTGGGAGAACTGGAGCAGTTTTCACAAGAAGAGTGGGCCAAACTGCCAGTAGAGAGGTGTAGGAAGCTCATTCATGGCTATAGGAAGTGCTTGACTGCAGTTATTTTGTCCAAAGGCTGTGCTACCAAATATTAAATCGAGGATGTCAATAATTTTGTCAATGCTATTTCTTTTTATTTTCTGATTAAAAAGAATATATTAAGTTCTGAATCAAAAAGAAAGGTTCTGTAATATTAACAGTGAAATATAGAATTGTGGAGACCAAATACTTGGTCTCCACAAATTGTCAATTTCAACTTATTTTTAGATAAAATTGTGAGTTATTTGAAAAAATTACAAGGGTGCCAATATTTATGGCCACGACCAAATATAAATGCACATATACACATATGTGTATATATATATATATGTATATATATATATATATATATATATTGTTACGGATCTCAGAGACGGCACTCCCCTTTGCAAGGGGGGGGGGGGGGGTTAATCCCCTTGGCCTGTTAAGCTGGCTGTCTCTAGTCCTGGTACTTATAACGCTCCTCCGTGGGGTGAAATTGGTCAGGGTTATTGGTCAAGGTGTTCTCCCGAATGCCTTTACCAATCCCTACGCAAAGCAGAGAGACAAGTACCGCTCGAACCACGGACAAGATGGTATTTGCCGAGCTGTTTAGCAATCCGCGATTCGAGCCGTTAGCAATCGACTAACCCGATTCTGAGAGTTGGCCAAATCGTGCCACAGGTACCAATGGGGAAAAGACTAAAGCGACTGATTGAGAGGAAGCCAAAGAACTAACAAGAGTAAAGGAATAACACAGGTTTATTTCTATACTAAAAGAGGAAATGAAAGAAGGGCATTTACAAGTAGGAAAAATCAGATACACAGGGCAAACCTTAAAACAGTCTTAATTATCAATGCCCAGGACAAACACACAGACTTACACGAAAGGGGAATAGCAGGCAGGAATGACTGGAAGAGGGAGAAGGTCAAGGTGGGACAGCAGGGCTGGAAGGTTCGGGCAGAGGCACAGCATTGGGGTCCGCTCCAGGTCCACGCCCCGGGCTGGAAGTGAACAGCCAGCGGCAGCTTCTGGTCTCGTATCTCACATGGTCGGACAATGTGAATGAAGCGCGGGATTGTCGCCGTCAAGCGGACCCACTGTCCTCCTTACAATGCTCCGTATCCTCGCCGGGCACCTCACTCATCTGCCGGATCATGTCTTCCTTGCACCTTCTCACCCGACTGCCTCACTCCTCTTGAACCCTCTCACTCCTTGAAGCAGTCCCTTGCAGCCGCTTTTATTGTTCGTGTCGGAATCAAGCCGCCGGCTCCGATGACACACCTACCGGTTTTCTCACCGCGACGCTGGTTGGTCAGTAAGGGCTTGCTGACTCCACCTCTGCTGACGAGTCGACGTGCCACACCTTGTTCTTGTGGCCCCACCACCTTCGTCCTCGGCTTGACCGCATGGCTTATGGCGGCGTGGTGCCAGTAAAACAGCCCAATGCAAACGGCGGCAAGCACTGCCCTACTGTTACTTTGAAGAGCGCGGATGAGACGATTGGGGAAATTGAAAGGGGCCTATCTTATTTGATTAATGCAACGCAGATTCAACCTTTGGGAACAGATCCTTAACTGAAACACATAATAATGAAATAACTACGGAGAGGTCCTATGGTTCGCTACGTGTTGTACATGGACTAACTAGGGTGCGATCTTTAACAAGCCAATTGATGGGGATATTTACAGGGGAACATTTATAAGAGAAACATTTACTAAAATTTACTAGTGAAGGTTCTAAAAACCATAACACAGCACCCGTCTTTCCTCTAGGGCCGCCCCGGCCCGAAATAACTTTACTTAATGTGACACTCAGGTGTAGTATCCCTCTACTATTAACCTTACCCTTGAGTGCGACAGTTTTAAAATAACTACATATGTCCCGCCTGCTACGTTGCATCCTACCTAACACTCATGCCCTCAGAATAACCGAATTGTGGAATGGTCTTCAAACTATACATTTACGGTGGGGAGCATTATTTACAAGACACTATTTTGTATTTACACTGCAAACCCAGGACCTGTCATTTTGGGAGACAAAATAACTTTTGAAAAGAGGATCCCACTTGATCCCACTCCTGACACCAATTGTTACAGATCTCAGAGACGGCACTCCCCTTAGCAAGGGGGGGGGGGGGGGAGGGTTTCCCCTTCGCCTGTTAAGCTGGCCGTCTCTAGTCCTGGTACTTATAACGCTCCTCCGCGGGGTGAAATTGGTCAGGGTTATTGGTCAAGGTGTTCTCCCGAATACCTTTACCAATCCCTCCGCAAAGCAGGGAGACAAGTACCGCTCGAACCACAGACAAGATGGTATTTGCCGAGTGGTTTAGCAATCCGCGATTCGAGCCGTTAGCAATCGACTAACCCGATTCTGAGCGTTGGCCAAATCGTGCCACAGGTACCAATGGGGAAAAGACTAAAGTAACTGGATGAGAGGAAACCAAAGAACCAACAAGGGTAAAGGAAGAACACAGGTTTATTTCTATACTAAAAGAGGAAACGAAAGAAGTGCATTTACAAGTAGGAAAAAGCAGATACACAGGGCAAACGTTAAAACAGTCTTAATTATCAACGCCCAGGACAAACACACAGACTTACACAATAGGTGAATAGCAGGCAGGAATGACTGGAAGGTATGACAAGGCCCAGGCAGATGGTAGGCGTCGAGGTCCGGCTCCAGGAGTCGACTCGCTTTGTGGCGGGAAAACCCTGGCAGGCAGCAAGCACGTATCGTTGACAGAGAGCGGGCGTTGCATATAGCGGTGGGACTGGGATGCTCCGTATGTAATAAATGGCTCGTGCCAATGCTCTCTCTCTCTCTCTTGAACAAGATGGGGGAGGTGCCAGTTCGTAGCGCACTCCAGCTCCTTCTCTTCTCATCTGTACCTTCTCACTCGTCTCTCCTCCTCAAGCAGTCCCTCACAGCCACTTTTATTGTTCGTGTTGGAATCAAGCCGCCAGCTCTGATGACACGCCTACTGGTTGGCTCACCGTGGCACTGGTTGGTCGGTAAGGGCTTGCTGACTCCACCTCTGCTGACGCGTCGACGTGCCACACCTTGTTCTGGTCGCCCTGCCCCCTTCTTCCTCGGCTTGACCGCATGGCTTATGGCGGCCTGGTGCCAGTAAAACAGACCAATGCAACGGCGGTGAACTCTGCTGGCAAATGAAGTACTGGGGCCTATCTTATTTGATTAATGCAACGCAGATTCAACTATTGGGAACAGCCCCTTAACTGAAACACATAATAATGAGATAACTACAGAGAGGTCCTATGGTTCGCTACATGTTGTACATGGACTAACTAGGGAGCGATCGTTAACAAAGCCAGTTGATGGGAGATATTTACAGGGGATCATTTATAAAGGAAACATTTAATAAAATTTACTAGTGAAGGTTCTAAAAACCATAACACAGCACCCGTCTTTTCTTCTAGGGCCGTCCCAGCCCGAAATAACTTTACTTAATGTGACACTCAGGTGTAGTAGCCCTCTACTATTAACCTTACCCTGAGTGTGACAGTTTTAAAACAATTAAGTATGTCCCCCTGCTGCGTTGCATCCTACCTAACAGACTCACGCCCACAGAATAACCAAATTGCGGAATGGTCTTGAAACTACACATTTACGGTGGGGAGCATTATTTACAAAACACTAATTTGTATTTACACTGCAAACCCAGGACCTGTCATTTTGGGAGACAAAATAATCTTTTGAAAAGAGGAAGGAGCATGCACTGCACTGCACCGACACACCATACTCAAATGCCCGGGGATGCACAATTGATATTGCAGTGCACCCCCGAGCACAAGAGCATTACAAAGCACCAAAGCACCAATCAGCACCAAAGAGCACCAAAGCACCAAAAAAAACACAAAGCACCATCCAGTGCTCATTGTACACATAAAAACAAACTGATGACCTGGTTGTCAGCTCCTGCTTCCCCTGCTCTGCTGGTCTGATGTTTCTTGCTGTTGTCTTGTTCTTTGCTTGCGGCCTATTTGGAATAATAAAAAGGCACACAATGCGTCCATTTTTATTTAGGGCCAACAGGGGCCAGCTAAGGGTGGTCCACCTGTATGGCAAAAGGGGGCCACCTCACTGTGGTCTGCAAGCAAGGACTCGCTCTGGCCATCATGGCCGGTCCCAGCAGAGGGGTCAAACCCCAACACGTGGGGTCCATCAGTGTGTGGTGCTTGGCCACAAAAACGTGTGGCCCATAAAGGGGTGCTCGGCTGCAAGTTGTGTGGTCCATAAGGTGGTGTACCGGTCCAGGCAGGCTGTGCAGCGGCGGCTCAGACACACAAGTGCGGCTACCTGCGCACTCCCACCCGGACCAAAAAGAAACAAGCCGTGAGTGGGGAAGGAAAGGACACAGCAAGCATCGGGGCAAGGTCGCAAGGGTACACATAAAAAAACAAGGCAAGGCAAGGCGAGGTGCGCATGGGAGCGAGCGGAGAAAGCTCGTCCCTATCGTACGTCACCCCTCCTGTCACTTACCCTACCCTTGCTCTTACCCCGTATTTACAAAACTCTACACATTTTACAAATTCGTCTCTATTGTCCTGTCTTCCCCATATCTCCCCTCTATACCAAATTCGTCAACAATCCCAATTTCTCAAATTTGCCATCAATCAATTCATCTTCCATCCCTCATAAGGAGTAAGAGATGGAATAAACAAGCACAATGTCACCCCCACGTCATTATGCGTCTTACCATTCCAAAACATTTGCAACAAAAAAAAAACAACCATGGTGTGGAGTCATATCATCCCCTCAGGTGAGTGGCTGCATATGGTGCGAAGGGATTTCAATCCTTACTATACTTCTAAATGACTTTAAGACTTTTACTCTACCCGGGGTCTTTCCCTGCCAAACCATTGGCCATCTTACACTATGTGGTTCTAAGAACCGAACTCTCATTGACCAAACTGTGGTGCTCATCAATTTGGGGTCTCACTCCCCCGATTCAACTCCCTGTGCCCTTGCACAATTTCAGGGCTGGGTCGTGTGGCGCTCCCAGCAGGTCCGCTCACCTGCACACCTCCGCCACTGTAGTTGCCTCCGAGCTTACCTGCTCCTTACCCTAACCTACCTGGGGAAGGCCCTCTGGCCCCCTTACCCCACTACCGTCCTCTCTGGTGTCGGGCTACCCGGGTCCGTCCTCCGGATCCTCGGGCCCCACTGAACAACTCTACTGGCTCCCAGAGACCACCTGTGGCCTCATCTGGCCGACAGACTAACAGTGGCGGAGTGCCCATTTAACCATACACACTCTAACAGGCCACACGCCCAGCCATTTCACTCCACTATTGCACCCATCCAAACACCATTCTACCACACGCACCACAGATGCCAATATCCAACCACAATTTACCTACTCCCTCTACCTACTTTTAAACTAACCTCCCCGGGCACCCATGAAAGGGGTCCATCTTCCCCATCCACTCCTTTCGCACCAACCACTCCACTCCACATATTCCACACTACTCACTCCACACCATCCATTCCATACTCCAATCCATTTATTCCATACTCCCTTCAATCCATGCTTCATTCACCCGTGCTTCACCTGCACTTGCTCACTCACCTGGTGCTCACACACACCTGGTGGCTCTTGCACCCGTCTTTCCTCCCAGGCTCATTCATGCAATGCAATACACAATCACAATTACTTACTCATACACTGCATCATCTAAGCTGACTACTCCCTTCTGAAACTCGCGCCCCCCCCCGTCTTCCCTTATACTAGGCGCTCCCACGTCATTATAATCCACTAATCTGCTATGTCCCCTCTACAGGTACGATGTCGCTACTTAACTCTACAGTTACCTATTGTCATTTCTCTAAATCCCTAACAATTATCCAAACCCTCCCTGGCTTGGTTTGCACAGCCCAAACCCCATAAACTATTGCTCATGTGCCCTGGAGGATGGGAGGGATGGCAGAGTTGCCATCCCTCCACGTCGGGCGTCTCCCATTATCAATTTTGCCCATCCAATTTTTTTGGCCAATCATTACTGCCAATCATTTATACCCATCAAATTTGCCGATCCAATTTGCCAATCCTATTCACTATTCCCAATTTCGAATCAAAACACTATCATCATCACAGTCCATTAAACTTGAGCCTCTCTGTATGTCCATGCATGTTCAAAGCTCGGCTTCGCAAAGCCGCGCAATACATACGGGTGGTTTGGTCACCTGCAGATTGGTTCCATCTGGCATTCGGTTCAGGGGAGGAGGTTTGGTTGGGCCAAGGTTTAAAGCACCATCCCGGCGCGGGGCCTTTCGGTCTCCTGCCCGATGGCCCAAACCTGCCCGGCTGTAACGCCGCCACCACCAGGGGGCGACGTTCTGATCCCTCCTACCTTTCCACGAACCGGGCCGGTCGCCTTGCCCGGCAAAGCGCGGATGCGACCATGCAGGGCGGGGCCCGGCGTGGATCATGCATGACGCTCCGAACAAGAGCGACGCGGCACCGATCCCCGCCGGCTCCTGCAATGCACAAAGCCCGGCACGGACCGGGAGCTCGCGTTAGCTATACGTCGGTCTAAACTCTGTCCCATTTAACGTCGATGCTCCCCGTACATGCTCACACCACTCGTTCCTTTTCCTCCTCACACATCCAGATGTCTCCATACACTTCGTTATTGTACTTGCTCATGCGTTCTCTTTCGCTCCATACTCAGGTCCACTCATAACGCTCACCACACACTCTCGCGCACATTCTTGCGCATCCATTCCACCATTCGCACACTCTGTTATCACACTCCCTCGTGCACCGTCTTGCGCACTCTCCCTTGGTACGTACTCCGTACCACTCATGGGGGTGCACTCTTGCATCCACCCACTCACGCGCTCCGATGTACCCTCCCACGCACACGTCACAACCAACTCAGGTGTGCCTCCTCACACACTCTCTCCATCCATCTGACTCTCCGTATCACTCTCATCACACATACACTCCGACGTGCATTCTCACTCGCACTTGGTATCACTCCCATACTCTGTCGTGCACTCTCCCTCGCTCTTGATGACACACTCGCGCTCCGACGCCATTCGTACACGCGCGCCGTTCTCCTTCACACACCTTTTCCTCACACGCGCGCCATTGCCATCCATAACGCGCACCACAGACCTTTTACGAGCGCCCGGGTGCCGTCTCGATCCCAAACGCGCGAAAATTCTTTTTGCGCGAAACACCTTCCTGCAAAACCACTTAGCACCATACACAGCCCGTCTCACTTTCGGGGTTCTTCTTCTTCGCTCCACACGCACCTGCAAATCTTTATAAGGATTATGCAGCACGACATCATGATGCGAGCACGGACTTTACACATTATCCATCACTTTCTCCGATTCCATTCCTATCTCTGCCGTCTCTTCAATCCCAATTTCAACTATAACCATTTCATTCTGAATTAATTCTTTTTCCGCCGCTGCACCTGAATTTGCCCTGTCCAATTCGGCGGCCGTCAGGTTTTTTACACCCTGTGTCGCGATTTCTATCCCGGTCCGCCCGGCTGTGCTTTGCTCACCCTCACTCACCCTGCACTTCTCAAACCGCGCTACCTCATCGTGCACCGATGTGCCTTTCCCGCTCAACATGCGCCCCATGTCCTCCATCATTTTTTTATGATCCCTTCCTGCCTCTGCTATCCGTTTTTTCACTTCACACCTGGATTCCTCCCTCAATTTTTCCCGATCACACCCGGATTCGTCTGACATGGCGTCCTTTTTCTCATTATATATTGACTCTTCCATAGAGGCCCTTATTTGCACCATAAAGGCTTGCATTTCGACAACCGTTGGTACAAAGGGCGCGGCTCTCACCGCCACGTGTGAGGCGCCGCCATTTTGTGTACCTGCAACCCCCGCTACCGCATCCTCATTGCTCTCCTCTTCCCTCTCTCCCAATTCCTCCCTAGGGTCCTGGGTTGCCTCTAACCACTCTTCTATTTCCACCACCGGCATCCGACCGCCTTGATCATCCATGGCACGATTTCAAAATTTAGATGTTAAACAGAATTTCGGCCGCTCGTAAATTTTTGACCAAATTTTTAGTTGTTTTAAAAATTTGGTTCGGGTCCAAATCCCAACTCCTCGACACCAATTGTTATGGCCAATAGCACAATTGGTGTCCAAAATTTGGTCTAATAATTTAGTCCCAGGTTCCAGATCCCAAATCCTGACTACCAATTGTTACGGATCTCAGAGACAGCACTCCCCTTAGCAAGGGGGGGTTAATCCCCTCGGCCTGCTAAGCTGGCAGTCTCTAGTCCTGGTACTTATAGCGCTCCTCCGCGGGGTGAAATTGGTCAGGGTTATTGGTCAAGGTGTTCTCCCGAATACCTTTACCAATCCCTCCGCAAAGCAGGGAGACAAGTACCGCTCGAACCACGGACAAGATGGTATTTGCCGAGCGGTTTAGCAATCCGCGATTCGAGCCGTTAGCAATCGACTAACCCGATTCTGAGCGTTGGCCAAATCATGCCACAGGTACCAATGGGGAACAGACTAAAGCGACTGGATGAGAGGAAGCCAAAGAACCAACAAGGGTAAATGAAGAACACAGGTTTATTTCTATACTAAAAGAGGAAACGAAAGAAGGGCATTTACAAGTAGGAAAAAGCAGATACACAGAGAAAACCTTAAAACAGTCTTAATTATCAACGCCCAGGACAAACACACAGACTTACACAAAAGGGGAATAGCAGGCAGGAATGACTGGAAGAGGGAGAAGGTCCAGGTGGGACAGCAGGGCTGGAAGGTTCGGGCAGAGGCACAGCATTGAGGTCCGCTCCAGGACCACGCTCCGGGCTGGAAGTGAACAGCCAGCGGCAGCTTCTGGTCTCGTATCTCACACGGTCGGACAATGCGAATGAAGCGCGGGATTGTCGCCGTCAAGCAGACCCACTCTCCTCCTTACAATGCTCCGTATCCTCGTCGGGCACCTCACTCATCTGCCGGATCACGTCTTCCATGCACCATCTCACCCGACTCCGTCACCCCTCTTGAACCCTCTCACTCCTTGAAGCAGTCCCTTGCAGCCGCTTTTATTGTTCGTGTGAGAATCAAGCCGCCGGCTCCGATGACACGCCTACCGGTTTGCTCACCGCGGTGCTGGTTGGTCGGTAAGGGCTTGCTGACTCCACCTCTGCTGACGAGTCGACGTGCCACACCTTTTTCTTGTGACCCCGCCCCCTTCTTCCTCGGCTTGACCGCATGGCTTATGGCGGCGTGGTGCCAGTAAAACAGCCCAATGCAAACGGCGGCGAACACTGCCATACTGTTACTTTGAAGAGCGCGGGTGAGACGATTGGGGAAATTGAAAGGGGCCAATCTTATTTGATTAATGCAATGCAGATTCAACTATTGGGAATAGATCCTTAACTGAAACACATAATAATGAAATAACTACGGAGAGGTCCTATGGTTCACTAAGTGTTGTACATGGACGAACTAGGGTGCGATCTTTAACAAGCCAATTGATGGGGACATTTACAGGGAACATTTATAAGGGAAACATTTACTAAAATTTACTAGTGAAGGTTCTAAAAACCGTAACAATATAAATATATATATGTACAGTCACGTGAAAAAGTAAGTATACCCCATGTAACGTTTTGACTTTTTCAACATATTTCAACATACAGCTATTTGATCTTCATTTCAACAATATTGATAGATAAAGGTGATATAATATAACAAATATCATGAAACATTTGCATTTTGTAGTCCATTGTATAATTTAAATAAACATAAATGCAAATTTCGAATGTGGAAAAAGTAAGTACACCCTTACATTTATCATTACTTCAAATACCTAAAATTAGAATCAGGTGCACCAGCTCAGGTGCAAATGATTAGAACATCATTAGACAGGATCTTGGAGGAACCTGTCTTATTTAAATCTCAGACATTTAGTTTGGTTTTCTCTTTGTTGTTGAAGTGTGCGGCGTCACCATGCCGAGATCAAAAGAGCTCTCTCATGCCATCAGAAAGAAGGTTATAGATGCCTACGAGTCTGGGAAGGGATTTAAAAAGATCTCCAAACAATTTGAAAACAATCATTCGACTGTCCGGAAGATCATCTACAATAAGTGGAGAAGATTCCAAACCACTGCCAACTTGTTCAGGCCAGGCCGCCCCAGCAAGTTCAGCCCGAGAGCAGACCGCAAGATGCTGAAAGCTGTCTCTAAGAACCCCAGAATGTCATCACGGGACCTACAGGTAGCTCTTGCCACTGTTGATGTCAAAGTGCACGAGTCTACCATGAGAAAGAGGCTGCACAAATTTGATCTACATGGGAGGTGTGCCAGGAGGAAACCTTTGCTGTCCAGAAAGAACATCAGGGCAAGACTAAAGTTTGCCAATGAACACCTAGGAAAAGACCAGCACTTCTGGAACAATGTGCTCTGGACAGAAGAGTCAAAGGTAGAGCTATTTAACCACAGTACCAGAAGACATATTTGGCGAAAACCAAAGACAGCATTTGACCACAAGAACCTGATACCAACTGTAAAGCATGGTGGTGGAAATATTATGGTTTGGGGCAGCTTTGCTGCATCAAGGCCTGGGCAGCTCACCATCATAGAATCCACTATGAATTCTTCATTGTACCAGAGGGTGCTTGAGGATAATGTGAGGCCATCTGTCAGAAAGTTGAAGCTCAACCGAAGGTGGACCTTGCAACATGACAATGACCCTAAACATACCAGTAAATCCACCAAGGAATGGCTGAAAAGAAAGAAATGGAGGGTTCTGAAATGGCCAAATCAAAGCCAGGATCTAAATCCCATAAAGATGTTGTGGAGGGATTTGTAACGAGCTGTGTATGCAAGAAACCCCTCAAACATCGCACAGCTGAAAGAATTCTGCATGGAGGAGTGGGCAAAAATTTCTCCCAGTCGATGTCAGAGACTGGTAAACAGTTATAAAAAACGCCTACTTGAGGTTGTTTCTGCCAAAGGGGACAATACCACCTATTAGAGCCAAGGGTGTACTTACTTTTTCCACATGCGAAATTTGCATTTATGTTTATTTAAATTATACAATGGACTACAAAATGTAAATGTTTCATGATATTTGTTGTATTATATCACCTTTATCTATCAATATTGGTGAAATGAAGATCAAATAGCTGTATGTTGAAATATGTTGAAAAAGTCAAAACTTTACATGGGGTGTACTTACTTTTTCACGTGACTGTATATATATATATATGTACACTACATGACCAAAAGTTTGCGGACACCTGAACATTGAACATCTCATTCCAAAATCATGGGCATTAATATGGAGTTGTTCCCACCTCCCCCCCCCCCCTCCACCACCCTTTACTGCTTTAACAGCCTCCACTCTACTGAGATCTCTTTCCACTAGATGTTGGAACATTGCTGAGGGATTTGCTTCCATTCAGCCACAAGAGCATGAGTGAGGTTGGGCACTGATGATCCTACAAGCTATACACTATCTTCAAAATACTTTGTTCACCAAGTCCTGGATATTCTGCCTCAACTCTTGGAACACATGCAAATTGGAATGGAGCCCTTCTTTACTCTGGCACAAACCCTGACTACCAACAGTTTGGCTGGTAAATGGCTACCATGCATGGGCTCAAATATAACTTCCGAACAGGCATTTTTCTGGATAACTTTACAGTGACCATTAATGATAACTTAAATTTTGGCTGGAACAGCAAGCACCATGACTAACCAACATAATAAGACCAATTTTACCATTTTGGAGCTCTGATTTTTGCAATGCATGGCAGCCTCTTTGAATACAGCAGAAATACGGTTAACACCCACCTGTGGTGGCATACACGACCGGTCAAAAGTTTTAGAACACCTCAATTTTTCCAGTTTTTATTGAAATTTATGCAGTTTAATGTTTCGATGTACTCTGAAATTAAGCATAGAACAAATAAACAATTGGAGATGAAAAAGAAATCATAGAATCATTTTGTTTAACAAAATTTAATTTAAATTTTTGACTCAGCAAAGTAGCCACCTTTTGCAGATATAACCGCCGAACACACTCGTGGCATTCTTTCTACAATGTAAATCAAATATTGTTCGGGAAGTTCTTCCCAACATTGTTGTCTCGTTCCCACAAATGTGTTGCACTTGTGGGTTGCTTTGCTTTCACCCTTCTGTCCAGATTATCCCAAACCAGCTCGATGGGGTTTGAGTCTGGAGACTGTGCTGGCCATTCCATGACTTGAAGCCTACCATCTTGTTCTTTTCCTCGAAGGTAGTTTTGAAATAGCCTGGAGGTGTGTTTAGGGTCATTATCTTGCTGTAGGATGAACCCCTGACCAACGAGGCGTATACCAGAGGGTATTGCATGGCGCTGCAAAATGCTGTGGTCGCCCTTTTGGTTCAGGGTGCCAATCACTCTGTGCAAGTCACCAACTCTGGATACAGTAAAAGAGCCCCAGACCATCACGTTTCCTCCTCCATGTTTGACAGTTGGTGTCACACACTGAGGAACCATCCTTTCGCCTACTCGATGGCGTACAAAAACCCTGCGTGATGAACTAAAGATTTCAAATTTTGATTCATCGGTCCATAAGACCTTCTTCCAGTCTTCAGTTAGTCTAGTAGGAAGACTAGGTCCCCCTGCACCCCCCGGAGATATACATCTAATCAGTGTTTCTAGATTGGAAAAAATGTGTAGAAAATGACTAGCTATGGCCCCAAGCTGAAAAAATGTCCCACATACCATTTGTATGCAAATTACTGCTGCCATTATCAAAAAAACGATTTTTGACATATCTCAGCCAATATTGCAGATAATTGAAAAATGAAGGTGTCTAGACCCATGTTTTGAAGGGCATAGATCATGATAGAACTATTCATAACATGATTACATGTGTCTATGGTATACTAGTATGCATATTAATGCTGTAATTACAAAATAATCAGTTTTACAAATGATAAGGATACGTTAATACTGCAGATAACTTAACATGGTACATAAGGGGTCTAAACCCAGGTATTTTCAAGGTTAAATGTCAACAAGATGCTCCTGAGTCTTGCATAGGGGCGGGACATTGGCAGTAACATTGGTACCACTCAACTTTTCTTCCCACCATTGACTTTGTATTGCGAGAGATTTTCACTTGCTTATTTAAAGGTTTCTCACCCAGCCCACGTAAAATCTACCAACTCCTGCTGTTAACTCCCAAACATATTTTTTTATGTTATCCAATCACAGTGCAGAAATGACAGACTAGAGATCCAAATTAGTGCTGCTATAGCTGCCATTTTACATTTCCATCCATGTAACATGCGCGCTCGCGCGCTCGTATCAATTGGTAATGTCGCGCGCTCGTATCAATTGGTAACGTTGATGTTATTGAATACCTCAGTTGAAAGTTCAGTCTTCCATTCCATCTGTGTGTTGTTCTTGGTATTCATCCTCCAATCTAGCCAGGTAAGATGCTAACTATAATGTTACTCACACTCTTGACTTCAGTTTCTGCATGAAATCATAAACAGGCAGAATAACAGCTGAGCCAGCTAGCACCATGTTAGCTAACGTTAAAGCTAGCCTCATCTATGTACAGTATGTTCCTAATGTCGGTGTAACTTAAACTTTTGTTAATGCCAAACATGAGACATATCTGTTGACTTCTGTATATGAATTGAACCAGAAAGAGGCACGACAGCTGAGCTAGCTACAGTAACTTAGCACAATGTTTCATTGGCCTAGATAGCTAACGTTAGTGTGGAAGAATTTAGATGTTTTAGCTATTAGCACTTTTGATGCCACTAAACATGGTTTAGTCAGCTAAAAAGTACCCTAGTGTAGAACATGACTCAGAACCTCTGTTACCTCACTGAAAACTCAGAGCCTCCTTTCACAGGCACTTTTAACATCATTCGTGATTTCTTATTTGTCATTTAACAGTGATGGTAGACATCGACAGCAAGCATGCCCAAAAGAAAATGGAGTGTAGAACCTGCAGCCCAAAGCTCTCCTCCTACATGCATCCTTCATGTACCATCCATGTCTGATCATGGGGATTTCACGCCCCTCCATAAAATTAAAGGATCTGCTTCAGAAAAACTGCAACTGCTTCAAAAGATCCGGGATAGACGTCTCAACCAACCGCATGACTCCCCATGTCGTATGCAATCAGTATGTGATCAGATCCCGGCAACTCTTCCTGATGACCTAGAAAGAGTAGGATATCACAGCAAGTGTTATAAGCACTTTGTCCGCCACTTTCATCGTCTGGGAGATGATACAGAACCAGGGCCATCAACCTCATCATGGCATCACTCTCCTCGTAAACCAGGAGGTTCTGCTGAACCCATCTTCCCGCCAGAGTGTATATTTTGTGAGAAAGTTGAGACCAAAGATGCTCATCGCAATACTGAGAGGCCTACAACCTTCCCATCCTTTAAAAACAAAGAAAATGCATGGGAGCAAATCGAAACACGGGCTGAGAAAATGGGTCTCTATCGACTCCATCGAAAGGTGAAAAACAAAGACCTCTTTGCATGTGAGGCCAAACACCATCCGTCATGTTTTAAAGCTTTCCGCACAGCATTCTACAACTATGAGCGTGCGATTCACAGAGCCGAAGCACCAAAGGAGCAGGCTTGCATGTCAGCCGCCCATGAAAAGGCATTCAACTCAGTACTGGAACACATTCAAACCCAGGTCATCCAGCAGAATAAAGTTCTACAGCTTTCTTCCTTGCGCTTGCTCTATGTCGAGGAACTGAAACTGAATGGATATGAGAACTCAAATTATCGGTCAGAGAAACTACTGAAACGCCTACAGAATGACCCAATCAAGGAGCATATCCACTTCACCAAGGTTGATCATGACAAATGTGATGTCATTTCTTTCTGGCTTGTGCACAGCTCAAACATAACAGTTTCCAATGCTCTCGCACGAGCATTCACACTCGGAAGCACAAACAAGAACCAAAATGTTGCCCTCCAACTTCGCCAGGGTATTCTACAGGCTTTCAGAGAGTGTAAAGACCAACCATGGCCACCAACAGCTGAAGACATGGAGCTCAATCCTGAAGACATCCTACCTCCAGACCTTGTCCGCTTTCTCAGCGTGCTAATGACTGGCAAGGAGGGCATCGAGACAGAAAAGGTGAAGCGTCTGGTCTTCTCCATTGGACAAGATCTGTGCCGTGCAGTGTCAGATGGAAAATGGAAGTTACCAAAGCACATTCTCCTCTGTGTGACTGTAAGGCACCTGTTCCGAAGCAAACAGCTCACCACAATACTACACAGGCTTGGACACTCTGAGAGCTACGATTTCGCCTTGGAGTTGGAAACTGCTCTCGCCAAGGTCCTGGATGAAGTCTCAACTTATCGTACACCACAAATTGTGACAGGAGAGGGCAACCTTGTATTCCACTGTGAGTGGGACAACTTGAATAAAACCACTACCAGTGTGCACGGCAGCAACATTGTAAACAGTGCTGGAGGAATCATGGTGCAGGAGGTCAAGCCCGGGTTCGAGAGCAGCAAGAACCGAATGCTACCTACCATCAATAGGTCACAACAGCGTAGCCTGAAGGTCGACACACCAAAAACTCTCCCACCCTTGCACTTTACTCGCGTTGGCCCGAAGTTCCCTGAAGGCTCATCATTCACACCGCCAGCAGAGAATGACACAGTCTATGCCACTACGATGCAAGAGTACTACATCTGGCTCTTCATCAGATACATCGGAAGCTGTGGCCTGCAGCCTGTGCCTGGGCTAGGGGGTTTCACCTCTGCAACTGGTTCTCCCCCACCCAGCAAATCAACAGTCGACTACTGCACGCCTATCCACCAACCGATCACAGACAACGCAGTTGTTCGTGAGCTACTGAAGCGTTCCGAGGCAGCAACTGCTGAGGTGGGTCAGAGATGGGTCCTGAATACATTTGATCTGGGTGTCTGCATGAAAGCCCTTCCCATCATCTGGCGCTGGCCAAATGAATTTGCTAGTCATGTAGTAACGATTGGACCCTTCCACACATCCATGAACTACATCGGGATGCTCACTGGACACAAGATGCGTGGTTCTGGATATGCAGAGATTCTCTTTGAGGCACAACTAGTAACAAGTGGATCTCTCAAAGGTGTTCTCAGTGGAAAGGCCTACGCAAAGTCCCTCTTTTGCCTCAAAACAGTGTGTGAGGCAATGGAGAGGCTGTTGATGGAGAGATTCACTGAGGAGGAGAACATCATGATCTCTGACCCTGCTGTGCTTCTCAGAATGACCCAGTCTTGCAACCGAGAGCACCTCGATGAAGCCCTCAAAGACCCCTCAACTCTACTCCTCATCAAAAAGTACCATGCCTTTGAGGAAAAGGTGCGCAAGGGCCACCTGGGGAAGACAGCTGCCTTCTGGATGTCGTTCTGGATGTCCTCAGAGAAGATCATTCTGGCTGGACCAGCAACCAGGAAGCCATATGACTTCAAAATGTTCCTTGCAAATGACGACAACAAAAAGCAGATGTGCCAGCTTCTTCTGAAAGTGTGGAGTGGACAAGAGGCAGCTACCAGGCTGGAGAGAACAGAGATGGCTGTGCTGATCGTGGAGGGGAAGGCCCACCAACTTGCCTCAACGAATGGCAAGGTAAAATTGAAAGCCCTTCGTGAATGGCGATTCAATTTGTAATTTTTCCTGAAAAAAAGGTGATTACCTGTGATGTTTGTCTAGATCTGAAACTGGCAGTGACTGGTGATTGAAATGCGGTGCCTTTTTGTGTTTCAGGTCGAGGTACGTGAACTCCCCACGATCTACAGCAACCAGGAAGAGACTGATACCAGGGTGGTTCTGTACCTCCATCATGCTGCTACCATCGGATACAAGAACGCTGTAGTCAGAACACCGGACACAGACATCCTCCTGATCCTGCTCCACCATGCCCACAACATCAAGCTGACGGTGTACCTGGATACAGGGTCAGGGAAGCATCGCCAACTTGTCAACGTCTCTGAGCTGGCAGAATCCCTGGGAGAGGACTACTGTGCCACTCTCCTGGGGTACTATGTGTTCAGCGGAGAAGACTGCACCAGTGCCTTCAAAGGGAAGGGAAAAGTCGGGCCCTTGAAAAAGCTGGAGAAGAATCCCAGGTTTCACAGGGCATTCGGTGAACTGGGTGACAACTGGGATGCCAACCCTGAGGTGGAGAGGCAGTTAGAAAAATTCACCTGTGTGATGTACGGCCAGAGTCGCGAGTCATCAGTGGACATTGTCCGTGCCAAGCTGCTACGAAAAATGGTGGGAGAGGACAAGACCCTCACATCCAAGTCCAAGGTTGATCTGGCTCGCCTTCCTCCATGCCAGTCTGCCCTGAAGCCGCACATCCAGCGTGTGAACCACCGCGTAGCATTGTACAAAAGAGCCGATCAACCTATCATCGAAAAGCCAAAACCTTATGAGGAGCAAGGATGGATAAGGACTGATGAAGGACTGTTGAAACCAATGTGGTCCAGTGGTCCCATCCTACCAACCTCACTGGTGGATCTTCTGAACACAGGAGAGCACGAAGAGGAGGAGGAAGAGGAAGGAGAAGAAGAGTTTGACTCTGACGATTTCGATGAAAATGATGATGACTGACTCAGTGTAGAATCACTAATGCTAATGATGTTTATCTAAAACAAGCAAGAGAAGAGTGGTCACATTGAGTGCTAGGACTATTTTGACAGTTGTAATATTTAGAAAAATAAAACTTTGTGTTAACGTCTGTGTAGACGGACCTTAATATGAGTCTATTATTTCGTAAAACTGTGATTATTTTGTAAATAAAGCACTAATTAGCATACTAGTATACCATAGACACATGTAATCATGTTATGAATAGTTCTATCATGATCTATGCCCTTCAAAACATGGGTCTAGACACCTTCATTTTTCAATTATCTGCAATATTGGCTGAGATATGTCAAAAATCGTTTTTTTGATAATGGCAGCAGTAATTTGCATAAAAATGGTATGTGGGACATTATTTCAGCTTGGGGCCATAGCTAGTCATTTTCTACACATTTTTTCCAATCTAGAAACACTGATTAGAAG
The DNA here is from genome assembly GCF_964187855.1 of Myxine glutinosa. Classification (NCBI taxonomy): domain Eukaryota; kingdom Metazoa; phylum Chordata; class Myxini; order Myxiniformes; family Myxinidae; genus Myxine; species Myxine glutinosa. Next base: position 287,151,214 of record NC_136261.1, on the reverse strand, counting down.
TATATCTCCGGGGGGTGCAGGGGGACCTAGTCTTCCTACTAGACTAAGTAGTCCACTGGCGGTGCTTCATGGCCCAGGCAAGCCTCTTTTTCTTATTTTGCCATCTTAGCAATGGCTTTCTTACTGCCACTCGACCTGTCAAACCTGCAGCTCGAAGTCTTCTCTTCACAGTAGAAACTGAGACTTGCTTACTTCGACCAGTGTTGAGCTGTGCTTGAAGCTGTTGTCCAGTGAGCTGCCCCTCACGTAAGCTGTTGACTCAGAAACTTGTCTCCTGATTCTGTTGTGGCTTTGGGTCTGCCAGACCTCTTCCTGTCAGAGTTTCCTCCAGTTTCCAATGTACTACTTCCTGCAGTGCAATATTGTCCAAATAATGCTTCAGAGGGTGTAATAACAGTCTGTTCCAATACTGCTTTTATACAGACAGGGGGTTCGTAAAATTCAGTAATCAGCAGAGGTTGGGACACCTGTAGGAATTGTTTGCATCAACTTTCAAGGCTTAATTCACTTACATTGCTGCAGAACAGCTGTAAGTTGTTAAACCATTACTTGGTCCCTGAAGAAGGCCTTTTTTACAATATGAGTGTGCAATTTACATTATTTTCCAGTTTTTGTGAAGCTAAACTTTTTATTTAACCTCGAGCAGTTTACTGCTTACCTTTGTACCATTTCAGATTATTCACCGGACTTGAATTGCTTAAATTTCAATAAAAACTGGAAAAATTTAGGTGTTCTCAAACTTTTGACCGCTAGTGTAGTACATGACCCTGCTCCCTTAACATGTACGTACCCACAGTCAATGTCAAAATCGTCGCCTAACCATCTCATCCACCTAGTTTTGTCATAATCCGTCCACAACTTTTTGAAACATCGGGCTATACATCGTTTTTGGCCCTATCTATCAATGGTGAAGAATCACTTCAAATAATTCTCAGATCCATATCCGGATCTTTATCAAAATCTAATCATTTCTTCCGTGTCACATACCCAAACTCTCCACCAAATTTCGTCCGAATCGTCCACAACTTTTTAGGATATCCTGTTCACAGACAGACAGAAACACACGCAGACAGACACACATACTCACCTACAGACACACAGGCAGACAGACAGACAAACAGGAGTAAAAACATAACCCCCACCTACCTTGGGTGGCAGAGGTAATGACATTTCACAAAAATGTCCAAATGGAAACGTGAGGTTATTTCAAGTCCCCGAGTTTACTCTCTGGCCATGGCGGACCACCACTCGCAAATACTTAAAAGTACAAGACTGAACTATCCTGAGGGATGTGTTGTCTCAGCGAGTCCTTGTTGGTATATTTACATGCGTGCAATTTTCCATGTATTGTAATTTGAAAAAAATATCCATTCGCTCAGATCGAGTTTGTTGTTAACGAATGCCTATTGGCCTGGGATTCCATTTTGAATTTGACCCGCAAGTTGCATCATTGCTGAGACACAGCTGTCCCGCTGATGTGGTGTCCCAGCAAATTAGATGAGGAATTTAATTTGGTCAGGGTGATGGTGTTGATGATGGTGATGGTGATGACACACAGACATACAAACACACACATACACACTAGGATCCTCTTCGGAAAAGGATCTAAACATGATAATTCCTTTATCTAGCCCAAACAAATTGGATTGATAGCTTCTCAAAAAAAATTAGGGAGTTTATTAATCATCTTTACCTAAACGATACCGACTGGAATGTAAACTAGAAAGCATCTGAAAATACAAAGCCCGTCTGTGTCCGTTTGTATACAGACGTCTTCTTCTTCTGTATGCTCAAAATAATGAAAACAAATTAAAAAAACACAAATGAATATTGATGATTTTTATGCAGCCTTGACGTTTGAGCTTTAGATCTAAAAAAAAAAATCAGCTTCTCGTTCTTGATTGGTGAACCAATTCAGTGACACAATATGCAAATTCTTAAAAATTCAGGTCAATCGGATGAAAATTGACGATTTTACGTGATGCTGACCTTTGATCTTTTGACCTTTTGACCAAATTATTAATTTGCCTTCTCTGTATTCTCATAATAAACTTTTGTTGAAAATTTGATAACAAAACTAAAATGATAAATTTAAATTTCATCAATTGGATGAAAATTGATGCTTTTCGGTGACACTAATCTTTAACCTTTTGACCTTTTGACAAGATCATTATTATGCCTTTTCCGTATTATCACAATAAAGCTTTGGTGAAAATTTGTTGACAATATCTCAAATGGTGAAAAAGTTACAGCCCACACACACGCACGAACACATACATGCACACATCGACATACACACACACACACACACACACACACACACACACACACACACACACATACATACACACACACACATACATACACACACACACACAGACACATACACATATACACACACACACATACACACACACATACACACATATACAACCACACACACACACACACACACACACACACACACACACACACACATACAACCACACACACACACACATTCAAACAGACACACACAGACATACAAACACACACATACACACAAACACACACACACACACAGAGACACATACAAACACACACATACACACAAGTACACACAAACACACACATACACACACAGACACATACAAACACACATACATATACAGACACATACAAACACACACACGTATATACACACACAGACATACAAACACTCACATACACACAAATACACACAAACACACACAGACACATACAAACACACACACATACACACAAACACATACAAACACACACACACACACACACATACACACAAATACACACAATCACACACACAAATGCACACAAACACATACAAACACACACACATACACACACACACACGCACACACACGCACACACACACACACACACACACGGAAGTGATTACAAAACCCTGTCTCCTGCTGAGCAAGGGACGGGATAACGAGGTTTGGCCCTTACTTTTGAGTGAACATTTTACGTTATTTGGAAAAGTAACCAAATAAACAGTAAACTGTTATGCAATGCCCATCATAAAAGAAAACGCTTGATATTATGGACTAAACTGTACATCGCCTCGGGGCCAGAAAGCTGCACGGAAAGTGTTCTTCCGATTTTTCCATAAGCAAGTTCTTTTGGCAAGATTCCAGCGTGTCTCAGATGAGAGCAATATGGATTTTTTAATACAGGCTTCGGTCTTGTAAGAATTTTAAATATTAAATAGGCCTATTAGAGGTAGGCCGCAAAGACAACAGAATGCTGAAGGCGCTCAGCATGGCGCGGCTATTGGATATTGCGCACACTTTGGGAAGGTAAAGCGTGAAAGGTGAATGTGGAGTAATGTTCGGCAAAAATTGCATTTTCTGCAGCACGACGAATAATTCTTTTCCAAGATATAATTCCATTTTGACACGGGCCGAGTATATTTCGTGGGCTCTTTATGTCGTGCACGAGAGCTATCCAACACGTGGTGATATTGTGCCATTTTGCAATAAAGTTCACCCGAGTGAGCGACATTCCCTCGACTGCACCAAGAGATTTCAAGCAGCCCGAGGAGAGCGGAGGGAGATGAAAAGCCCAAACTCGTTTCGCAATTTTAATCCACCCTCGATATCTGGGCCCACCTTTTCACGTGAGGCCCACCCGCGGAGGTGTGCCTGGTTAGAGCTCAACCAGTGACTGACCTAATGGTCTCAATGTTTTCAGAACCGTCTGATATTTCTAAGAGATACTGGTAGGCAGTCCATCTTAGATTTTAATATCTGCAAGAGAAGCGACCGAGAGATACCTCTCATAAGGGGTCATTGCTGAAGAATATCACGAATCATGAGACCCTGCCTGGGTATTGGTGGGTCACGGAGCTGCACGATAAACCGGAAGTTGGCACGATGCCCTACAGGTAACGATCCGATAGAACAGGTGTCGGAACTTGATCTTTCAGAGGAGGAAAATACATTCATTAATTTTTGACAATAACTTCTGATTGGATATGTTATGTAGTCATGGCCACGATTTCTAAGACTCCTATATACCTTGGAATACAGTACCTACCTATCCATTAAATAGACTGCAACTTCATATTTCTGGCGTTCCATCTGCCATGTCAATTATATCATTTTTGTTTATAAATATGTTAACTTTAACATGATATCAGTGGGATACTTATCGGTCTATCGGTATCTATCTATCTTTCTATCTATTGGTACCATCGGCCTATTGGTGCCAAACTATCTATCTATATATTGGTGCCATCGGCCTATCAGTGCCTATCTTTCTATATATTGGTGCCATTGGCCTATCGGTGCCTATCTTTCTATCTATCGGCCCATCGGTGCCTATCTTTCGATATATATTGGTGCCATCAGCCTATCAGTGCTTATCTATCTATATATTGGTGCCATCAGCCTATCAGTGCCTATCTTTCTATATATTGGTGCCATCAGCCTATCAGTGCTTATCTATCTATATATTGGTGCCATCGGCCTATCAGTTCCGATCTATCTATATGTTGGTGCCATCGGCCTATCAGTGCCTATCTATCTATATATTGGTGCCATCGGCCTATCAGTGCCTATCTATCTATATATTGGTGCCATCGGCCTATCGGTGCCTATATATCTATATATTGGTGCCATCGGCCTATCGGTGCCTATCTATTGGTGCAATCGGCCCATCGGTGCCTATCTAGATATAGATTGGTGCCATCGTCCTATCGGTGCCTATCTTTCTATCTTGCCCATCGGTGCCTATCTTTCTATATATTGGTGCCATCGGCCTATCAGTGCCTATCTTTCTATATATTGGTGCCATTGGCCTATCGGTGCCTATCTTTCTATCTATCGGCCCATCGGTGCCTATCTTTCGATACATTGGTGCCATCAGCCTATCAGTGCCTATCTTTCTATATATTGGTGCCATCGGCCTATCAGTGCTTATCTATCTATATATTGGTGCCATCGGCCTATCAGTTCTGATCTATCTATATATTGGTGCCATCGGCCTATCAGTGCCTATCTATCTATATATTGGTGCCATCGGCCTATCAGTGCCTATCTATCTATATATTGGTGCCATCGGCCTATCGGTGCCTATCTATCTATATATCGGTGCCATCGGCCTATCAGTGCCTATCTATATATTGGTGCCATCGGCCTATCGGTGCCTATCTATTGGTGCCATCAGCCCATCAGTGCCTATCTAGCTATCTATTGGTGGAATCTGCCTATCAGTGCCTATCAATCTATCTATTGGCGCAATTGGCCAATCGGTGCCTATCTAGCTATCTATTGGTGCCATCGGCCCATCGGTGCCTATCTCGCTATCTATTGGTGCAATCGGCCTATCAGTGCCTATCTTGGGAGATCTCGCGAGATCTTGGAGACGACGGTAGGGATTTTCGAAGCTGCACACGTTTTTTACGTTTTCAAAGTTGTCATTGTTCACAATTGTATTTTGTCGAAACTGTATTTATCTTTCGGTGTGTGATCCTATAGTGTGCCCCTTGGAAGTTTCTCGGTGTTTATCTTTCATAAATTAATCGTTTCTGTTTGCCGCGCTGTGTGTGCGGCCTTGCCTCAGGCTTCCCTGGTCGAAGTTTGTTCCTTCCTTCGCTGTTTTTGCTAGGTCCTTAGATTTTCCCTTCTCCCCCAAACTTCCCCGAACATCTACTCTTTGTCTAACGTTGTAACCCCCACCCCCCACTCCCCCACCACCTCAAAAACTAAACAAAAAAATAAACATTTATTTCCCTTTCTCCACATGTGCTGTTGTCGCATCGTGCGCCTCTGTGCTGTTGTCCCAGCTTAACTCACTACATTATAACTGATTTTGTTTCCATTTTAGAATGATTGTTATCGTGTTACCCCTCCCCTTGTTGCATGGAATAGACTGTATTAGCTTACCAAGTTAAAGCTTAGCTCACTACATTATAACTGATTTTGTTTCCATTTTAGAATGATTGTTATCGTGTTACCCCAGATTGTTGCATGGAATAGACTGTATTAGCTTATTGGTGCCATCGGCCTATCAGTGCCTATCTATCTATATATTGGTGCCATCGGCCTATCAGTGCCTATCTATCTATATATTGGTGCCATCAGCCTATCGGTGCCTATATATCTATATATTGGTGCCATCGGCCTATCGGTGCCTATCTATTGGTGCCATCGGCCCATCAGTGCCTATCTAGCTATCTATTGGTGGAATCTGCCTATCAGTGCCTATCAATCTATCTATTGGTGCAATCAGCCCATCTGTGCCTATCTAGATATAGATTGGTGCCATCGGCCTATCGGTGCCTATCTTTCTATGTAGCCTATTGGTGCCTATCTTTCTATATATTTGTGCCATCGGCCTATCAGTGCCTATCTATCTATATATTGGTGCCATCGGCCTATCGGTGCCTATCTATCTATATATCGGTGCCATCGGCCTATCAGTGCCTATCTATATATTGGTGCCATCGGCCTATCGGTGCCTATTTATTGGTGCCATCGGCCCATCAGTGCCTATCTAGCTATCTATTGGTGGAATCTGCCTATCAGTGCCTATCAATCTATCTATTGGTGCAATCGGCCCATCGGTGCCTATCTAGCTATCTATTGGTGCCATCGGCCCATTGGTGCATATCTAGCTATCTATTGGTGAAATCGGCCTATCAGTGCCTATCTTGGGAGATCTCGCGAGATCTTGGAGATGACGGCAGGGATTTTCGAAGCTGCACACGTTTTTTACGTTTTCAAAGTTGTCATTGTTCACAATTGTATTTTGTCGAAACTGTATTTATCTTTCGGTGTGTGAACCTATAGTGTGCCCCTTGGAAGTTTCTCGGTGTTTATCTTTCATAAATTAATCGTTTCTGTTTGCCGCGCTGTGTGTGCGGCCTTGCCTCAGGCTTTCCCGGTCGAAGTTTGTTCCTTCCTTCACTGTTTTTGCTAGGTTCTTAGATTTTCCCTTCTCCCCCAAACTTCCCCGAACATCTACTCTTTGTCTAACGTTGTAACCCCCACCCCCCACTCCCCCACCACCCCAAAAACTAAACAAAAAAATAAACATTTATTTTCCTTTCTCCACATGTGCTGTTGTCCCATCGTGCGCCTCTGTCCACGTGGGCTGTCTCGCCTCGCCCACATTATCTCCTTGCCTTCCACCTTTTCCCCTGTTCACATGACTCATGGTTGTCCCTCTAGGCCCTCTCCCCATTGGTATTTTTGTGAATATAAGACTGTTCTTCACTGTTCTGTTTAAATATGTTTAAACTTTCCACTGCAGTGTTTTATTCAGTGGTTCATTACAACATGCTGTTTTTCTTCCTATTTAAAAGGCTTTTTTCAATTTCCTCTCCAACTCATTCCATTTCAAAAAAATATTCAATCTCTCTAAATTCACATTCATTCCACCCCTCCTCTATCATTCTTAAACGGATCGCTAACTTGAAAATCACAACAAACCCAAATTGTTATAAATGTTCATCTTTCATTAATCATCCACTTTCTAAACTCCCCTCTTGCCCCTCCCCTCCCAATCTCCCCCCTTGCCCCTCCCCTCCAAATCTCCCCCCTTGACCCTCCCCTCCAAATCTTCCCCCTTGCCCCTCCCCTCCAAATCTTCCCCCTTGCCCCTCCCCTCCAAATCTCCCCCTTGCCCCTCCCCTCCTAAACTACCCCCCTGCCCCTCCCCTCCTAAACTCCCCCTTTGCCCCTCCCCTCCTAAACTCCCCCCTTGCCCTCCCCTCCAAATCTCTCCTCCTTGCCCCTCCCCTCCTAAACTCCCCCCTTGCCCCTCCCCTCCTAAACTCCCCCCTTGCCCCTCCGCTCCTAAACTCCCACCTTGCCCTTCCCCTCCTAAACTCCCCTTGCCCCTCCCATTCAAAACTCCCCCCCAACCCCTCCCCTTCAAATCTCCCCCCCAACCATCCCTCCCAAACTCTTCCCCCTCCCACCTCCTCCTCAAAGCTGCCTCCTCCACACTTCGTCTCCCTTCTATCTCATACCTCCACCTCCCCCAACCTTCTATTTTCCTCTGCCCCCCCCCCCTCAAACAACCCCTCACTGTGCCTCATCCCATCACCATCAAACCTTTCGTCCTCCTCATCCTTCCCTCTCTTGTAAATCTTCTGTAATCTCTGACACACTATCAACTGCTCTCCCTACCTCCCCCTCTCATCCTTCATCTGCCCCTACCCCTCCCCTGCCCTGTCCTGCACCCGATGCTCCCCCTCTCTCCTCATTAACGATATGGACCTCAAACATCCAGGGCCTTCACTCAAACCTGATTGATCTCTCCATTCAGGTTGCTTCTGACAATCCAGACTTGATCTGCTTAACAGAAACTTTCCTCCTTCAAGATGTCTCTGAATCCTTAATATCTCTTCCTGGTTACTCCCTCCTCCGGTATGATAGACCTGAGCCTCGGCCTGGTGGTGGGGTGGCTATCTTTATCAAAAACTCTCTTCCTCACTCTCCTTGCACTGCCCTCTCTCCTCCTCACCCCCAGGAGTACCTCTGGCTACGGCTTCCTCTCTGCTCCCACCTTTTGTTCATATGTGTTCTGTACCGTCCTCCAAACAGTGATGATTCCATTTACATTTTGCTGTCGGACAACATGGACCAACTTCTATCAACTCATCCAAACTCTCTCTTCCTCATATGTGGTGACTTCAACTGTCATCATGCCAGCTGGCTGGGTGTGGGTTCCTCTCTCAGCAGCCATGGTACCTCAGCAAAGGACTTCTGTGACTCATTGGGACTGACACAATCTGTCAATTTCCCGACCCGGATCTCAGTCAATGGAGTATCTTCTCTTCTAGACTTGGTTATGACAAACTTCCCTGCAAATGTCTGCTGCTCTTCGCTCCAATTGGTTCTTCTGATCATGTGCTTGTTAAAGTGGACATCTCTCTGGCCATTCTCAGAGAGCCTCCTCAGCGCCGAAGAGTCTGGCATTTCACTCAGGCTGACTGGCATGATCTGCAAGCAGCCATCAATCATCTGGACTGGTCTCCAATCTCTACTGCCTCTGACATCAATTCTTCTTGTGAATTCTTCCAAAGCAAACTGCTCTCTCTCATGTACAGATTTATCCCATCTCGTCTTCAGTTGTCTTACCCTTCCTCCCGTCCATGGTACACTGAATCTTGTGGTGAGGCAGTTGCCATGAAACACCTTGCCTGGAAGGCAAATCCAACTGAAGGCAATCTCATTTCCTTCCACCAAGCTCGGAACAAGTGTGTGTCTACTGTCGGGGAAAGTGGTTGGGGAGACTCAAGACTCCAATGACCGGACACAGGTTTTACAAATATTCATGACTTTATTATTAACTGGTTGTTCACTTTCATTCCAATACCAAATAACTACCGTTTAACTCAATAGACCAGGTTAACTCTATTCGCATGGTCCTTCTTGGTCGGCCGATGTTCCTCCGCCATTCCCGTCGGGCAGAGGTTCTGAGTATGAGTCCTCTCTCTCAGCGCTGTTCATAGGGTCCGTTCCGTTCCGTAGGTTAGAGCTTCTGGTCACAAGTCTCTTGACTCATCGTTTGCTCTGGTTTTTATTGGTCTTGTCGCGCTAATCCTTTCTCCGCTAATGCCCCGAGGTCATGCATGCACCGAGTCCTGGCATCAGCTCGCTCCCCTCCTGCTGCGAGTTCCGTTTACCAAACGATAGTGGGGTGCTCCAGCCTGGGGCAGTGACCAGGTGGACAAGAGATTACCATGTTCGTGCACATTCTTGGCATCCATTTACGAAATCGTTACCAGTCTTTAATCAATGAGTTACCAGTGCCAATCAATAAGTTACACTGAGTTACACTTCCACAATTCCCTCATCTTTTTGTTTTTGTTTATATTAACCATTAATCTAAACATCAATATAAGTAAACAGTCAATCACTACAAGTAAACATCATTACAAGTATAAGTAAATAATCAATCACTGCAAGTAAACATCATTACAAGTATAAGTAAATAATCAATCACTGCAAGTAAACATCATTACAAGTATAAGTAAATAATCAATCACTGCAAGTAAACATCATTACAAGTATAAGTAAATAATCATAACTTTGGTAATCAAATTCCCTTAGGCATACACCGTCATCCTGCAAGAATCACAAAACATTTCGTTGGTCATTGACTCCTTCCATATTGTTCAATCTATTGCATTTGCGTCACAAATATATTTTCAAAACAACACTTCACCATCACCAAGATACAACAATTTCACTTCATTTTCAAGTTTTGTAAAGCATCTGCACCATCTGGCAAAAAACGTTTGCCTCCACACAAATGTTGACTTTGTTTGAAAGGAAGGGCTGATCACTTGTGTTTGACTCCAGGTATGAAACATTTTCTCCTAATGTCTTCATAGCTCCTGCACTACTTCGTGTAGGATTTCGCTGTTGTGGTAACATTGCGGAGTCATAGACTGACCCTGCTCTCCTTGTAGCATTCTTGCCACTTTTTGCTGTAAACCATTGTAATTCCTGAACAAGGCCTTCACCCAGTTGTAGTCGACTTGCCTCCTCCCTCATTGTGAGTGGGCAGCAAGTATTGGTGTGACGTTGATTGGCCAGCAAGATGTGGAACAGGGATGCCGGATGCATCCACAATGATGTTGGGACCATGGTGTTCAGGTCATCCATGGTCCATACCAGGAGTGGCCCGCAGAATCGCGCACAGCTGTTTTGAAAAGGCACAGCCATTGGTTTGCAGCTCCATGCTGGCTCCCCGGAAGTTGGTGAAGTAATAACATATGTCCCCGCATTTCACAGAGGTTGCGGGTAAAATGTCGTTGTCCTGCAACTTCTGATGTGATGAATGTTCGAAGCCTTCGAACAAGAGTAAGTGATCGCCTTTCTTTCATATGTTGCAGTGTGATCCAGGCAAATGGTCACATAAATTTCCTTGGTGAAGGTAAGCATTCATCTCCAAGTTACACGGGAGAATGTCTTCATCATTCTTTGAGAAAGAGGGTGTATGCCATGATTAACTTCATTTTTTAGTCACAAATTTTCTTTCTCGAACTTCTTCCCAATTCCGTTAGCACTCCCTTCAAAATGTGATCTCGTCTTATCCTTATGCTCAGTCACATCTGAATCTGCTTTCCGCACACACTGAATCAGATAGGGTACATCTTACCATGAAATCAGCATAATCATGTATATCTTCCGACAGTTTCACATTCAACAATTTGTTGTTTTTCCTTAACACATTCAAAAAGTTATATTCATTTATATGCGTCACACAAATAATATTCAATCAGGTATGTATTTCACTACTAAACTAAGAATAGCATCCACAATTGCTTTCAGGTTAATATAGTTCAAAAATTAACTCATGCAGGTATTTTAGCACTACTCTAAGAAAATAAATTGTATATGATTACAATCACAAACGGGAATATCTAATTCCCAACAACAATTTTCCCAAACCAACAAATTAAGCATAATGTATTATTACCATAATTCCTCTCCACTTTTCTTTTTCCTTTTTTTTTTTTTCTAACAGTGTGTCACTCGTGGTGATATGAGTTCACTGATATTGTACTTGACACAACTCATAACATTGTTGTTATGCCATTATCTTAATTCTACTGTATTCATTTGCAACATCACTTGATTTAATCTTTTAATCTCAGTATTTATGCCGCCATAAAAGTCTTCCTTTTCTGGTTCCACATTTCTTTCCTCATTTGTCACTTCATGCGTTATCATCATGTTGTTGGTTACCTTATTCAAATACACCGTCACTAAGGCTTTCAAGCAAGCCACCACTAAAACAATTGCCAATATAACTACTAAACCAACAAACAAGTCTGCTACTCCTTGTATATATTCATACCTATGACATAATTATATGTTGATGACATTCAACATTATATACCAAACTAACAAGCTTCCTAAAAGGTAAATAAAGAAAATCCCTTAATATGTAACATAAATCAGATTATTTGTCTTACCCTGATCCCCCTATCTCCCGGGGTTGAACTCAATCCCCTGATCATGAGTGTAGTTGTGATACATTTTTCACTCATGTTGTATTAATATCAGCAGGTAATTGTATGTCATGTAGGCAAATAAATGTCACTATCCCAAGTAGGAATATCACATGTTGAAAATGTAATGTTTATCAATGCAAGGGGTGTTAAAATGTAATTCAAATGACTGTAAATCACAACTATCATTTATCTGCCACTGAATGTTCTGCTGGGCTGCTAGGTGCAGCCTCATTTTCTGTGGGATCGTCCACCTTAGCCCCATGTGCTTGCTTGCAATGAGAGGCATGAATCCAACTTTCTATTTTGGGTCCATATTCGTTTCTATTCTTATCAATCTCCTATGGTTTATCATTTCGTTCCAAGATACCGCAACCAAAGGTTTTAACCAAAGCTCTACCAAACTATTTCCAATTTGAACAAAAATGCCAGTGAAACAATGATTCGAAGAATTAACTTCAAGGGGTCAATAAATTTATTCTATAGCCAGATCTAATTTTCCCATCCAATAGTTTGCCTTGCCACATGTCATATTATAACACTTTAATAAACCTTCGAAAAATGTTTCCCATCTCAACAAATTTCCTTTTTTCAAATAGCCATGTGTAACTTACGTATTTAACTACAATTTCCTCTCAATTTGTTTGGCCTAACTGGCCGCAAAAGTGGCTGCCAGCATGCAGTACCGTTTTTTATCTACCAAGGAAGTGTTCGTCCACACAAGACCTCTACCAAAATGTTGTTTGTAAAAACAAATCTGGGATTTCTGATTACATGGATGCACACTCTCAGGACATTTTCAGGCTGCTGTTAACAATCCACTACGATAAATTAATTCCTTTACCCACAATCAAATAATTAGTACAAATTGAGGATATTATCCCTATCACATTCTTTTATAGATTCATTATGTTGGATCTAAATTTTTTTCCAATAATTTTCCACTGCTGTAAGGAAGAACAATAGCTCTCATAAGTCTTAGTAATATCGTACTTAATTTGCCCAGCATCGAATAATTTATTTACTATCCTTTCTCATCTGTTAACCAGTGACTTTGTTTGAACTCCAGAACTGAAAACTCACAATAGTTCAAACCAGCAAAATTTTCTTTACTATTTTCCCATATCATCTATGCCTAAACCACATCCATACATACAGCACAATTTATATGCTGATAAAATTCAAGTTTATATATATAAAAATCCGTGAGCAGAGTACTCTGGGAAGTCAGTGTAAGACCTCTCCTAAATTTGGCTAATTTTGTACTTCCACATTTTTTTAATGAAGCTCATATCCATAAATAGCTTTGATTCTCATATAAATTCGATCACAATGGAATCCCAAGATTACTCCCAATTTTTACTATTAATGAATAGCTGCTCATAACTCAGCAAATCAAATCTTTATTCTCCATCTCCCTTGACAAAAGTGATAATTTTTTATAATCAAATTATATTTCTATTATTTTTTATTTTTATTTTACGAATTCTCTCGATATGCGATCCCATCCCCATGGAACTATCTATTTTCCTTCAGACAAGGCACACTGTCGGTGTCAACAATCTTGTAAGATTGATACACAAAAACAAAAACAACAAACACAAACATTGATACACAAAACACACACACATGCATGCATTATGCATATTTGTTTGCGTTGGAACCATTATTTACAGATCAGGTTGGGTGTCAGTTTTATTTCATTTTCATAAAATTTGTCCTTCAATTTTATAAATGCTAATATGCAAATGGACCAAAAAGTGTATATTTTTATTTTTATTTTAGAAAACCCCTATGATGTCACATTGAAATTACCCTTTCAGTTCCCACCATAATTTATCCAAATTTGACTACACACCCATTTGCATGTCAGTCGACCACTGACCTATCAATCATGCGGAACACTAGTCCGAAATTCCCACCTGATCATCATGTGACTCTTGTCACTTGGTTTCAAAAATTTGCAAAGCAATTGTTCCAACTTTGTAAATTTAAAATTGTGTGCCCAACATAAAAGATCCAATTTCGGCATTTGATCAATTAATTACTAATTTGCTTACAAGCAAAAGAAAAAATGAATAATTCTTGCTCCGAAAACTTTTCAGACCCAAGAATCATCGACAGTTATTCATGTTTGTCCAGTAATCTAATTTGTTGAGGCCAATCGTCATTTGGGATTTATCGCAATGAAGGCCTAATCATTGTCTGAGGTATCGGTCAGCACTGGTACCCTTGATCTTGGTTTACCCTATTAACTTGTCTTCCTTTTGGTATACGGACATCCTCTTTTCCAATGTCCCATCCGTCCACACTTGAAACACCGGTTTCTGTCGTTGCCTGGGCTGTGCACCTGTGCACTTGTATTGCTGGGCTGCATCTCTACATCCCTGAGTTGCCACTGCAATCTCTCGTTATCTCCTGAAACACGAAAAAATTCTCTGTACCGTCCTTTTTGGGGAGACAACTGGAAATCAGATGGGACAACTGTCACTTTCATTCCTAATTTCGAGGGCAGTTGTGCATTTGTCTCCTCCACTGTATCCTGTATCCTTTTTATTTTAAGTTCTAGATCCGTTATCCGTTCTTGCTGTTCCCGTTGTCTGGATTCACCATCCCAAAGATGGAATGCAAGCCAGTCTACCGTTAGATTCTGTCTCTTTCTGGCTTTCAATCTTTGTTCTAATCTTTCCAATCGACTTCGCTCAAATGTACCATCTCTTGGAAACTTCTCATCATGTCCCTTTGTCCACAAATACCAATTCTCGACCTGCCTTATAGCTTCGGCACCATAACGGTCGAACATATGATGTGTACAAGTACCTTTTTTTGGAATCTCTGGTTGTCCTTGTGTATTCTTGCAGGCTCCATTTCCCATTCTGCCTTTTATCAAAGTAGCGTTGGATGTGTTGTAGTTTGTTCCTCTAAAGCTTCACTCGTACCTCCAGGAAGGATCTCTCCACCTGTTCAAACGGTGATTTCCAGAGAATCTCCCTCACCTGTGGCTTTTGCACAATCCAATCTCACAGATCAGTATTTGCAGATGAGCCAGAGGGTCAGTATGAAATGGGTGAATCCTCAGGTGTCCGCTCTGTTGACGGGGAAATCACACAATGGTAACCGCACATATATATCTGTATATAAACTCACCACCTTGCTCAATTTTCCAAGGTTGTCTTCACATTGATAATATCTCACAAAGATATCCAAGCTTCTTTCTTGAGACCGCATTTTCATCAATCAAACAATCAATATATTCAATTCAATTTATTTAGTTCAATTTATTCAGTTAAATTTATTCAATTAAATTCAATCAATTAGATTCAATCAATCAACAATTCAATCAATTATTCAATTTCAATTAATTCATCAATATTCATCAATAAATCAAATTAATCATTTTGGATGACTCCTTGCATAAGCCCTTTCCCCAATGATGTCAGGACAGGTCCATCCATTGACTGAGATCGAATCTCATCGGTCGTCACCTCTGGTTCGTACCTCATGTCAATTGATGAATCACCGTCCTGTCCTAGGGTCATATCTGACATATTTCCCCATTTTGCCTGGTCTCCACAAATTTTCTTTGCAACCACTAAAGGCAACTCATCCTTCATTCGTGAGACAGCCAAAATGGATGGCAGATATTAAAGTTCTTTGGGAAAAATATCTCATCATTTTTCTTTTAATAGTACTCAAATCTCTTGGCAATATAAATTTCGTAAAACTCCTGAAATAAGACTGTAAAATTCCTTCAATCATGCTAAATTTTGAAACTCCATCGCTTGTAATACCCAATTTATCCCATAGGGCTTGAAAGTTCTTTTCCAAGTTCGTGCAATCATTCTACATTTGAACCCTATGATATCATTCATAATAATCATCATGATTTTATAGTCATGGTCCTATCATAATCATCTATTTAAAACGAACATTTCCTTTATCACCACAGCTATGTGGTATAATCAACAATAGAATAAAACTGTACATAGCAACAGGCTACCTCATGGCCACTTAGTATACCTATTGACAATAAGTCATAACAATATCGAATAATCATTGAACAATTCAAAAATCGCTTCTACTGCTCCAGCCGCAGCATTCGTCATTTTGTCTGCTCATCTGCGTGACCAAAACGAAATAAAGGGAGCTCAACCATTACACAGCGCTTTTAATGGCGCATGCCATAGGACCTCAACGCAATTTCGACTCGGCCAGAAAACGAGCAAATTTTGCAGGATGTTAACTGGAATTAGTCGTGAAAATATATCCAAAATACACAAAAATACACACCCACACAAATAAACAACATTTATTCCGTTCAACAGAACAAACATTTCCTATATCATGACATGCATGTCCTCAAAATTATATGACCAAGAGAAAAAGTAAAACTAATTAAAAACTGCGGGCAGTGATGATCCGGGGACCATACCGCTCCATCCTGATTGGACGAGTGCATGCTAGAGTCGTTAACAACGACAGTCCAGATCCGATTCTTCAAAATTTCAACTCAATCGATCGAAAAATGAACGCAGGGATGCATTTTAAAGGTGCAGTGGCACTAACTGAGTTGCCACGAATATGGCCACGAAATTGCCAATATGGCCATCACAAAATATTTTCCTTAATCAATTGGGTCATAGCATAACCAATCTGCAAGTATCTCATCCGAAGATGTATCTCTGAGGAATTTTAATTAAATAAGTCATTTATAAATCAACGAGTTAATTTATTAAATGATTAATCAATAAATCAAAATTTTCCTTGGTTCACATCACTTGGTCAGTGTCATGTCCAAATATCAGCTTCCTTACTCAAAAGGTGCCTGAGTTAATGTAATGTAATTACTGTAATAAGATTACTGCAATTACTGTAATGATTACTGTAATTACTGTAATTACCGGAACTGTAATTACTGTAATTACCTCAGGTAATTACTGTAATGTAATTACTGTAATGTAATACGAAATGTAATTAATTAAATAAGTACTTCCTTAATCGCTAATAATTAAATAACTCGTGAATTCTTATCCGATTTACTTAACATTTGAGTGTCCCCAAGACGTTGGAGCAAAACGTTGCAACAACGAAAGTGAAACGTTGTAGCGACGTTGTGGAAACGTCAGCAAAACCCAACATTTGAATGTTCCCAAAACGTTGGAGCAAAACGTTGCAACAACGAAAGTGAAACGTTGTGGCGACGTTGTGGAAACGTTAGCAAAACCCAACATTTGAATGTTCCCAAAACGTTGGAGCAAAACGTTGCAACAACGAAAGTGAAACATTGTAGCGACGTTGTGGAAACGTCAGCAAAACACAACATTTGAATGTTCCCAAAACGTTGGAGCAAAACGTTGCAACAACGAAAGTGAAACGTTGTAGCGACGTTGTGGAAACGTCAGCAAAACACAACATTTGAATGTTCCCAAAACATTGGAGCAAAACGTTGCAACAACGAAAGTGAAACGTTGTAGCGACGTTGTGGAAACGTCAGCAAAACACAACATTTGAATGTTCCCAAAACGTTGGAGCAAAACGTTGCAACAACGAAAGTGAAACGTTGTAGCGACGTTGTGGAAACGTCAGCAAAACCCAACATTTGAATGTTCCCAAAACGTTGGAGCAAAACGTTGCAACAACGAAAGTGAAACGTTGTAGCGACGTTGTGGAAACGTTAGCAAAACCCAACATTTGAATGTTCCCAAAACGTTGGAGCAAAACGTTGCAACAACGAAAGTGAAACGTTGTGGCGACGTTGTGGAAACGTCAGCAAAACCCAACATTTGAATGTTCCCAAAACGTTCCAACAACAAATGATCACAAGTAATTATCACATTGCAATGACCTCTTAACATTCCTAAACCAATAAGCTAGTCTGGCGATGCCAAATACCCCACACCCCTGTCATCCCAGAAATCACTGTTTGCCACAACCATTATTTGGAAGTCTTTTGCTGTCAAAACTCAATTTCTCTGCTGTCAAAGGCCCAAAACCCGGCCTCTGTGACTTCTCCGCCAATTGTCACTTTCTCTTGACAAAAACAAACATCTTCTATATTTATCCCATTAAAATCCCATTAAAATCCCATTAAAATCCCATTAAAATCCCATATCTTGTCACCCTTTGCATTGTTGAAAGCAATTAATTCCATAACTCAATATTACCTCAATTTATATATATAAAATCCGATCCCATTAAAATCCCATTAAAATCCCATATCTTGTCACCCTTTGCATTGTTGAAAGCAATTAATTCCATAACTCAATATTACCTCAATATATATATATAAAAATCCGATCCCATTAAAATCCCATTAAAATCCCATATCTTGTCACCCTTTGCATTGTTGAAAGCAATTAATTCCATAACTCAATATTACCTCAATATATATATATATAAATCCGATCCCATTAAAATCCCATTAAAATCCCATATCTTGTCACCCTTTGCATTGTTGAAAGCAATTAATTCCATAACTCAATATTACCTCAATTTATATATATAAAAATCCGATCCCATTAAAATCCCATTAAAATCCCATATCTTGTCACCCTTTGCATTGTTGAAAGCAATTAATTCCATAACTCAATATTACCTCAATATATATATATATAAATCCGATCCCATTAAAATCCCATTAAAATCCCATATCTTGTCACCCTTTGCATTGTTGAAAGCAATTAATTCCATAACTCAATATTACCTCAATATATATATATAAAAATCCGATCCCATTAAAATCCCATTAAAATCCCATATCTTGTCACCCTTTCGCACGCCGAGCAAGTCGCGTGCTTTGAGTAAGTGCCAAAAAAAAAAAAAAATCTGTATATAAAATTCCATTGCCCGCTGCCTTAATCGCACACCCTGAGCGGGCAGCTCAGGGGTACGTTTACAAGTGCTAAGCAAATGTGCGTGTGCAAACAGGTGTACGCGCCCTAGTGTACGAATGTACGTGCCCTACAGACCTCGGAAAACAGATCGCCCCCATGGTGCACTTCATGGGTCGGTCCGTTCGCCGTGCTCCGTAGGGTTTTTTAATTATCATGTCAGAACTGGCACATTTTACTTAGACAGCGCAAAAATACATATTTTACAAAAATTGTTACACTCCTCGGATAATCGTTACGTACGCCTCCTTGCCAACACACGGTCCCAACTGCAGGCAAGCCTACAGACGCGCGTTTCTCAGTGACGCGTGTCAGACGAACTGGCGCATTTATTTACACAGCGAAAAAACCCGTATTTACAGATCGCTAGAGAAAAAAAACACGAATAATAGATAAAACCGTTTGTCAATGTTCCATCCGTGACTTTGTCCGCTCATTCACTTTTCCTGATTCGCATCAAGGATCTCCATCATCAGACAGCGTACTTAATTCCGCATTTTAATGAGAATTCAACAGGATTTTACGACTCAAAGGAAAAAGAACGAGCAGACCTTTTGCAGGACGATCGTTACAAAAATCGTTACATATATTAAAGTATTTATAATGTCGACAAAAATCATATCTTAATTCTTACAAAATTTGGTTCTTTGAATAAATCACAGCACCGGGAGTCCCGCTCCAATGGATCTTTTGTGTTTATTCAGCACCCTAGTAATTGGTTCTTTGTGTACTAATTAATTACACAGCACCCAGGCCCCACTCATATGGATCTTTTGTGCAGCGCTGCACAGCACCTGAGCAAAAGGGGTCTCATCTACATTTTCCTTATCAGGGCTTCCGTGCACCAATAGTGCGTGGAGAAGCCCAAACACCACATCCTCCATGTATATACAGAATAACTATTCCCACGTTCGTACATCATATTTGACAAGAACAAGACACACTTACCTTTAAAGATCTTGTCGTTGTCCAATTGATTCCCATTAATTTTGTTCAAAGAAAGTTCATTTCGCAAAATCGAACCAACCACAACCTTCGCCATTAATATCTATTGTAAGCGTGCCGAATCAATAAGTATCACTTTTTCTATGAGCCTCGACCAGAGGGTGGTTGTTACTCACAAACACTCGTCGCTAGCTGTTCCATTGTCTGTTGATTTTCATTCTGCTGCCTATTTCCATTGAGCCATCAGAGTGGAATTTGGAATTTTTTATTTCTCTGAGCTCATGAAAGTGGTGACAATGGGTGGTCTGCCATTGCTTTTCCACAAAAGCACTACGAGTTTTGGACATGGCGGGAAAACTTAAAAAATATATTTATTTAAAACGGGTGTACACGATTGTACGCGTGTACGGACCTTACCGAACCGGCAAACAAATCGCCTCATGGTGCACTTCATGAGCCGATTTGCCTGCAGATCTGAGCAAGGCTTTTAATACCCAGCGTATAATGTCCTCGCAAGCTCACGAATAAATAGAATCATTTAAAACGTTTCATCCTTGGATTACCTATGGACAATCACAAGTCCCACACACCAAATCCTCCATCTTCAGAATTCATATTTCATAATGGACAGATCCCCAAGACGCCATGCTTACCTTGGCGACGTCCACTCGAAATTCCAGCGGTGCCTCCAGATTGTCGGGGAAAGTGGTTGGGGAGACTCAAGACTCCAATGACCGGACACAGGTTTTACAAATATTCATGACTTTATTATTAACTGGTTGTTCACTTTCATTCCAATACCAAATAACTACCGTTTAACTCAATAGACCAGGTTAACTCTATTCGCATGGTCCTTCTTGTTCGGCCGATGTTCCTCCGCCATTCCCGTCAGGCAGAGGTTCTGAGTATGAGTCCTCTCTCTCAGCGCTGTTCATAGGGTTCCGTTCCGTTCCGTAGGTCAGAGCTTCTGGTCACAAGTCTCTTGACTCATCGTTTGCTCTGGTTTTTATTGGTCTTGTCGCGCTAATCCTTTCTCCGCTAATGCCCCGAGGTCATGCATGCACCGAGTCCTGGCATCAGCTCGCTCCCCTCCTGCTGCGAGTTCCGTTTACCAAACGATAGGGGGGTGCTCCAGCCTGGGGCTGTGACCAGGTGGACAAGAGATTACCATGTTCGTGCACATTCTTGGCATCCATTTACGAAATCGTTACCAGTCTTTAATCAATGAGTTACCAGTGCCAATCAATAAGTTACACTGAGTTACACTTCCACACTACCCTCAAGAGTGCCAGGAAGCACTATCTCTCCACAGTCAAGATTGAACTCTCAAACCTATTTCCTTCCTCCAAATCCTGGTGGTGTCTGGTCAAATCCGTTTCTAGTGTTTGTTCCCGCTCCATCCCCTCCCTTACCTCAAATGGCTACACGGTTGACACCCCATGTGACAAATCCGCATGCCTCAACTCTGTGTTTGCCTCAAAATATTGTGTCCCAAACCCATCTCTCTCTCTGTTTCCACCTTTCCCAGTCGAACCCAACTGCTCCTGGAATCTGTGTCCTTCTCTCCTGACAAGGTGGAGAAGTTTTTGTCAAACCTCGACTCTGATTCTGCAACTGGACCAGACGGCATCAGCCCACGGGTCCTAAAATCCTGCTCTGCTGCTCTATCTCACCCCCTTTCTGTTTTTTTCACCCTCTCTTTTGCTCAAAGTCATCTGCCAGGATCTTGGAAATCAGCAAACATTACCGCTTTACGCAAAAAATGTGCAGAAACAGATGCTTGAAACGACAGACCAATCAGCCTGCTTCCAATTATCAGCAAAGTCATGGAATCCATCATTGGTTTGGATATCAAATCCTTCCTCTTCTCCAATGGCTTGATCTCTGGTCATCAATTTGGATTCAGACCAGGTCATTCTACTCTGGACATGTTGCTTCTGCTGTCTCAACAATGGATGGAGGTCCGCAATGCCAAACAGGAAATCAGAGCTGTCTCACTTGACATATCACATGCCTTCGATACGGTCTGGCACCCAGCTCTGCTCACCAAACTCTCCTCCTGTGGTATCCATGGAAATATCCACTCATGGCTTGCGGACTTCGTCTCTGGTCGTAGGCAATGTGTGGCCCTGAATGGATTTCTCTCATCTCCCCTTCCTGTTCTGGCTGGAGTTCCCCAAGGTAGTGTTCTGAGCCCTGTGCTATTTCTGGTCTTCATCAATGATCTCTCCGACTCTCTGGAAAATCCTCTCTGTCTCTTTGCTGATGACTCCACTCTGCCACTCCATTCCTCATCCCTCAGATCGGCAGTCTGCAGCCTCCTCACTCTCTGCAGACCTGGGCAAAATCACAGGCTGGTCAAACAAGTGGAACATGTCTTTCAATCTTGACAAATCTCACTCTCTTACTATGTCTCTCTGAAAAGACCGATTGGAAAACCCTCCCATCTACTTTCTCAACAATACTCTCCAAGAAGTTCTGTCGCTCAAGCTTTTGGGTCTCACTATCTGCCATGATCTTTCTTGGGAAAACCACATTTCCAAGCTAGCCTCCAAAGCCGGTCGCCAACTGGGCATCCTCCGTCGTGGGAAGTCCTTCCTTGGCACACCTGAGCTCCTCACCACATACAAGGCTTTCATCCGCAGCTCAATGGAATACTGCTCTCCCCTATGGCCTGCCTCACACCTAGCTCGACTTCACGCTGTTGAAACCAAAGCGTTCAGAATCATTGGATTCTCCTGCGATGAAGCTAACTCCGAGGGCCTTTCACTCACTCACCGCAGGCAGGTTGGTGGTTTTTCTGTCTTCTACCGACTCCTCTCCGTGCTTGCCTCTCCAGCTGTCTCTGTGCTCTGTCCCCCTAATATTCCTACAGGTTGCACAAGATCTGCCAGCAACCCTCTTATGGTTAAACTGCCAAAATCTAGGCTCTCTGCTCACCTTCACTCTTTCATTCCCCTTTTCTCCCGCCTCTGGAACAAACTCCCCCACTCCCTTCAATCCCACTCCTCCCTCCAGATCTTTAAAACAGCTGTTCACCACCAACTCTTATCTTCCCCCATCCAAAACCTTGATCTTTTCTCCCCCCGCTAATTCACCCCAGATACACTTTTTTTGAAATTCCAACTTCTTCCTGGAAGTCCTTGCAGTGTTTATATGTTTTATACCTCTCCCATCTCTCCCCAAGCCCTCCCCCTCCCACATTTCTCCCGATATCCCTGCTCTCAAATGTTGTGTTTGTGTCCTTCCCCTCTCTCCCCATCTTTCTACCGCTCCCCTTATTTTGTTTTATGTGTCGGTTTGCCTTTTTCTGTGATTAATGTTAGCTCTTTCACGAGGCTCGATCTTGTGTACAAAATAAAATAAAATAAAAATCTATCTGTCGGTGCCATCGGTGCCTATTGGTGGGTACAAAATGTAAACCCTTCATCCTGGAGGAGGTATGCGCTCTGCCGAGTGCCGTTCTCGTTGTTTTTGTGATAATCAAATTCAAACTAATATCATCCGTGTTGTGCGACCACTTGTCTCTAAAATTTTCTTTCAAAACAGAATGCCGATTATGAAGACAATCTCATTGCATGATCGTTACTTGCAGGATACCGGAGAAAAGATGTTTCCTTTAAGATCGGGCTTTTCATACAAGGAACAATGAATGGGCAGTGAAAGAGCGAATGAAATAGTGAAAGGTTTATCAAGTGAAGGTCCACAGTGAAACAAAGCGAAACTGATATTTCAGGTTGATAGTCCTTCATCGGAGTAGTGGACTTGGGATTGTGAGAGGATAAAATGAGATGAGACTTGTGTGGTTTATTTATGTCGTGTGTAGAAGAGAGAAACAAACGAAAAGCTACAATAGATTAATAGATTAAGCATCAGCATGTGTGTGTGTGTGTGTGTGTGTGTGTGTGTGTGTGTGTGTGTGTGTGTGGTCGTACGTGCGTATGTGTGCACGTGTGTGTATGTGTGCACGTGTGTGTCTGTGTACGTACATGCGTGTGTGTGTGTGTGTGTGTGTACGTACGTGTGTATGTGTGCACTTGTTTATGCGTATGTGTGCACTTGTGTATATATGTATGCGTGTGTGTGTGTGTGTGTGTGTGTGTGTGTGTGTGTGTGTGTGTGTGTGTGTGTGTGTGCGCGCGTAATTAAAAGTACATATAGGAATCGGTGTACGAGCTTGGTGTGCATGGAAAGGAGGGGGCGTGGCCGTTGGTTCAATGTGCT
>NC_136261.1:287004657-287122157 GCF_964187855.1 Myxine glutinosa | reverse complement strand
GATCGCCACTCCAATGCAGGACACCCGAATGGCTCATTCATCACAGTGAGCTGGTACTCATTTTGCCGACCTTGGAATGATAACAGGCTGAGTCAACCCAACTGGTGTTAATTCAACAGCGTGAACTGGAGCTTGAACGCAGTACCTGGAGATACTGAGCCATCACCTTAACCGTTAAGCCAACACCAGGCTATGGAAGATAGTAGTTGCAAAATATATTTTTCTTACCATATATTATATAAATTTATAATTATATGTTGAAAAAACGACAACAACAAAAAACCTTCGAGTATCTGGGACTATAGTCCTGCTCACGAAGGCCAGTGTCGATCTTGTTCTATATGGCAATACGTTCACGGAACACTTAAGTGAACGTTAAAATATTCTTGATAACCCTAAGTTGTAAATTTATTTTAACACCAGACTCAAAAACAAGTGTGAACATTTTTTGTCGTCTCACCTCCTGCCTCATGTGATTATTAACCTCCATCACCTTAGCTGCATCCTTTATGGCGTAAGAATATTGTTCACGTATCTGACAAAGAGAAGAAGAATGAAAACAAGTAACTTTTTTTTTTTTTGAGAGGAGCTGCTGGCATGGAGCATGGTGCATCCTTGTGGACTCTGTGAGAGAGGGGAGAGTAGAAATGGGCAATGTTCCACATCCAGTCAATCGATACAAGTGCATCAGGAGCTCATCTATATAGCATGCAGCCTCTCATGGATCCGCTGACGGAGCACATATGGCGGCTCTGCCTACGGAACCCTTCGCTGCTGCAGTCTGCAAAAGCATCCGCTGCTGCCATCGACGCATTTAATGGCTAATTACAACAACTTGAGAAATCTTAGTCTGTAAGTTGGAAGCCCTGCACCGAATCTTGCTTGTGAAGGCAGAATTCATCGTGGTCTGGAGTGAATGTCGCCATATCTTGGAATAAACTACTTTTTGATAATAATGGGGACTGGCCATTGAATGGGCATGGTGTTATGGGGTCGGCACAACCACACTGGTTTTCTGGATGGTTGTTAAGAATATATATCGTATGAAGCCATTTTGACTGTGGGTTTGGAGATGGGGGACAGGGATGGTGGCTGGGGCGTGGAGAGAAGGGGGGTATCTGGGTGGTGGAGGGAAAGTTTGTTTTGCTGTGGATTGCAGTAGTTTCAGGGTATATACTGTTTTGTTTGAAGGGGTGGTAGTTTGCAGTGGATCCAGAATGGACATGCAATCCAGATAAATCGAATTGTTTAATAGGTTAATCCAGTCTGGCTGTCAGTCCCAACCTGAAACATACAAACACTCCTTGGAGAGAAAAAAATATAAAGTAAAAGTTGCTTCAAATTAATCCAAACCAACGGGAAAATTATAACTTTTACAACTGGGCAAAAAATTGACCGTGGCCAGTGTTTAAGGCAACAGAATGCTGCTTCGAACACTCTCGATTGTTATGCCTCCGCCCACAAAGTCGCCGGAGGCATTATGTTTTTGGGTTTGTCCGGTTCTTCCGTTCGTACGTCCGTCCGTACGGGCTAAACGTCGTTTTTCTCAGCAACCATATGTCAGATTGAAACGAAACATTCAGGGTAGGAGTGACACTCATGCAGAATGTTTTTATGATTATTGTGACGTCATAGGTCACGTGGTATGGCAGCCATCTTGGATTAGAAAAAAAATAAATTCTCAGAAACCAATGAATTCCTTATCCTAAAAATCTGAAATTGCATGCACATGATCATTACCTTCGCAAAAGCGGAAGGTTATGTTTTGATCGCTGTGTATTTATTTGTATGTCTGTGTGTGTGTATGTTAATCGCATAACTCAAAAAGTATTCAACCGAATTGCATGAAATTTGGTGGGATGATTGGTTATTATACGGGACACATTTGATTAGATTTTGGGAAACAGATTTGCTCAAATTCTGACTATTTTTAACTCGATCGTATTTCACTCAAAGTTATGAGCGACTGAAGAAGAAGATGTCCATCCAGGACGTCATCACTATAACGCGATCTCCCGCGATCATTTCAACCTCAAAAAAAATTATAATTGCAGATTTGACAATAGATGAGGCATATTAACAAACGAATGAAACAGATTTGCTCAAATTCTGACTATTTTTAACTCGATCGTATTTCACTCAAAGTTATGCGCAACTGAAGAAGAAGATGTCCATCCAGGACGTCATCACTATAACGCAATCTCCCGCGATCATTTCAACCTCAAAAAAAATTATAATTGCAGATTTGTCAAGAGATGAGGCATATTAACAAACGAATGAAACAGATTTGCTCAAATTCTGACTATTTTTAACTCGATCGTATTTCACTCAAAGTTATGAGCGACTGAAGAAGAGGATGTCCATCCAAGACGTCATCACTATAACGCGATCTCCCGCAATCATTTCAACCTCAAATGAAATTCAAATTGCAGATTTGTCAATCGGGGAGGCATATTAACAGACGAATGAAACAGATTTGCTCAAATTCTGATTTTTAAAAATCGATCGCATTTCACATAAAGTTTCACATCGCATACACTCCCATGCCAAGTACAGAACAGTAGCTGCGGCGAAGGTATGCGCTCTACCGAGTGCCCGGATTCTAGTTTATGTTGAATTTATGACACACCCATTTGTATTTAAATATTAAATTTATGACATCATAGGTCACATGGTTGTCATCAGTTCATTTGATAGGTCCATTCACGATGACATCATAGTCCATTTGTATTGAAATATTAAATTTATGACATCATAGGTCACATGGTTTGGCAGCCATTTTGGATTGAAGGAAAATACAAAACAATTATATCTCTGAAACCACTAACCCTATCGATGCAAAATTTTACAAATATCTAACAGCACTGTTGAATATAGTTTTAAAATGATGATGTCATAGGTCACGTGGTTTGGCAGCCATCTTGGATAGAAAAACGAACCTTATCCAATCAACACGAAATTTCACAAACGTGATCCACGACACATACATATACAGAGTGATGGCATCTACCCGTTGTGGGACTATGCGGAGGCATATTGGCGACACAGTCGCATTGTTCTAGTTTTTTTAAAATTATTTGCTGCCAATAATAATATACTATGATATATTTGCTGTGAAGAAATATGATGATTGTGGAATTTCACAATACTCTTTACAGTGTATTTAATAGCCCAATGCTGTCTGTCTGTTCCCCCCTGGAACAGGGAAATGATCATCAGAGACAACAAGTTGTGTAAAAGTTGCTTCTAATTAATCCATACTTACAGGAAATTTATAATTATTAAGTAAAGGTTGCTTCAAATTAATCTGCACCGAAGACAAAATTACAAAACTGCCTCAATTTGGGGAACGGTAATGTGTAAGCAAGGCCTGCATGGCGGATTGTCGGTTGGATCACGTGACCCAATGTTCTGCTGTATTGAAAATAGTCAGTTAAACACTTGTCTGAAGAATGCCAAGCTTTGTAATGATTGTGTCATGGGCCTTTGTACCGGAATGGATCTCAGTTTTCGGGGACACCTCTGGTATAAAGTGCATTTGGAATATGTCCGTGCATTGTAACTACCATGATCGATATATTATTTAATTTATCAAAGTGAGTCGCAAAGCGCTCCTCCATATGTATAAGGGATCGTTTCTCTGTATGCAGCTTTGACATGGGGACTGAAAATACGTTTCTCAGCTTCTACTGGACGAAACCGGCTGCAAATTTCAGAAGTAAATTCTTTGTACATCGAGGTAATATAATATGTTCCAAATTTCAGCAACGTCTGTTCACACATTTTTGAGTTTTATTTGGAAAAACCTCAAAAACACGTTGGTGTTTGTCCATCCGTCCATCCATCCATACATCCATCCATCCGTCCATCTGCCAAAAATGTGTTAGCACTCATATCTCAAGGGCTATACATTGAAACTAGCTGAAACTTGGAATATACATCAGCCAATAGGTTTAGTTAATGGCTTTCAAAACAAATTCCACCTAAGTGCTTTAGTTTTTGCTTTAAAATTAAATATACAGAAATAAATATATAAAAATATATACAGTACACACTTTATAACTCTTCAAAATATTATTAAACCAAATATAATGTGCTGGATTAATGGCCTCATGAATAAAGTATCAGACTCCCAAGCTGGGCAGTGTAGATTCGAGTTTCATCTGGGTTGAACAATTTTTTTCTTCTTACTTTTTGAAGTCTTTTATATGTTCTTGAATAATCAAAGGGAGGTGCAAAGTGCCCCTCCCTTTATATGGGATCGTTTCTCTGTATAAAACTTAACATGGGGACTGAAAATTTGTTTGTCATCTTCTGCTGGTGTGTGTATATATATATATATATACATATACAGTCACGTGAAAAAGTAAGTACACCCCATGTAAAGTTTTGACTTTTTCAACATATTTCAACATACAGCTATTTGATATTCATTTCAACAATATTGATAGATAAAGGTGATATAATATAACAAATATTATGAAACTTTCACATTTTGTAGTCCATTGTATAATTTAAATAAACATAAATGCAAATTTCCCTTGTGGAAAAAGTAAGTACACCCTTGGCTCTAATAGGTGGTATTGCCCCCTTTGTCAGAAACAACCTCAAGTAGGCGTTTCTTAGAACTGTCTACCAGTCTCTGATATCGACTGGGAGAAATTTTTGCCCACTCCTCCATGCAGAATTCTTTCAGCTGTGCGATGTTTGAGCGGTTTCTTGCATGCACAGCTCGTTTCAAATCCCCCCACAACATCTCGATGGGATTTAGATCCGGGCTTTGACTTGGCCATTCCAGAACCCTCCATTTCTTTCTTTTCGGCCATTCCTTGGTGGATTTACTGGTATGTTTAGGGTCATTGTCATGTTGCAAGGTCCACCTTCGGTTGAGCTTCAACTTTCCGACAGATGGCCTCACATTAGCCTCAAGCACCCTCTGGTGCAATGAAGAATTCATAGTGGATTATATGATGGTGAGCTGCCCAGGCCCTAATGCAGCAAAGCTGCCCCAAACCATAAATTTCCACTACCATGCTTTACAGTTGGTATCAGGTTCTTGTGGTCAAATGCTGTCTCTGGTTTTCGCCAAACATGTATTCTGGTACTGTGGCCAAATAGCTCTACCTTTGACTCATCTGTCCAAGGCACATTGTTCCAGAAGTGCTGGTCTTTGCCTAGGTGTTCATTGGCAAACTTTAGTCTTGCCCTGATGTTCTTTCTGGACAGCAAAGATTTCCTCCTGGCACACGTCCCATGTTGATCAAATTTGTGCAGCCTCTTTCTAATGGTAGACTCGTGCACTTTGACATCAACAGTGGTAAGAGCTACCTGTAGGTCCCGTGATGACATTCTGGGGTTCTTAGAGCCTTCTTTCAGCATCTTGTGGTCTGCTCTCGGACTGAACTTGCTGGGGCGGCCTAGCCTGAATAAGTTGGCAGTTGTTTGGAATCTTCTCCACTTGTAGATGATCTTCTGTACAGTCGAATGATTGATTTCAAATTGTTTGGAGATCTTTTTAAATCCCTTCCCAGACTCGTAGGCATCTATAACCTTCTTTCTGAAGGACTCGGAGAGCTCTTTTGCTCTCGGCATGGTGACGCCGCACATTTCAACAACAAAGAGCAAACCAAACTAAATGTCTGAGGTTTAAATAAGACAGGTTCCTCCATGATCCTCTCTGACGATGTTCTAATCATTTGCACCTGAGCTGGTGTACCTGTTTCTAATTTTACATATTTGAAGTAGTGATAAATGTAGGGGTGTACTTACTTTTTCCACATGCGAAATTTGCATTTATGTTTATTTAAATTATACAATGGACTACAAAATGTAAATGTTTCATGATATTTGTTATATTATATCACCTTTATCTGTCAATATTGTTGAAATGAAGATCAAATAGCTGTATGTTGAAATATGTTGAAAAAGTCAAAACTTTACATGGGGTGTATTTACTTTTTCACGTGACTGTATAAGGTATGGGTTGACCCGTTTAATGTTCCCATCTGAGAGCTCATCTCGTAATGTGAGGATCCAAGGTTCAATTTCCATAATTCAGTTTGATTTATCAATTGAGTCATAATATACAGTACTTGTAATCCATTGAAATGTCGATGGATCTCTCTTTGCACAAGCATTGACATCCAAAGTCAAAACAGCATCTTCTATTCAAAAGAAGACATCCATCATCACAGAAGCTTGACAAACTGCAGATAATTGTACTCCAATAACAAGACGTAGTGAAAAGAGTAACTATGTTATGTTATTACTGATTTATACATTGTTATCCTGCTCATTTAGCCAGATTTTGGAAGCCTTCAGGTAGCAGCGTTCTATGGAAGTGTAACCATTCATGGTTTTCACCTGGCCTCACACCACCCTCCTCACGTTTTGCTGGAGCAGTAAGCAAGCGAGCTATGGAAAAATCAAAGCGCGGTGGCTGAAAATGAACGACATTAATAATTCACACTTTGGTACCGATTGGCATGATCCCCAAGCTCCAGAAAAGATGCAGGAACCTCTTCGTTCCCAGCAGATCTCCTTTCCTGTAGTTGCACATGCTGATGAAAAACCATGTGCAACCAAATATGCACAAATAGCAAACCTATGTTTATATAATATAGAAATATAGTTTCGATTGATTCTTCTTTAAATGTTCAGATGAGCACATGCATTATGAAAAACTTGTTTTGACACCGTCTACTCTTGAAGCACACAGCGAAAGTTTAAACGCGTCGTATTGCTCCATTGTATGCACTGACACTGCACTGTACATAAAGTATGCCAGAATTAAACTTTTCTATATCTTAGCTATCATCTATAAACCTCACTGCGTTTGTAAACGTGAACTAATTTTGCTGCCTCAAGTTAATTTTGATCTAAAACAACTGTCCAGGTGGCCAGCCATTCCATCTCCTCCCAATTATTGTAGTTTCAGCAACATAACTTGTTTACAGTGATATATTTACCTGAAACGTGTTGCAAGATATGTTCCCACTTTGTTAGACAGCTTCCAGACCTGACCCACATTTGTTGCTTGACTCCACCTACAATGGCACCCAGCCAAAACAATACGGCCGCCATCTTGTTTTTTGGGTGGGTCTGTAGGCCTTTGCTGATTATGCACTGCCCAGGTTTGTTGCATCAGATTTCCATTCGCTTTGTTTGGGACAAGTGTTACTCAAGAAGAGGGACCCCGAAAAAAATAATCAATGTCAAATAAAAATTATTAGTGAGGTTTAATCAAGCATGTCCGCACGGTATGAGCCTCCCTAAAAAATAGCATTATGTAATTTTTGAAAGACCCCTTATTGAGGTTAAACAATTCGTGACCATGTGACGAATCAGCTCGTTCTGATATAACCATGGCGGAGGCTGACATGGATGAGAGGAGTCGAGTTAATCTTTTAATAGCGCATTAAGTGTGTTTCCCAATTCAGCTTAACATCTTTTAAAGAGTGCTTTAAATGCATGTATCCCAATCAGCATGTCACCGGATTTTGTCACAGGTTGTGTGCACAGCCATTCTTGTTTATTTAGTGAATAGTGTGTCAAGGTTTGCATCAATGATCATAAACGCCAAAATCCCAATGTATGTATTTCTGCATTTACAATATAAAAGAAGCGATACTCCAAATATTAATAACATACTGTACTGTCAAATTTGTATGTCAGCAGTAACATTTGTCTGCAGTAAAATAGTTTGTTAACGATTACAAAATCGGTCAAAAGAAGGAAATAATGTTATTTTTCCTGATTATAAAAAACCTCTGCAAATTTTGATTTTTGTTGACATTTTTGACAGTGCATTAACCTTGATAGTTGCTTTTGGACCAGCTTTATGGTTAATGGTTATGATTACCATAGTAGGTATAGGAAAAGTCACTGAGCTATTCTGCATAGTTTACTGAAAGTTGCCTTTCAACAGTGATATTACACATATATATATATATATATATATATATATATATATATATATATATATATATATATATATATATATATATATATATATATATACATACATATATATACATATATATATATATATATATATATATATATATATATATATATATATATATATATATATATATATATTGTTGTGGTTTTGAGAACCCCTCACTTTGTAAATAAATAATCACTTCTTGTAAATATTCCATCATTTAAAAGGTCAAAGGTCACACCAATAGTTAGTCCATATGCAACACGTAGGACACCATAGGACTGTCAGTTATTTCCTTAGTTTGTGTTTCAGTTAAGGCTGTGTTCCCAATAGTTGAATCTGCGTTGCATTAATTAAATAAGATAGGCCCCATTCCGTCTATTTTGCCAGTCTCTCTCTCCAAATTGTGTTACGTGCCTCTGCTCGCCCAGCAGCGTTCGCTGCCTCGCTCCAAATGCCATTACGCACACAGTCAAGCTTTGAGAAGAAGGGGGCGGAGCGCCAAGAACGAGGCGTGGCCCTGTCAACGAGCCATCAAGGGCGGAGCCGGTGAGCCCTCGCTAACCAACCAGGGCAGAGGTGAGCTCGCTGGCGGGCGTGGCGCGGATTGATCTATAAGTGCACTATATAAGCGCACGCGCAAAGCCCGATCACGGACTGTGTGGGGGGAGATCGAATATCACGGACTGCGTGGGGAGAGCTCGAATATCACGAACTGCGCAGGGGACCGTTGCTATTGAAGGAACTGCGTGGAGACGTCTGATTGTAACGCTATCCAGAGGACAACGCGGAGGCACGCTTGTTTCAATGAACTGTGCAGGGAACCATCGTTTGATACGAACTGCTGTTTGATACAGACCTCGATTGATCGGGAGAGACAGAGAGCGTTTGGCACACTATACGTATGCGGCATTGCAGCCCTCGCATATGTAAGGTCCGGTCACGCACCAACGACACGCGAAGCTGCCTGTCGTTCTTCGCCCACGGACCCGGAGCCTAGACGGAGCCTACCTGCCTGGACCCATCTGCCTGGACCTTCCTCCCCTACCAGCTACCATCCCGTGTAAGTCTGTCTGTTTGTCCGGGGTTGTAAGTAAGACTGTTTAGGTAAGCTTGCCCTGTGTCCTTTTGTTTCTCCTTTCTTGTACATTCTTTCGTTTCCTCTTCTTTTGGTTTTGCACATAATTAATAAACCCACTCTTTGTTCTTCCCTTACTCTGGTTTCCTCTTATTCGATCGCCTCCGTCCTTTCTTCCAATTGAGTACCTGTGGCACGATTTCGGAACTGCTTTAATCAGGTTTAGTCTATGGTTAACGGCCCGAGTCGCGGCTCGCTTTGCTCGGCGTATCCATTACCACTGCGGATCGGGTGGGAGTTATCACCTCTCTTACGGCGGGTGGTAGTACTTAGGTAATAAGACTAATTGGGCTTACAACCATACTTACCACCGACCGGAAGTGACGTCATAATTTCCAGGATTGGGGGACGGGCAGCTTAAAAGACAAGGGGATTAACCCCCCCTTGATAAGGAGAGAGCCGACCCCCAAATCCGCAACAATATATATATATATATATATATATATATATATATATATATATGTATATATATTGTTGCGGTTCTCTGATTCGTCGATGTGCTAAGGGGGGGCTAAGCCCTGCTCCCCCTAAAACTCCAAGTCCACGAGGCCGCCAACCACACTACACTCGGGTTGGACGGATTGCTAAGCAATTCCAGCCGCCGAGCCCGCAGCTATGCGCGGAAGGGTTAACGGTCACGACCCGAGTACGTTCGACACACGCAGCTGTGAGAACGGGGACTGAACCCCGCATGAGTCACGCTGATACTGGATGCCTGAGCAGTTGTGCGTCGTGTAACGCATGCCGTTAACACTATTGAACCCGATTGAGCGGTTTTAATTTGGGGCGATGCTAGGCCAATTTGGAAAGGACGATGACTGCCAGGTTGGAAACCAAACCACAGGATTTATTCACAATGTACAGTATTCACAGAAAAGGGACAAAGCGGAGAATCTTAGCGGCCTTACTTAGGTCTCCAGACAAGGGCCCTCATTCGTTCGGGAAGGGAAGGAAGAGGGTAATGAGCACAAAGTGCAGCGGCTTCAGGCAGCTTGCCTGGACAGGCTCGTTGGACGGAAACCCCCAAGGATCGCTCCAACCTGGGACACCACAGCCGGAGATGTTCGCGGCAGGGGCGTAAATCAAGGACGTGCACGTAGCAGGAATCAGAGGAGCGTATCTCAGGGTCAGCGAGGCAGAGAGAGCGAGGCAGAGAGAGAGTCAGCCAGCATCTGCAAGAGAACATCAGCCTGCCAGAGAGTCTATATGCAGGAGCCTGGCATGAGTCAGAGAGAGAGCGGGGAGTCGGGGCCGGGTTTTATAGCCCCCCCCCCCCCGACACCCCACTCGAACGTTCCACGGGCCTCCATTGGCCACCTGGGGCCACGTGTCGTGACAGCCACTTCTTGGTCACCCTCGGCCACTCCCTTCAGCTCCCATTGGCTGTTCGCTGCTCACCAGCCATGCCCTCCAGCTCCTCCCTCGGGCCTGCAAGGCCTGGCCTAGGCCCATGACGAGGCACTTTAGGCTGCAATGAGGCCTACCATTACCCTGCCTGCCTCAATGCATATTAACACCGGGAAGGAGACTATACTTCACATTTAATAAGAAATAACTAACTATGCGAGGCTACATGTTGTGGTGTAACTAACTATGGGGGGGGGGGGGGGGGAGGGTGGGGGTGGGGGTTGCCTTTATTTACAAAACCGCAACTATATATATATATATATATATATATATATATATATATATATATATATATTTAAGAAACAGGGCTAGTGTGAAAAAATTCTGACTCAAGCCGGACCCGAACCCAGTAACTCATCACTTACGCGGTGACAGCCCACTGGGCTATTGAATCTCCGGGATATCCTCAGAGATTTCTCACACTAACACTGCGAGCTTTATAATGGCCGATGTCTTATGTGCCTGCTAGGCAGACCCTGGATGTGAGTGCATGTATCATAGTAGGGGAGAGTGGGGTAAGTTGAGCCTAAGGGTAAGTTGAGCCACCCCATGTTTCTTAGAAAGTGAAATATTTGAAGGTGTGAGAGCGCCATCTATACTTTCATAGCAACAGTTTTTCTTCCTGAGTACACATGCAGAGGAATATGAAGCAGGGGTAAGTAAGATGTAATGAAATTTGTATTTTTTTCAGAATTTCCCAAACTTTGAGTTATGGTGTTTTGAGGGTGATAACAATAGAATTAATGGAAGCTTAATGAATTGTTTATGTAGTAATGTGAACATGAATGGTGTAGATTATTTACCTGAGAGTATGAATTGTAAATTGAATCAATACGTGAAATGAGCATGTTTATATTCAAAGTGGCGCCCGTGGGGTGAGATGATCAATTGGGTCGGGTCAAGTTGAGCCATGGCTCATCTTACCCCATGAACATGTGTGCAAGATAAAGTTACTGCTTTATACGCAAGTTGGAGTTGAAAACTGTAGTTCTTGTAACACTGATACTTGTGTATAGATCTAAATCCTATTCCTAAGAATGATTAATGTAAATATTTTTGCATTAATCACAGGTAAATGGAAAAATGCCTTGGGACTATAAAAGGAAGACAGCACGTGGTTGTTCTTCATAATTATTTGAAATACAAACCAGTTCATCAGCATATCTGACTGATAAATCTTGACGATTACATATGTATGAACATTCAGCCAAAGTTTACTGATAAATTCATGTGTCTTACCAATAATCAGAACACAATACATGGATAATTATTTCAGTTCAAACTGTTAAATTTCATTAGATCAATTACATCATGTTACTTTGTAATAGACACGAGGTGCTTCTTACATGTGCGTAAATTTCACACAAGGGAAAGGAGCATTTATCAAGTTTCAATTATTGAACTGAAAAATCTGATCTGAAAAACGTGAACATTTACAGGAAACTACTTTGTCTTGTTTGCATTGTTAAAGCTATAAGCAACAGCTTTTGCGTGATTGTTAAAAAAATGTGTATTCATTAATACTTCATGCATTCCCAGTTTCAATGGGTTTTCTCAGTGTTTTATCAATAATAAGCTTTTCCAGTGGATCTGGACTTAAACTTTTTGTCTCAAACTTGTTTTATTGCTGTTCTGTCCTGTATTGAGCCGGTGAATTTGATGGGACACAAAATGTTTCATGCTGTTTTTTTCTTGTGGCTCAACTTACCCACTGGCTCAAGTTACCCCGAACCCATGATCAACTTGCCCCATCATTGGGGCAAAATGAGCCATTAGACAACTTTTTTTTGAAGGCCTCTGCTAATTAATTACATGAAAATGAAATGGTAACATGTGTATGAGGGGAGAAGCAAGTATTTACACCATCATAATCACTATGGCTCTGATGCACAGCACTTTATATTTGATGTCCAGAAGGGCATTACTGAAAAATGGCTCATCGTACCCCACTCTCCCCTAGGTATAGGATGTATGTGTGTGTATCATAGTATGTATAGGAAAAGTCAGTGAGCTATTCTGCATAGTTTACTGAAAGTTGCCTTTCAACAGTATTTGTTGCCTTCAACAGTTGCCTTCAACAGTACAACAACAAATACAAAGTATTTGTGTGGCAAAACCACTTTCGCACTTGTGTTGGTGAAGGAAGCCACTTTTCGCACTTTTATTCGTGTGGAAAAACCACTATTCGCACTATTATTAGTATGGAAAAACCACTTTTTGCACTTGTGTTCGTGTGGAAAAACCGCTTTTCGTACTTGTGTTGGTGTTGGAAACCACTTTTCGCACTTGTATTAGTGTGGAAAAAACACTTTTCGCACTTGTGTTAGTGTTGAAAACCCACCTTTCGCACTTGTGTTGGTGTTGAAAAACCACTTTTCGCACTTGTGTTGGTGTTGGAAACCACATTTCGCACTTGTGTTTGTGTTGGAAACCACTTTTCGCACTTGTGTTTGTGTTGGAAACCACTTTTCGCACTTGTATTAGTGTGGAAAACCACTTTTCGCACTTGTGTTGGGGTTGAAAAACCACTTTTCGCACTTGTGTTGGTGTAGGAAACCACTTTTCGCACTTGTATTAGTGTGGAAAAAACACTTTTCGCACTTGTGTTGGTGTAGTAAACCACTTTTCGCACTTGTGTTAGTGTTGAAAATCCACTTTTCGCACTTGTGTTGGTGTAGGAAACCACTTTTCGCACTTGTGTTAGTGTTGGAAACCACTTTTCGCACTTGTGTTGGTGTAGGAAACCACTTTTCGCACTTGTGTTAGTGTTGGAAACCACTTTTCGCACTTGTGTTTGTGTTGGAAACCACTTTTCGCACTTGTATTAGTGTGGAAAACCACTTTTCGCACTTGTGTTAGTGTTGAAAATCCACTTTTCGCACTTGTGTTGGTGTAGGAAACCACTTTTCGCACTTGTGTTAGTGTTGGAAACCACTTTTCGCACTTGTGTTGGTGTAGGAAACCACTTTTCGCACTTGTGTTAGTGTTGGAAACCACTTTTCGCACTTGTGTTTGTGTTGGAAACCACTTTTCGCACTTGTATTAGTGTGGAAAACCACTTTTCGCACTTGTGTTAGTGTTGAAAATCCACTTTTCGCACTTGTGTTGGTGTAGGAAACCACTTTTCGCACTTGTGTTAGTGTTGAAAATCCACTTTTCGCACTTGTGTTGGTGTAGGAAACCACTTTTCGCACTTGTGTTGGTGTTGAAAAACCACTTTTCCACTTGTGTTTGTGTTGAAAACCCACTTTTCGCACTTGTGTTGGTGTAGGAAACCACTTTTCGCACTTGTATTAGTGTGGAAAAACCACTTTTCACACTTGTTTTCGTGTTGAAAAACCACGTTTCGCACTTGTGTTGGTGTGGGAAACCACTTTTCACACTTGTGTTAGTGTGGAAAAAACCACTTTTTGCACTTGTGTTGGTGTGGAAAAACAAATTCTTTGTATATTACTTATATATATATATATATATATATATATATATATATATATATATATATATATATATATATATATATATATATATATATATATATATATATATATATTGTTGTGGTTTTGAGAACCCCTCACTTTGTAAATAAATAATCACTTCTTGTAAATATTCCATCATTTAAAAGGTCAAAGGTCGCACCAATAGTTAGTCCATATGAAACACGTAGGACACCATAGGACTGTCAGTTATTTCCTTAGTTTGTTAGTACTTACATGAATATTACAATTACTTACATGAATATTACGATTACTTCCATGAATATTACAATTACTTACATGAATATTACAATTACCTACATGAATATTATGATTACTTGCATGAATATTACAATATTACCTACATGAATATTACAATTACCTACATGAATATTACAATTATTTACATGAATATTACGATTACTTACATGAATATTACAATTACTTACATGAATATTACGATTACTTACATGAATATTACAATTATTTACATGAATATTGCAATTACTTACATGAATATTACAATTACTTACATGAATATTACAATTACCTACATGAATATTACAATTATTTACATGAATATTGCGATTACTTACATGAATATTACAATTACCTACATGAATATTACAATTATTTACATGAATATTACGATTACTTACATGAATATTACAATTACTTACATGAATATTACGATTACTTACATGAATATTACAATTATTTACATGAATATTACAATTACTTACATGAATATTACAATTACTTACATGAATATTACAATTACTTACATGAATATTACAATTACTTAAAAGGAATATTACAATTGCATGAATATTACGAAGAGTAGAAAAATCTCCAAATTATCGGATTTGAAATGCAATTTTTTCGATGATCTAAGTCTCTAAGACTTGGTGTAGCTTATACATAAATCACAAGTAGGCCAAAACATGAACATATATTCGTGTACTTTTACATAAATTACAAGGACATTAGGAACCCTGGGTTTCTATTATCATGAGCTATTGGTTCAGATATGCCTGATGATTACTCTTTTATGGAAAATGTTTTTCAGTTTGTTTTATCCTCCAAAATAGACCGTAACGAACACACGTTTGTGTTAAAAGATTGGCCTTTAAAACCTATCCTTATGAAGGGGGACAGACATCTGTACAAACAAACAAACTAACATTGTGTTTTATATGGTAGATCTGTTTTATCGAGTCGATATTGTGTTCTGCTAATTATTTTCACTACTGCATAATTTGCACAAATTTTTGTAAAGTTTCACTGAACTCACTAATTTAACGTTCTCATTCAATATGGCGGGCAAATCATCGTGGTGGTTTACTCATTCCCATTCTTCTCACTCACAACTGGTTCAGATAAGCCAACAACACACGTTATCTTAGGCACCGCAGCCAGACTTTGCGAGAATGGCTACCGGAGCTTTCAAGGGGATTTGACGGAAAAGGAAAGAGGTTTAGCCAAATATATATTAGAGCACACGTCAGCCTTTCTGCAGTTCTGAGGCATTCACTAATCTGAGGTTACGCAATTTGCATCCCGACTGCCAAATATTCCGCTGTGACAACCCTTCAAGGAATGCTTCCAAAGGTCAGCCTCGTAATACAGTAGTAGTTGTTGTGAAGGAGTGTGCAATCGGTGACCTGTCGATTTTTACGACCACAAGGCCAAAGCTCACAGAGTGAGCCTTCTGTGTTTTAAGCAAGCTGCTTTTTAACAACTGATTCTTGCTTATGGTCTCATTCTTATTGACACGGATTGGGTTTTCTAATTGTGAATTCTGAAGCTTTCATTGCCAGCAGAACTACTGGAACTTTCATTTGAATGGATTAACAGGAGGACGTACATGATTGAGATATATAATGCTGTAATATATTAATACGAGAATAGCCTATCCATAACTTTGCTGACGGACCAATTAGTCGTTATGTCTCTTGCTGCTAGAAGGGGGAGGGGAAATGGGAGGGGGAGTTGGCGCAGAGGGGGAGGGAGAGTTGGAGCAGAGGGGGAGTTGGAGCAGAGGGGGAGTTGGAGCAGAGGGGGAGGGAGGAGAAGGGGGAGAAGGGAAGGGGAAGGAAAGGGTAGGGGAAGAGAGTTGGAGAGGGAGAAATATACTGCACACATATATTTTGGTGGGGGGGGGGGGGGCTTTAACAGTCCCCTCCATTTTGGAGAAGGGAGGGATGAGGGAACGAGGGCAAATTTACCTGTGCAAAGAGTCCTTTAACCTCAGCGTTGCTCAGATAAAAAAGGAAATTGCAATACCCTCTGCGACCACCCCAGGTGGTGCTACAAGGTAAACATTTACATAGATAATTTATGTTCCCCCTCCCCCCAAACCGCTGCGTTAGGCCGCGGCCACAAAGCACATGTTACCCCCCCCCCCACCCCCACCCCTCGTGCATAAGGAACAAAGGCAGACAGACAACTACAAAGAGACAATGGTGTGTGTGTGTGTGTGTGTGTGTGTGTGTGTGTGTGTGTCTGTGTGTATATATATATATATACAGTAACAGGAAAAAGTAAGTACACCCCATGTAAAGTTTTGACTTTTTCAACGTATTTCAGCATACAGCTATTTGATCTTCATTTCAACTATATTGATCGATAAAGGTGATATAATATAACAAATATCATGAAACATTTACATTTTGTAGTCCATTGTATAATTTAAATAAACATAAATGCAAATTTCGCATGTGGAAAAAGTAAATACACCCCTACATTTATCACTACTTCAAATACCTAAAATTAGAAACAGGTGCACCATCTCAGGTGCAAATGATTAGAGCATCGTTAGAGAGGATCTTGGAGGAACCTGTCTTATTTAAACCTCAGACATTCAGTTTGGTTTGCTCTTTGTTGTTGAAGTGGGCGGCCTCACCATGCCTAGATCAAAAGAGCTCTCTGAGGCCTTCAGAAAGACGGTTATAGATGCCGATGAGTCTGGGAAGGGATTTAAAAAGATCTCCAAACAATTTGAAATCGATCATTCGACTGTCCGGAAGATCATCTACAAGTGGAGAAGATGCCAAACAACTGCCAACTTGTTCAGGCAAGGCCGCCCCAGCAAGCTCAGCCCGAGAGCAGTCTCTAAGAACCCCAGAATGTCATCACGGGACCTACAGGTAGCTCTTGCCAGTGTTGATGTCAAAGTGCACGAGTCTACCATTAAAAAGAGGCTGCAGAAATTTGATCTACATGGGAGGTGTGCCAGGAGGAAACCTTTGTTGTCCAGAACGAACATCAGGGCAAGACTAAAGTTTGCCAATGAACACCTATGCAAAGACCAGCACTTCTGGAACAATGTGCTCTGGACAGATGAGTCAAAGGTAGAGCTATTTGGCCACAGTACCAGAAGACATGTTTGGTGAAAACCAAAGACAACATTTGACCACAAGAACCTGATACCAACTGTAAAGCATGGTGGTGGAAATATTATGGTTTGGGGCAGCTTTGCTGCATCAGGGCCTGTGCAGCTCACCATCATTGAATCCACGATGAATTATTAATTGTACCAGAGGTTGCTTGAGGATAATGTGAGGCCATCTGTCGGAAAGTTGAAGCCCAACCGTAGGTGGACCTTGCAACATGACAATGACCCGAAACATACCAGTAAATCCACCAAGGAATGGCTGAAAAGAAAGAAATGGAGGGTTCTGGAATGGCCAAGTCAAAGCCCGGATCTTAATCCCATCGAGATGTTGTGGGGGGATTTGAAACGAGCTGTGCATTCAGGAAACCCCTCAAACATCGCACATCTGAAAGAATCCTGCATGGAGGAGTGGGCAAAAATTTATCCCAGTCGATGTCAGAGACTGGTAGACAGTTATAAGAAATGCCAACTTGAGGTTGTTTCTGCCAAAGGGGGCAATACCACCTATTAGAGCCAAGGGTGTACTTACTTTTTCCACATGCGAAATTTACATTTATGTCTATTTAAATTATACAATGGACTACAAAATGTAAATGTTTCATGATATTTGTTATATTATATCACCTTTATTTTTCAATATTGTTGAAATGAAGATCAAATAGCTGTATGTTGAAATATGTTGAAAAAGTCAAAACTTTACATGGGGTGTACTTACTTTTTCACGTGATTGTATATATATATATATATATATATATATATATATATATATATATATATATATATATATATATATATATATATATATATATATATATATATATATGCATATATATATATATATATATATTTTTCGTTCTCCAACCTATAGCTTTGTCTTTAAAAAAAAAACTCAACGTTTCAACTCAACTCAACGGTTGGGATATAATTCCCAACCGCCGTTCATTACTTGATATATATATATATATATATTTTTTTTTTTTTGGGGGGGGGGGGGTGGGGCTAGCCCCGCCAAACCTCCTGTGGAACGATTTAGGGTCCCAGCGGATGTTCTAATGTAGGTAGGAGGTTTTTAAAATTCCTCAATAAAATTATGATTTTGAAAATAACTCGATACGAACCTGCCGCGAATCCGGATGTGGGCAGATGACGGTAATGAGCGGGTTTGATAATATCCCAATACAACTGTCATTTAAAACAGTATTTTGTTCAAGTATCAATTTATGATTGGAATTACGTTTGGAATTGAGTAAATATAATTACGATTTTGAATTCGTAATTGTATTCACCCAACCGTGCGGAAATACTTCACATCCAGATTAAAATATTTGTTTATGTCACGAATGTTGGTAAAAGTTTATTTTTTATATCAATGCTATTTATTTTGTGATTGGAGTTATGCTGTTTGGAATAAAAATAG
The DNA here is from genome assembly GCF_964187855.1 of Myxine glutinosa. NCBI lineage: Eukaryota > Metazoa > Chordata > Myxini > Myxiniformes > Myxinidae > Myxine > Myxine glutinosa. Next base: position 287,103,380 of record NC_136261.1, on the reverse strand, counting down.
AGTTATTGAGTTCAAGTGAATTGACGAAATGCCGTGATGATGGAATCTCCCGCGATGAAGCTAACTCCAAGGGCCTCTCACTCACTCACCGCAGGCAGGTTGGTGGTCTTTCTGTCTTCTACCGACTCCCCTCTGGCCTTGCCCCCACAGCTCTCTCTCGGCTCTGTCCCGCAAATATTCCTACAGGTCGCACAAGATCTGCCTGCAACCCTCTTATGGTTAAACTGCCAAAATCAAGACTCTCTGCTCACCTTCCCTCCTTCATTCCTCTTTTCTCCCACCTCTGGAACAAACTCCCTCACTCTCTTCAATCCCACTCCACCCTCCAGGTCTTTAAAACTGCTGTTCACCACCATCTCTTATCTTCCCCCATCCAAAACCTTGATCTTTTCTACCCCCGCTAATTTCACCCCAACTCCACTTTTTTGAAATACCAACTTCTGTCCTGGAAGTCCTTGGTGTCCTTGTGTTTTATACTTCTCCCTCCCCCCCCCCTTCCCACGCCTCCTCCCCCCAAGCCCTCTCCCTTCCACACATCTCCCTGCTCTCAAATGTTGGGTTTGTGTGCTTCCCCTCTCTCCCCATCTTGTCTTCCGCTCCCTCTTTTTATATATTTTGTTTGTCTGGTTGATTTGTTTGTGAAGTTAATGTTAGCTCTTTCACGAGCCTCGATTCAGTATACAAAAAAAAAGAAAAAAGAAGAAGAAAAAAAAAAGGTTTCTTTGTTCTAAGCGAGACATTCGCGGATTTGCCATATGCAGATTCGCCATTGACTGGGTATAGAACCATTCAAACGGGTAAGTTTTTCATGGAAGTCCTTTATGAACCTGCTGTCCGTGCTTCATGTTCGACTGCAGGTGGCACAGGAATGTGGAATTTATTGTTTCAATTCGTCGTTTTTTTTTACCTAAGTCTTTCACGAACCTGCTGTCCATGTCTGACGTGCTACTGAAGGTGCCACAGGAATGTGGAATTTCTTGGTTTCATGCTTTAGCATTCACCGTTTCTGCATTGTCTGTTTGCTCATGGCCTTCCACCCGTGCATAGCACGGGTACCTCGCTAGTATATATATATATATATATATATATATATATATATATATACACATCAATTGACATGTGAAAATCTTAGAATTAATTGATATCTGACTTAATGGCGGTGGTAGAAGCCTGTACTATTTGCATAGAGTCGGTAAGACGAGCAGTTAAGACGAGTCTAAAACATTTCCATGTCAAGGACCCTTGCTTGGGTCCTGGGCAGGTCACCGCTCCGTCGTCCATATGGTGCTGAATTTTCCGCTAAGGAGCTACTGGGACTGGAACCGACAAGTGAGGGTAATGTAAGAAGGATTTACCCACTCCACCAGGCCAAAGCACTCCACTACAGTACAGCAGTTTGAGTTAACAACTTGGTGTTAGAACAAAGGATATATGGTTTGCACCTGCTTTAATTCAGCAATTCCCTTTCGGAGGCACATATGTGACAATCTAAATGCTTCTAATTTGTACCTGACAGCAAGGGAAACGATCCACAAAGATCTTTAAATAAGAATTGTGCACTTGAGTGACTGAAACGTCTCTTTGGATGAATTGAACATAGTTCCATCACAAAGTGCCTTTTCAGACTTGGCAATTTAGTCTGTTTTTCAGATGTATAATTAAGGTATATTTTAGAATATGCATCATAAGATATTTTATAACTGTGGCCTTTAGACTGAAATGTGCTTTATTCAAGCCTATAAATATTCCTGACGTTTCATACTAAAAGAAGTGTTTTCAAATTGACTTTTGTTATGCAGCTATAATTTTATTAATCATTCCCTTCTGGATTGGTGAATAATGTAAGGGAGGAATTTATGTCTTGCTCTGAGAAACCATACATTTTACATTTTTTAAACTACAAAACAATGATTGAATTAAAGAATGTCGTTTTTTAAATCAACTGATTTTGAACGACCACCTTTATCTTTATCGTATTCTTGGACAATAAAAATAAAATATAATATCGATTATTTGAAAGTGAGGATAGAGAACAATGACATTGAACAATGACTAAAATACTTGAAAACAAGTGAATGATCAAATCACATCTTACAAGATGCAGGTCTAACTGTAATTTGGATTGCAAATTATGCATGTTATTTTGAAAGAGGGATTGAAAAGGGGGCTCACAATGGAGGTAACCAGAAATTCAAATGGGAATTTTCACAGTATCGCTGTCATCGCAGGAAGAAAAGATACCTCTTCAGATCAGGGGAAGGCAATGATTAGAGGGAATTGTGCTGTGGATGAGCAGATGTTAAATGGCTCAGCAATAATTGACCAATTTAATGACCAATGGCCATCTTGTTCATCATGAACCATTGCATACACTGCAGTCTGCAAAATAGGACATTTGCTAGCACTGCTGCCATCTGCATCCTACTCGTGATTACTGTAAGGCCAAGGAGGATGGTCATGTGGTGGAAAGGTCATGAGGATTTAATGGTTGACGAATGGGTTCACACTGATTTGTCGCAATTTAAAAGTGAAAAAGTTGGTAATAAATCAATAACATTACGGAGAGTTCCTGTGTTTATTCTAGTATTGGTTTTGTGCAAATTGTATTTGGCATAGCCTTCATTTGTAATTTACTCTGAAGATCCCTTACATATCTGGGTATCACTGCAGGCCTAGTGCGTCCCACGACTTCAATCCAAATTTGATGGAAATTGACTTTTCTCCATAGGAGGGATGCTTCTGAAACATTAGCACCATACATCATGCTAAATGCTCATGCATGTTGGAATCGAGGAGAAATATATTTACTTTCAACGTCTTCCTTTGACACACCAATCACAAGGCCTTAACGTAATTTAACATCTGTTAGAAAAGCTTGGTAGTGGCTTAACGGTTAAGGGGGCTGCCTTAAGATATTAGGGTCTTGAGTTTGAGCCCCTGTCATATCGTTAAGTAACCCAAGGTCGTTTGACTCAGCCTGTCATCCTTACGAGGTCAGAAAAATGAGTACCAGCTCACCGGAAACAGAGGGCACTGCATCAGTGGCACACTGGCACAGCCATGCTCCAAGCAATGATGCAACTCGCAGTCATAGCTGCATCCTTCCTATAATTCACGGACTGATGTTTGTGTGCTTGTTTGTTGCGCTACTCCTCCTACAGTTCTGGCCCGATTACATCCAGACTGCTGAATAGCATCAGCATGACACCAATTAGTGTTTTGGGGTGATTTTATCTTTGCAGGTGGTCTTTGGGGGAAGGGAGATGCAAATTCTCGATGTAAATGTGTATCGGGTAGCGCTACCTCCAGATGGGAGAGGGTATTACAAGTCCCCACCCATTACAGTGCTGTATTTCTGTCCCTGCATTCTCCAGTGCAGTGCGTTGTTTAGAATTATAGGCAGTAGGCGTGTTTTTTCTTCATGCATGTAACCCAGGTTATTTTTTTTGGGAGCGATTGAGCAAGCTGTCAGCCTATACACCTCTCATACAAAGGTATGTGTCAGAAGAACATGTTGCATGCTTAGAACAAGATCGCCTGTAGGGTGGGTACTCTGCTCGTATGAAAAATAATAATCTGTTACATCAGTTATCATGTGCTGTAAAAGAATGCATACAATTCTCTGCTGTAACTCTGTACAAAGTTTTGACATGATGTTGCTCTGGAAATTAAAAATTACAGCACAAATCATCAACATTTTTGAGATGTACAAGAGATTCTTGCTGCCAGTAAAGCCATAAAGTAAAGAATCTACCAATTGCATGTTTTATTTTTTGCCCAAACTATATCTATAATATAAGAGAGATGTTTGTCTATCTGTCTGTGTGTCACAATTTTTCTCAGAGATGGCCAAACAGATCTTTGGCAAACTTGTCAGTGGTGCATCAGTGAGTGCTGGGGAGTGTTTTTTGTACACTGCCCCCTTACCTATTCAATCTCCGGGTGCTGCGTGACGTCATTGCCGGGCACCGAAGGGAGCTCTGCAATGACGCGCGCTGAAAGGGCGATATCTCAGCCATCCGTGCCTGGCGATATATCAGCCATCCTTTGATCTAGGAAGCTGACATTTCGGCACAATAGTGAGCAAGTGCTTTGGCAAAATGGTATTTTTTGTTTTTTGATTAATCAATTAATTGATTAGTTACTTAATTATTATCGATTAATTAAGTACTTATTTATTTCCTTTCTCTTCTGGGCATTATCTCAGGCACCTTTTGAGCTAGGAAGCTGATATTTGGACACGACAATGACCAAGTGATGTGGCTGTAAAGGCTATTTTTGATTTATTGATAAATCAATTAATCGATTAATTATTTGATTAATGACTTGATTAATTATTTTTTTAAGTTACAGATTCGGATCAAATGGTGGTGGTTTAGGTATTCCATTAGCCAATTGATTGATTAATTATTTAATGATTATTATTTATTTATTTTAATTATTAGTAATTTATTTATTTTCTTTCTCATCTGGGTAATATCTCAGGCACCTTTTGAGCTAAGGAAGCTGATATTTGGACACGACAGTGACAAAGTGATGTGGCTATAAAGGGTGTTTTTGAAATATTGATAATCAATTAACTATTTATTGATTAATCAATTAATCGATTAATTTATTAATTGTTTTCGATTAATTGATTATTTAATTCATGTTCAAAATGTTACAGTTTCGGATGAAGCACTGGTGGTTTAGGTATGCTATTAGCCAATTGATTAAGAAATTAATTATTTTACGATATTTAATTATTTTAATTATTCAAATAATCAATCAATTATTGTACAACTCTCCCTCCCAATACCGTCTCTATGTTCTGCACGGCGGCATCATCAGGCACCGAAGGTGCTCCAGCAATTCTGCACGCTGTAGGATATGTTATTAATTTATTTGGCATGGGGGCGATGTACTTTGAATGTATCTGTACTTGGTTTTTTGTTTTGTTTTGTTTTTTCTTTTTTAAAAGCTTGATTTTGATTTTTTGAAAGCTGATTTTTTTTCTTCCTTTTTTTGTCTTAAATTGCTTTATTGTGCCTAAGCCTTTGTAGCTATGTGAAAGGTAATATTAAATTATCACTGTGCCCATTATTTAGCGGGTGTTGGGAAGTTTTTTAGGCCCCCCACTAAAAATAGAAAAAAAACTAAATTTGATTTCTTCAAAATGCCAACAGAATTCGAACAGCACTGGGCAACGCCGGGTACCGCTGCTCGTGTGTGATAAACTCCATTATGGATCCTTCCATGACTTACAAAACAGCAGAATCGTCATCACTAAAGTTTCAGAATGTTTTTGTTGCTCTATATAATGTACAATAAACACGTTGGCAAAAACAAATATTTTGAACATTTACAGACAACAGCATTAACATTGCTCTGGCCATGTTCCCAGGTCATCCAACAAGAGACTTCTGCACTGAATAGAAAATTTATTTGCAAAAAATAATAAGGCAGAAAAAGCGTGAGATTTGCAAATTATACCCCGAGTCAGGTGCACTATTGTGTGCAAAGGAGGGCTGAGTGCACCCGTTTTGGTGGATGCTCTAAATTGCACAGAAAGTGCAGGTTAGGGCGGACAGGGTAAAGGCCCCCTGATGTAGTGGAGGGTTTGTGGGTGGTGGAAATGATTGCTGCCTTGACCAAGGCCTCGGATAATTACTGTTCAACCCCTTGTTGGGACTGCCTGGCTGCTGTCATGACTATATGACATGCTGAAATGGGCTAAAGAACACCTACCATCCACCCACAATGCAGTTATTTTCTCATGGAGCTATAAAAAAATGTTTTTTGTAGCATTTGCAAGATTATACTTAACAATGTAGCATGTAGAGTCATACTGTGTTCTAGTCCCATTTAGGGAAAGCACATTTATACAGACATGACCAGATGTTGCACAATCCACATTATTTAACATTGCACGCGCATTTCATTGCTTTTTAAGCAATTAGATTTTTAAATTTAATTTACCTTTGAAGCTATTTATTTATTTATTTTTAAGCATGTAAATTTTTTTAACAATAAAATTAAGCATTTTAATTTTTTTCATATCTTTTTCATTGCATTCTTTCAATATAATAAGTTCATATAATTATTAATAAAAAGTTCTCACTAATTATATATCTTTACATATTGAAAGACAAAAAGCCTTGGCATGTTTTGCACTATGGTGCAGCACATCTCATCCGGAGAACATTTTGAATGCCCCTCATATTATTAAATGTATCAGGTGTTCGGTTGATTTGATACTTCACTTAGAGGAGTTTATTGCAATAGGCAGAATCAAATTAATTGTTCTATCAAAGCTTCTTTCTTCTTTGAGTGTCCCAGTCAAACCATCCAGAATTGAGCACTGTAGAGATGGCAAATGGTACAATAAGAAGGATGCAGTGTAAAATGTCTTTACCGGGTAGCCTATTTGCATCGTTTTTCATAAAGTACTTGAGGTCATTTTTATGCCTCCGCCGACAGTCGTTGGAAGCATTATGTTTTCGGGTTGTCCGTACGTTCGTCCGTACGTCCGTACGGGCTAAACCTCGTTTTTCTCACAACAATATGTCCGATTGAGACAAAACTTTCAGGGTAGGAGTGACACCCATGCAGAATGTTTTTTTGATAATTGTGACGTCACAGGTCACGTGGTATGGCAGCCATATTGGATTAAAAGCGAATAATAAAAAAATTATTTCTCGGAAACCGCTGAATGGACAAATTTGAAACTTGGCACATTGACAAGTACTCCCAATGGGGAACAAAAGCATGATAATAATGACATCATAGGTGAAGTGGTATACCAGCCAAAAATGTTTTAATCGACTTCCTTATCCTACAAATCTGAAATTGCATGCACATGATCTATGACCCATTTGTTTTGAAATATTAAACTTATGACATCATAGGTCACATGGTTTGGCAGCCATATTGGATTGAAGGAAAATATGAAATAATTATATCTGAAACCGCTCACCCTATTGATGCAAAATTTTACAAACTAGCAACGCGCCCTATGGGCGGGGCTTCAATTGGGAAGCCCAAATGAAAAGGCAAAATATCAGAAATTGAAGGCTTTTTTAAAAAACGATTCATATAAACATCCGTTGAATCATATCACACACAAATCATCAAACTCTAAACAGTACATGGCGCCCATTTTGAAAAAAGATTGAATTCTGCAAAACGGAAGTGGCCGCTAAATGTCTTTCTCAGTCGCACGTTTATCTGTGAAGAGTGCGTGCCGAATCTGTGACACAGAAGCGGCCGCTACACCTGTTTCTCAGTCGCTTTGCACACGCTGCCATGTTACTTCGGAGCCGCACGTTTATATAGGAAGAGTTCATCAGGAGTCGATCTACTCTCTCCTGGTACGTAGAATTTCAACAAAAGTCACATCACTGTTCATATCGGTAAATATTATTCCATCGTGTTTGGAAAAACTGGAAAATTGGAAAACTTGGAAAACTTGGAAAAACAATATAGCCTATTTTACTCCAGTGGGTCCGAGGATTACCCACCCAAAATATCGTTGCGATCGGATTTTTGCGGTACCTTCGAACGGACGGACGGACGGACATTTGGTGAATTTTAGTAAGATATCTAACAGCACTGCTGCACATAGTTTGAAAATTATGATGTCATAGGTCACGTGATTTGGCAGCCATCTTGGATAGAAAAACAAACCTTATCTGATCAACACGAAACTTCACAAATGTGATCCCCTACCCATACATATGCAGAGTGATGGCATCCACCCGTTGTGGGAATATGCGGAGGCATAATGGTGACACAGTCGCATTGTTCTATTTTTTATAAAGTAGGTGCACTGTTCATCGGATGCCGAAATATGCCGGAGTCCCATCTGCTAAAGTTTGCTGGTGGATTTTATATAACCCATGGTGTGCTGTCGCATTCGGTGCAGGAGTCCTGACTAAATAAAAAATTTCCCAACAACACGTTCACAATGATCACATCAATATAGTGATATCTTAATGCTATCTGTACATACATAGTTTATTTGGGTGCAGAGAAATTTTGGGACACGGGCTTGGATATTTTCATAGCTACCTCCATCAACGAAGATGGATGGAGCTTTTATTTTAAGGCTTTGTCTGTCTGTTTGCCTGTCTGTGAGCAGTATATTTCAAAAAGTTATTGATGGATTCAGACTAAATTTGGTGGAAAGGTTGGGTGTGTGACAAGGACAATTAATTCAATTTTGATGAAGATCTGGATCTGGATCCAGATACAATATTTTTTTTAATTTTGAAAGTGTTCTTTCATCATTTGGAGATAGGGCTAAAAACGATATGTCGCATGGTATATCAAAAAGCCATGGAAGGATTATGACAAAATGTGGTGGTTGTGTTGGTTAGGTGACAAGAGTAAGCTAATTAGATTTGGTGCAGGTCCAGTTGCAGATCTGGCCTATCAGTGGGATACAAAACGGAAACTGTTCAGGCTGGCAGAGATGTGCACTCTACCAAGTGCCGTCCTAGTTACCCTCACCAGAGGAGAGGGTATTGCATTTGAGTCCGTTTGTCTGTCTGTCTGTTTGTCTGTCTGTCTGTTTGTCCACACAGAATAAATATGATTTTCTCTGCAACCGTTGGTCTGATTGACAAGAAATTTTCACCATAGGTGCACCTCCACCTGTAGAATTTTTAATGATAATTATAACGTCATATGTTACGTGGTATGGGCGCCATCTTTGAAAAAACCGAAAAAATGTGCACCTCCATCTCCAAAAGCACTGCATAGAAAAAATTGAGACATGGCTCATTGTAAAGAACTCTCGATGGGGAATAACATTTGTTAATGATGATGTCATAGGTGCCTCCATTATGACGTCATAATTCGACAAGTACAAAACTTCATCCGATGAAGATGAAATTTCTTGAGCATCATCTAGAGATAAATTGGTAGAGAAAAACAAATAATAATATGTCGTCGGTCACGTGGTTCGCCACTATATTTGTTTTAATACAAAAGCCTTAAAATTACTGAAAACATCCTGGTGAGGGTCTGCAATCTCTAATTGTTCTCTTTCTCTTTCTTCTCTCAAATCTCTTTCTTGTTTGTAAATGTGATACTGCCTGGTATTCTTTGAATGGTCCAATAACATCTTCTCTTCCCATGCCAGAATAACATCAAATTCAGTCCTTTCGGTGCCGGGGGCATTGGAAGGCAAGGTCGTTTGCCTGGGCCAAATCTTCAGAGGTGGTAGTGTGGGCAGTAGGAGGCAGATTAGCAGGTGGTCCATGGTCATCCTTTCCCACAGTCACAGGTGTCCGGGCCTTGTGCAGATCCCCATTTTACCATGCTGGCCTGTCTACTTTGCTAATCATGCGATTTAGTGACTTTCATGTGGTTCAGCCACTTGGGGCTCTACCTGTGTATTCTTCTGCTGTGGTGTGAGAGGGGGGGATGTTGAGCCTCTCGGTGTTTTCCGGCTCGTTCGGTCACTCTTGACCCATCTTTGTGTGAGTGTTGTTTGGGGTTGTTTCAAGTGGCTGTGTAGAGGAGCAGAAACGTCTTCTGGCATACAGTCGACGAGAGATCAGTTTGTGGCAATTGAGGAGGTGTCTGTTGTCATCATTCTGCCAATTTCCCCAAAAATTTTCAATGACATCAAAATAAAGTCAAAAGTCTGCATTGTAGAGAGATGATTTAGAACTTTCCCACCAATTTCGACAATAATATTAGTGGTCATATTTGCCATCAAGTAATCATCTCATTCCCTTTGGTAGTGCTCCAGGATATCTGTTGCAATGGCAACACAAGTGGCGTTTTGATCAAACGTGAGGTCCTTTGAACTAAACTTGCACCAACCTTATTTAATTTCAAGTAAGCATGAATGCTTATTTCCACACTTCCAACACTGACAGACAATTCCTCTGTAAACTTCCACAATTCCTTTCCTCTGTAAGCCCTCTCCCTCCCACAGATCTCCTGATGTCCTTGCTCTCAAATATTGTACTTGTGTGCTTCCCTCTCTCTCCCCATATTGTCTTCCGCTCCCTTTATCATGTTTTACGTCTCAGTTTGTCTTTTTGTGATTAATGTTAGCTCTTACACGAGCCTCGATCTTGTATTAAAAAAAAAACTTTATGTGTAGGAATGTTCATGTTCAACACACGTGAGTTGTTCTCGAGTGTAAGATGGTTTGTTATTGAGTGTCAACAGTTGGTTGTGTGTGGGAATTTTTAATTTTCTCACAAATTCAGTGCCATTTTTGAACCAATCTGCACTATATAAAGACAAGTGAATGAAAGGTATGCATTGCTAAATTGTGCAGACAGTCTCCAAATAATTTCAGCTGGTTTATGTTCTTCACAATGCAGTTTGATGCAGTCCAAATTACACATGACATTGTTGACTGCCATATTGGTTTTGCCAAGAATGCTTTGATCAGCATTGATGCAATTTCCTTTATAACTTACTCAGATTATATTATATCATTGCACAAAATTTTAGCACTGAACTGTAATTTATACCTGTAGTAAAGGGTGGCCTGAAAGTCGCTTTACTCCTGCTAAATGTCCCGCACCTTCCGTGGTGTGGTGGTGCATTAAATGGTGCAAGGAGAATGATGGAGAGTATACAGATGCAATGACTGATTAATTACTGCAAGTACTGCACAATAACACCTCCATATTAAAAAAGTTTAATAATTAATGATTTACTGGGGAAGGGTTGAGGGACTTTCAGGCTGTCCGACACAATAAATAAAGTCCCAACACACCTTGAACCACTCTTGTAATTGATGTTGCATAGCCTCATTAGAATGCAGCTTTATTTGGTCTTTGGAGATGTGAGACCCAAGACTCGTACTGCATGCTATCTATCTTGCTCGCACTCGGCATTCATCTTGTCCAAATGTAAAGGTGATGAACAATGCCTTAAATGCGATGGCAAACGCACCTTAAAATATCCGAACCACTACCACATGTGATTACGAGCTGCTAAGCAGATATGAAAATATGGTGGTTATGGTTGATTACAGCTAATCTAAATCGTTTTGCTGGAGGAACATGTCCAAGGAAAAGTTAACAGACCAAAACTTAAATTGATTATCAGGCATAAGTGAGATAAATAACAGATGGGATCTAAAACTGGCTAATGCATTCTATGACCTCATTTAATATCGAGAGAATTTATTTGCATGATAATTGAGAGGATCAAATTGATTTCCTTACTTAGAATACGGTATTTGTCACAGTTACTACATTTTTGTCATTTGTCTCTTGATGTCATTGAAATTAATGTACAAGTACACCGGTGTCCTCATGTCACACAGGACTATGAAGCTGATATCAATGTAAAATAAGAATAACTAGAACGCCACTCAGTAGAGCGCATACTCCCGCCGTGGGTTTAGTTGGAATAATACGTTTTGTTTAACATCCCCTCTCCCCAAAACAATAAATGAAAAAGAAAGTAGGCCCTAACTGTCGGAGAATTTATTTTGATATATCTCGGAATTAGAGGAGGAAAACATCATTTAAGAATAAGAATGAAAGCTTTAATGCAGTAAAACAGAAAAAATCTTTCCCAAAAAAATTCCCATAAAAAATTCCTGGATCCAGAATAATATCCTGAGCTTCACCAAAAACTAATCAATCCTTCCTTATCCCAAGGGCAATCATCCCACCAACTTTCATCCAAATCCGTTCCGAACTTTTCCAGATATCTTGTTCACAAACACACGAACACACGAACATACGAACACACACACACACGGACGGACACGATCGAATGCATTACTCTCTGGCGGGAGTAAAAATCCATACTCGAGGGAAATTATTCAATTGGATTTTTTTAGGAGAATGTGATTACTGATGAGGTAAGCCATGCTTGCCTAGTGCAATGACCCCTCATGGTTTAAGTCCTGTGAATGAATGAATGATCGTTTTAAGGCCATTTCCCCCCGCTAGAGTGGGGGTTATCGTTGCGGGTCCCATGACAATCATGGTTCCCTGTTTGAGGCAATGTTTTTCTGGCCCGATGCCCTTCCTGACGCCAACCCTTAGTTGGGCGGGGCACGACCATCTTCAAGCTGCTTTCCTGCGAAGATGAGGCGCTGCTGATCTGGAGGAAGTCCTTCCTTGTCTTGGATCTTGGCCTTTACATTCTCAATGGTATCACTTGGCTCAACTTCGAGGGTGATCGTCTTCCCAGTGGGGGTCTTCACAAAGATCTGCATTTTGCCCACACGAGCCACCAACCAGTGTTTAAGTCCAGTAATTCAACAAAATTACAATTTGTAATCAGATTCCTAATCATCAGGACTGAAGTCAGGACGTAGAAGCATAAGACCAGTACATTATCTTCCGAACTATAGTCTTTCCCAAAATCTAGATGTTAGGGTGTGAAGATGGGAGTTGGAGCAAGTAGCACTTTGCTGCCAAAGTTCAAGTATACATTTTAATAAAATAATCACTTTAACGATCGTTAAAAACAAAAACCGGAAGTTTATCACGACTAAAGCAGTCTTATACATCACCCTCTATAACACATCCAGTACTGCAAAACTGGAGGTTCTTGAAAGGATTAAGAAGGCGATGTGTGTCCTCCAGTGTTCAAGTATATAATTCAATTTAAAGAAGCTATTCGGAGTAGAGATCCACCTCCAGCCAACTTGACACAACTGTATGAAGCAATGCAGTCAACATGGGCCAACATCCCTGTGGAACACTTTTGACACCTTGTAGAGTACTGCGCTACAAGCTGCTCTCCAAGCTATGAATTGAGGCTGCTCTGAGGGCAAAGGGGGTGTAACTCAATATTAGGAAGGTGTTACTAATGTTTTGTACATTGAGTGTATATACTGTGCATTCAGAAAGTATTCAGAACCCTTCACTTTTTTCACATTTTGTTATGTTGCAGCCTTATGATGAAATCGTTTAAATTCATTTTTTCCCTCATCATTCTTCACTCAATACCCCATAATGACAAAGAGAAAACAGGATTTTAGAAAGTTTTGCAAATTTATTAAAAAGAAAAAACTGATATATCACATTTACATAAGTAAGTATTCAGACCCTTTGCGATGACACTTGAAATTGAGGTCAGGTGCTTCCCATTTCTCTTGATCATCGTTGAGATGTTTCTACACCTTGATTGGAGTCCACCTGTGGTAAATTCAATTGATTGGACATGATTTGGAAAGGCACACACCTGTCTGTATGAGGTCTCACCGCTGAAAATGAATATCAAAGCAAAAACCAAGCCATGAGGTCGAAGGAACTGCCTGCAGAGCTCAGAGACAGGATTGTGTCGAGGCACAGATCTGGGGAAGCCCACAAAAAAAATTCTGCTGCATTGAAGGTTCCCAAGAGCACAGTGGCCTCCATAATTCTTAAATGGAAGAAGTTTGGAACAACCAGGACTCTTTCTAGAGCTGGCCGCCCAGCCAAACTGAGCAATCTGGGGAGAAGGCCCTTGGTAAGAGAGGTGACCAAGAACCCGATGGTCACTCTGGCTGAGCTCTAAAGATCCTGTGTGGATGTGGGAGAAACTTCCAGAAGGACAACCATCACTGCAACACTCCACCGATCTGGGCTTTATTGCAGAGTGGCCAGACGGAAGTCAAACAATTCAATCTTGGTTTCATCAGACCTCAGAATATTGTTTCTCACAGTCTGAGAGTCCTTTAGGTGCTTTTTTGCAAACTCCAAGCGGGCTTTCATGTGTCTTTCACTGAGGAGAGGCATATATATATATATATATATATATATATATATATATATATATATATATATATATATATATATATATATATATATATATATATATATATATATATATAATAAAATATACACGGGGTGAGTCAAAAGTAGCGCCGATTTCTGTTGATATATATATATATATATATATATATATGTATATGTATATATATATATGTATATATATATATATATATATATATATATATATATATATATATATATATATATATAGTGTTATGGATCTCCGACGTCGGCTCTCCCCTTATCAAGGGGGGGTTAATCCCCTTGTCCTCTTGTCTGGCCGACGCGAGTCCTGGAAGTTATAGCGTCCTTCCCGGCGCGGCGTTAGGTAGGGTTTGTTCGGCCTAGGGGTTCGCTACTACCTAATTACTAACGCTGACCGGAAACGAGGGAATAACTCCTGCTCGAATCACGGATATGGATGGAAAATGCCGAGCGGATAGTAATCCGCGATCCGAGCTGTAAACAATGTGACTAAACCAGATTGTAGCGGTTCTGAATCATGCCACGCCTACTCAATTAGAGAAAAGACTGATGCGATTGGATAAGAGGAAACCAGAAAGAACAGGGTATTTTATTAACAAATATACAGAAAGAATAGGAAACGAAAGAAATGTACAAGATAGAAAGAGGAAGGAGAAGCACACAGGGCAGTCTTAAGTACAGGCGTAACTTATTCCCTGGACAAATGGGCCCGTCTCACACACACAGACACTCACGTGGGGATTGCAGATGGTAGGTTGGAAGGTCACCAGCGCGTCCAGGCTCCAGTCCGGTTCCGGCCCAGGCCATGGAAAACCCGGCAGGCAGCGCTTCACAGGGTAACGCGAACGGACAATTATATCACAGGGGGAAGGCTGGTACCCTGGCGGCGTACGTAATAGTTGCACACTCGCGCCAAACGCCCCCTCTCCAATGTCCTATATGCAAGCGCCAATTGTGTGAGTCCTTTCAACCACAATCAAGCGCATTCGTCCTCGCAGTGCTGTTACCAGTGCGCTCTCCCAACAAGTCCTGACAGCACACGCTTTCCGCTATAGGTTCTCCAAAATCACAGTAGTCCGTTTACCAAGCGCTCTCGCAATAAGTCCTGTAAAAGGGCTTTGTGCGCTCACTTTTACAAGACAGCCAGCGATCGCTCCGCCAGCCCAAAAGCCACGCCTATCAGGCGATGTCACTCCAGCCCTGGTTGGCTGGTTCTGCTTACCGGCCCCGCCCTGATGGCTGGGTGATGTGGCCACACCTTCTCCCTGGCACTCCGCCCACTTTTTCCGGGCCTCACCTCGTGGCTTATGGCGGCGTTTAGCGAGCTCACGCTCAAGGGCAGCGAACGCTGCTAACAAAGGCACGTAACAAATTGGGAAGGGCCATGGGGCACAGACTGGGGAGCGCGCTTAATGGCGTCACTTGGAGAGGCAGGCTGTCAAAATGGACGGAATGAACGAAAGGGGGCCTATTCTTATTTGATTGACACAGCGCAGATTCAACTATTGGAAAAATGGCCTTATCTAAACACATACTAATGAAATAACTGAAGTACTATGGTGACCTACATGTTGCTTGTGGCCTATCTATGGGGTGCATCCTTTAACCTTTAATGATGACATATTTACACAAGTGTGGGTTCTCAAAACCGCAACCCTGCACCCCTCCTTTTGCCAGGCTCAACCGAGCCGAAACATCAGGACTAGAGTCCCTGTGAGTCCCTGTATATAGAGAGTTGTGTCAACTCAAATTTGGACGCCATTTTGTGTCTAAGTGTGTCGGATTAGATATACATGTACATTCGCGATATGGGGTGATATATTCTAAACCTGCTAAAAAAATTTTTACTATACATATTTAGTCTTATTATTACATACAGGTGATATTTGTTTTGTCAAAATCTCAGCTATTGCCGTGAAAAAGAGCTGTGTGGTGATATTAAAAGTGGTATGGCAATGCATATTACAAGCCAACACTGCATATAAGAGCTAACATTATAAGTAAGACAAACTAATGCTGTCGTTCTCTGAATTTTAATAACTTTTAGAAAGGAGTGTGGGCATATCCAATATTTTTTAAAGGGTGCCGAGAGCAATTCCGGTGTAGGACTTCCAGCCGACATATAGTCTAACACACTTAAAACAAATTCTGTACGTGGTATTGCCATATTTCTATAGTGTACAACTTTAGTTTTATCGACATTTATATTCAATTTCCATTGTAATGATTTAACAAGCTGCAAGTCAGCTTCTGTCTCTGACATAAGGAAAACGTCATCGGCATCTAGTAAGATTGAAACGTTCATTTATTACTACACCCTTGCCCAGAACTCTGATGGATATTGCCTGATCGATTAATATGTTTCATAGCTGGCGACTTAATTAACACTTAATTTTCGACTGCGCCAAGCCGTAATTAAACAGAGAAAAAACTTTTTAAAATACCTGCAGTGTGCACGGTTCGTCTAGTCGAACAGATATGGAAAAGCACAGATAAGACGTCGTATTCACCATAACTTGTTTAATTTCACCAGGAACACGATGAGGCCAACACAGTAAACATTCAGTACAAAACTTGGTTCATACATTCAGTACAGAACATGATTCATACATTCAGACCGTAAGAAAACTCTGCCCGTAATACAACACTCTGACCAGACCAACACTTCATCCCACTACGTTCACTCCTCACTACTCCGTTCACTCCTCACAAGTGAGACTCATCACTACTCCGTTCACTCCTCACAAGTGAGACTCATCACTAGACACTACTCTGTTCACTACTCTCATATTGTATGTTTTGGGAACGATAGCTGTCACCAGGTAAAATATATAGGGATTGTCCAATGTGCAAAATCTTCCATCACTACAATTTGGCCATAAATCCCGGGGTGGGAAATATTTGAGCAAATATGCCACAAGACGCATGAGCACTGTACAAAGCAAACAATAACTCGTCAAATTTTGGACGTATGGATGACTGCACAACCCGCAAAAAAATTGAGCAGGCCCCCCCCTAAAATTGCTTTTATGATTGCCGATTAGGCTAAAGATTTTAAACCAAAAAAATAACTTGCCTCGGAATAAGTTTTGAATGGACGGACAGACAACTGAAAACAAAATGGACCATGGGTTTCCCACCCCTATAAAATCAAAATTAATTCCCTCTGAAAAAGTACAGTGACATTGCCCGCAGACTACCCAACCGCAGACCAGGCAATGTCACTGTACCGTGACATTTCATCAATCAATGACAATATGCGGTCCGCTAGGACTACCCGAAAAAAATTGAGCAGGGTTCTTCCCACGGAAATGCATTTTTGGTCAGCTCCTTGAAGATTATAAACAAACACAAATCACTTCCCTTTAAAAGGGTTTTCAACGGACAGACAACCAAAAAAAAACCGAGCAGATAGAATTGCTTTTGAACATCGATCATCAAGCGGCGTGAGCCTACCTGGCAGAGTCTCGAGGAGTCGATCGCTTTCCAGCTCTTTCGTCTGACTTTCGCTTCCCAAATTTGTCTTCTGACTTTATCACTTGGAAATCTATACATCTTATATTTCCCAGATTGGTTTGAACAACCAAAAGCAGAACAACCAGTCATTTTGTTTGGCAATAAACAACATTCCCGTACCAAGCTGACGTTCACGCACGGTGAAGTTAGACACAAAATGGCGCCACGAAATCACGTGACCAGAAATCTCGGGTCAGCGCATGGCGCAACTCTCTTTATACAGGGACTCTAATCAGGACTATCTTTTACATCTACATGTGACACTTAGGTGTGGTTGTCCTCTACTTTTAACCTACTACGCTGAGTGCGACAGTTTTAACACTAGATATGTCCCCCCTGCTGCGTTGTGTCCTACCCAACTGACTCACGCCCATAATTAACCAAATTACGGAATGGTTCTCAAACTAAACATTTAAGCCAGTGGGGAGCATTACTTACATGACACTACTATTTAATTATACTACAACCCAGGACCTGTCTTTTGTGGGAAAAAGAAGACTTTTTGAAAAGAGGAAATGCCATTGCAATGCACTGCACCGATACACCATACTCCCATATGTACAAAAATGCACCATAAAAAAATGCATGAAGAGCACCAGCATGAAAATGCACAAAAACAAACATTTTAAAATAATAAATGATGTCTTCTGGTGCTTCTCTGCTGGGCCGATGTATCTTGGCTGTCTTCTTGCTTGATGTTCTTTAATAAAAAGGGCACAAACCGCATCCGCTTTTTTAAATTTATGGCCAGCAAGACCAACTCAGGTGGTCCGACTGCTGGGCATTAATGCCACTTAAAACAGTGGTCCGCAAACCAGATACTGCTGGCAGCAATGGCCTGTCCCAGCAGAGGTGCCAGGCCACAGAACGTTTGGTCCAAAGGTGCCAGGCCACAGAACGTGTGGTCCATATGGTGTATCAGCGCAAGCAGGCATGCAGGCAGCAAGGGTGCAGGCAGCAAAAGTGCGGCCGCACAATTCAGGGCACATGCACACACCCCTCGCGCAAAAGACCATGGTCCATGAGTGGGGAGGCAGACAAAGCAGAGGTTAGCGGGGGGAAAGGGCACAAGGGTACACATCAATACAAGGTAATGCGACATGAAGGGCGCCGGAGAGCGAGCTGAGAAAAGCTCGTCCCTACTCGTACGTCACCCCCCATGTCAGCCTACACTACCCTTGCCCTTCCCCGTATTTACACAATTTACAAATCCGTCTCTACTGTCATGTCCCCCATATCTCCCCAAAACCGAATTCGTCCCCAATCCCTCCCAAGAAGGAAAGGATGGAATCAACACAATGTCAAACTCCGTCATGATGCGTCTTTAGCTTCCAAATCGTTTACAAAACCTGGTGTGGAGTTCCTATCACCTCGGTGAGTGATTGTGGATGGTGCGAAGAGATTCTCTCCTAACTATACTCTAATTGACATTAACACAGTTAAGATACCCGGGGTCTTGCCCTGCCAATCCATTGGCCATTTTTACTCTATGTGGTTCTAAAAACCAATTCCCATTGCCCATACTGTGGTGCTCTACCAATTTGGGGTCTCACTCCCCCAATTTTTCTATACTGTGCCCTCACACAATTTTGGGGCTGGGTCGTGTGGCTCTCCCAGCAGTTCTACTTACCTGCGCACCTCCGCCACTGAACGTCGCCACCCGAGCTTGCTTAGCTCCTCACACTACACTAACCGGGGAAGGCCCTCACTGGCACTTACCCCCTCTATGCCCACCTCGGCATCAGGCAACCCGGGTCCTTCCCATGGATCCTCGGGCCCCACTGTACTCTACACAACTCTACCTGGCTCCCAGAGCCTACCTGCGGCCTCACCTGGCCGACAGACTACCAGTGGCGGAGTGCTCATTTAAACATACGTACAAACAGGCTCACACGCCCAGCCATTCCACTTCACTTATGCACCCAACCAAGCACTTCTTTGCAACTACAAGCACCACAGATGTCAATATCCACCAAAATTTACCTACTCCCTCTACCTAACTTTAAACTACCCTCCCCGGGTATTCGTGAATGGGTCCATCCTTCCCCCATTCACTCCTTCGCACCATGCACTCCACACTACTCATTCCATACTACTCACTCCACACCATTTATTCCACACAACCATTCTCCACTTGCACACCCATGCAAGTCAATCACTTAACCCAATTACACACATCCTCAATACTCCACTCATACACTTTCACACACACACACATCCCTCTCGAGCATTGCCTCTCAATTCCTCATTTGCTCACCAGCACCACCAAGACTCTCACGCACACGGTGGTTCCCACAATTACACACACACATCCTTCACGAGCAACGCCTCTCAATTCCTCATTTCCGCCTAAACCTCAAGCTCATACACACAGCACCATCTGACTATCTATTTCTCCTAATACTAGTGCTTTCCCTGTCATCCCTTATACTAAACACATCCCTTGTCATTATCATCCATCTAATCTCTCTACGTCCCCACGACTTGAACAATGTCTCAACTTAAACCTCAAGTCTCCTAAAGTCATTTCTAGATTCATAACATTATCCTAGCCCACCCTGGCTAGTTCGCACTGCCAAACCCCATAATCCTATAGCTCCTCTGCCCCAAGGGATGTGGGGGATGGTAGAGCCACCATCCCCCTACATCGGGCATTATCTCCCACTATCACTCCCCAGTCCTCTCACACTATGAGCCCCCGTCATGTGAGGTACTGGGTCCTGCCTCGGCATCTAAAGCCGAGGCGATCCATGAGGGCACCTGCTCGCCGGTGTAAGGTCTTAACCGGTCGGCGTGGACGATCCGAGGGAGGGCTCATGGCCCCATTTTGATCTTAACGACCACGTCACAGACTTGCGACAGGAGGACCCCCGGGCCTTGCCAGGGAGAGGTGAGTTTGGGGCACCTACCCTTCCGCCTCCGGGGATTGAAGAACCAAATCTTCATCCTCGGAGCGCACTGACTCCCCTGGCTCCGGTGGTCATACCTGTGCTTCATCTTGGCCCCCGCCAGCTGGAGCTGGCGGCGGGCGAAGGCAAGGACCCTCTCCATGCCTTCCTCCAGGTGACGTGCATAGCCCTCCCTCGGCGGGATAACGGTGGTGTCTGGCACAGGACCGCATAGCAAGTCGGCGGGAGCCCGCAACTCCCGCCCATACATAAGCAACGCTGGACTGCATGCGGTGGCCCCGTGCTGGCTGGTTCGGTAGGCCATTAACAAATACGGGAGATATTCATCCCAGTCATCCTGACGGGTGGTGGTGAACAATGCCAATTGTTGGATCAAGGTTCGGTTGAACCGTTCCACCATCCCGTCAGATTGTGGTCTTAAGGGCGTTGTCCTTGTTTTTCGAATTGACAGGAGTCTGCACACATCTTTTAACAATTGACTCTCAAAATTTCAGCCCTGGTCGGTGTGCAGCTCCTCTGGAATCCCAAGCCGACATACAAATCCTTCCACGAAGGCCTGTGCCACCACCCCGGCTTCTAGGTTGGGGAGGGCATAGGCCTCCGGCCACTTGGTGAAATAGTCCATTACAACGAGGATGTACTTGTTACCTTAGCGGTTGCGGGGTAGTGGTCCTAGAATATCCATAGCCACCTGCTCAAGGGGGCCCCCCACCTGATGTAATTGAAGGGGGGCCCTCATCCTCCGTGCTGGTCCCTTTTTGGCAGTACAGGCATCACATCTCCGACACCAGTCCTGTATGTTGCACCCCATATTCACCCAATAGAACCTCCGGCGGACGCGAGATGTTGTCTTTGTCCTGCCCAAATGGCCACCGGAGCGGGTACCATGCACCTGCTGTAATATGATGTTCTTAAATTTATCTGGAACTATCACCAGCCAGGAAGATCTCTCAGAAGGAACCTCCACCCACTTGCGATATAAGATGTTGTCTTTCAATTCCAGGGTTTGCTGCTGAGTCCAATATGCCTTTGTTGGCGCCCCGAGGGGGGTGACCTCTTCCCCATTAGGTCTTTGTCCCAATCGAACCCATTCCTACACCAGTCCCAGGACGGGGTCCTCCCGCTGGGCCGTGCTCCAAGCTAAAGTTCCAAATTCTTCATCTGCGGTTAGTGGCAAGATTGGCCCTCTCACCCGGGTTGCACGGACTACGAGGGTAGGGGTGGAATCTGCCAATTGTTCCCTCTCCTCGTGTCTCGCACAAAATTTACAGTTTTCCCACAAACAAGGACGCCGAGAGAGTGCATCGGCATTCCCATGGGCCTTCCCGGCCCTATGGGTCACACTGAAATCGTACTGCTCCAACTGTTCCAACCACCTAGCAATTTGGCCCTCCGGTTCCTTGAACCGAAGGAGCCATTGCAAGGAGGAATGGTCAGTTCGAACCAGAAATTTCCGCCCGTACAAGTACAGGTGGAAATGGCTCATGGCAGCCAGCATAGCCAATAATTCTTTGCGAGTGACACAATAATTTCGCTCGGGCCTACTCATGGCCCGACTATAATACGCGATCACTCTCTCCACACCCTCCTGTGTCTGGGACAAACTGCACCCAATCCTTCCTGGCTTGCATCCGTGTCCAGGGTAAATGTCCCGTCACTAGTGGGGTATGCTAGAACGGGTGCGGATGTCAAACACCCCTTCAATGCTAGGAAGGCCTCTTGGCACTCCCTTGTCCAATTAAATCTCGTCCCCTTCTCCGTAATCCGGTGAAGGGGCGGGCCTCACCTCATAGCTTATGGCGGCGTTTAGCGAGCTCATGATCAAGGGCAGGGAACGCTGCTAACAAAGGCGCGTAACAAATTGGAAGGGCCATGGGGCACAGACTGGGGAGCGCGCTTAATGGCGTCACTTGGAGAGGCAGGCTGTCAAAATGGACGGAATGAACGAAAGGGGGCCTATTCTTATTTGATTGACACAACGCAGATTCAACTATTGGAAAAATGCTCATCTAAACACATACTAATGAAATAACTGAAGTCCTATGGTGACCTACGTGTTGCTTGTGGCCTATCTATGGGGTGCAACCTTTAACCTTTAATGATGTCATATTTACACAAGTGTGGGTTGTCAAAACCGCAACAATATATATATATGTATATATATATATATATATATATATATATATACATATACATAGTACATACATAAAACCACCGTTTAGAGGCCATTTTTCCCTGCAAAGCGGGGTTTTGGCCTTTTCGGGGACCGTGGTTGTTGTTGTTTTTTTTGTTTTTGGTCCCCTTTTTGAAGCATGTTTTACGGCCAGATGCCCTTCCTGACGCCAACCCTTTTTGTAGCCTTTTTACCACAAGCAGGGAATTACCAGTGACTGGTACTCAATTAGCCGACCTCGGAAGGACGACAGGCTGAGTCGACCCCCCTGGCGTTAATTCAGTGATCAACCGGGATTCGAACCCAGGATCCTTGGATCCTAAGCTGGCACCCTAGCCGCTAGCCCAACACCAGGGCTACTAATACATATATATATATATATATATATATATATATATATATATATATATATATATATATATATATATATATATATATATATATATATATATATATATATTGTAACGATTTTGAGAAGTGTGTAACGAATTTGAGAAGTGTAACGGTTTTTGAGAAGTGTAACAATTTTGGAGGAAGTGTAACGAATGTGAAAACGTTACAATGTGAACGTTACAAAAGGTACGGTAACACCCTGTTAATGTAAATAATGGTCGCAGTCGGCCTCCTAGTTAATTCCATGAAACTTACACGCAGGTCACGATATATCTTTTAAATAGTGTATTTCCTTATTCCATGTAGGCTAAATATGTGTTTCCCACTAGATTGACTTTGCATTGTATCAAACAAAATAAGCGTAGGCCCTTGCAATTTCCCCAAAACCTCCCTTCCAATTGCCTTCCGCATTTTGGGCGGTTTTCTTCAAACCACCATTGGCCACGAGGAAGGGTTGGGGAAGAAAGGCGTGTCTCCACCTCGTCATAAGAGGGAAGGAGTGAACCAGCCCTACCAGCCAATCAACACCGCGGTGAGCGACCTGGTAGGCATGCCCTCGGAGCCGGCGGCTTGATTTCGCCCGAGGTGATAAAAGCGACTGTAAGGGACTGCTTCTGGAGATGACTTGAGAGAGGCCTTGGGAGATGAGCAAAGAGACTGCACCAAGAGGCGGTGAGATGCGAAACGCTCCAAGCCAAAGAGGAGAGGTACTCGGCAAGGAAACCAGCTTTGGAGAGACGCGCTGAAAGGAGGGAGACGGCCCCACCCCAAGAAGAGGAGCAGGTGTGCCGAACCAGCGCGTGACGTCTACCGCAGTGGATACACGACGGAGGGTTTCCCCGCCAAAACCGCGAGGAATTGTGAGCTGCGGCCTCCCGACCTTGCCTCCCTCTCAAGCAGTCCATCTCAAGCCCTACCTGCCTGCAATATCCCCTGTGCAAGTGTGAACGTCCTGTCCTACTCGTTGTCTTGGGGCTAAGTAAAAATGAATAGTGTAAGTTAACGATTCGCTGTGTTACTGCTTCTTCCATCCATTGCTTGTGTGTGTAGAATAAATCTGTTCTTCCTCCATATTCTTCTTCTTCTTCTTTTTCATTCTCTTTCGGTCGCTTTAGAGATTTCCCGATTGAATATCTGTGGGGCGATCTGGTCAACGTCGGGTGGAATCGGGTTCTAATCGGGGAGTAACTGTTCGGACGCGGTTAAATACACCACCGCTCGGTCAATATAACATCTAAAACCCACGTCTGTAACAATATATATATATATATATATATATATATATATATATATATATATATATATATATATATATATACATACTGTATATATATATATATATATATATATATATATATATATATATATATATATATATATATATATATATATATATTGTTACTGATCGCGGTTTAGATGTTACTTTGCCGAGCGAAGGCTCCGCGACCGAACAGTTATTCCCCGATTAGAACCCGATTCCACCCAAACGTTGGCCGGATCGCACCGCGGCTGCTCAATGAGGGAAAAGACTAAAACGACGAATGCAAAGAGGAAGACGAAGGCAAAGAAAGGTTTGGAAATACTACTGAATTTATTTACTATTTACACACATAAGCAAAAAGCAAGCAGTCACGTTTATTTACAACACATAAGACGCAGGTGACACAGTGCAAATACTAGCTTATCCAGACTTAATTAAATACCCAGGGACAAGACACACAGAACAAACTCACGTACACAAGAAGGGTGGAGGAAAGGAATGAATGCTGGAAGGAGGAATGGGAAGGTTCAGCTGGGGCAGATGGTTCGGGCTTGATCCCGCTCGGGACGTCGGCTGGACCTCGACGGCCACCGATGCCACCGCTATCTGGTCCCGCGGGGTAACGGGTTGAAGCTGCCTGGTGGAGTCAACGCTGCTTGTGGAGCCAAAGCTGCTTCTCTGGCTCACCTCAGGGCGCGTCTGTCGTCTCTGGCGCAACTGCTGGTAATTGACCTTGAACCTTCTCTCTCTTGGCCCTGGTGTCTCCTCACCACCGACAACTCAACGCAACCAACGTAACCACTGACCACTCGACGCCACCACTTCTTACCACCGACTTCTTACCGCAACCAACGCAACCACTGACCCTCCACTGACGACCAACTCTGACTGACTCTGGTTTACTCTCTCACGCCACTTGCGCGCGCGCCTTTATAGCGCCTCCAGCGATCAAGCCGCCGGCCTTCAGGACACGCCCATCGGTGTGCTCACCTCGGCCCTGGTTGGTCACGCGACCCTCTCGCTCCGCCCTTGATGACGACGGGCGGGCACGCCCCTCTTCCCCTCTATGACGAGGTGGAGACACGCCTTTCTTCTCCGACCCTGCCTCGTGGTCAATGGCGGTTATTGGAGGGGAGGTAATTGGCAATCGAGGGTTGGCAATCACGAGAGGGGATGTAAAAGGAAATGGAGATTTTGGGGATGGGAATGAAAGGGGATCTATTCTTTTTCACTGGTGCAATGGAGTACTTCAATTAATGGGAGACACAGCCTTACCCTAAAACACAGAATAAGAGATAACTATCAAACAGGGGTATTCTATTATTTGGCTGACGTGTATGCTTGTGGACTAATTATGGGATGCCCTTTCACCTTTACACAGCTCCGGAGGTAGAGGGGCGCAGAATAACCAATAATAATAATAATACAGCACACAATCAAAAAAATACAGTCCTCATCTCCGCAACACTGCACCCTCCTCCTCTTAGGCACGTCCCGGGCCTACAACTTTTATTTAGTGTGACACGTAGGTGTAGTTCCCTCTACTTTTAACCTGACCCTGAGTGCGACAGTTTTAAAACATAAATAAATGTGTCCCGCTGCTCCATTGCACCCTGCCTAACAGACTTACGCCCACAGTTAACCGAATTGCGGAATGGTCTTCAAACTATACACTGACGGTGGGAAGCATTATTTACAATGATGCTATGTTTATTTACAAAACTAACCCAGGACCTGTGATTGTTCTTTCTGGGGGGGAGACAGTCTGCTCTGCATCGACGCACCATGAAAGCACCCAAAAACGCACCAATACACACCCAGGCACCAAT
The DNA here is from genome assembly GCF_964187855.1 of Myxine glutinosa. NCBI lineage: Eukaryota > Metazoa > Chordata > Myxini > Myxiniformes > Myxinidae > Myxine > Myxine glutinosa. The sequence continues at coordinate 287,077,581 of NC_136261.1, read as the reverse complement.
CGGTGCAGTCACCATAGTTCATCAGTGTTCAATGCATGTTCAATAAAAATAAAATCAACAACCCCTAACCCTGCAGGTGATCTCTTGCTCTTCGGCTCCCTCTGCTGGTTATTATTATTTGTTCTTCCAGATGTTGTCATTCTTTCATTTTCTTACTGGCGGCCTATTTGAACTGAAAAATGCACCCAATGTGTCCTTTTTATTTGATTTTATTTATGGCCCACAGGGCCGACTAGTGTGGTTCACCTGTGGGGCATCGGTGCCCTGTGGCCAAGGTCCGCCAGCAAGATTTCGGGCCCTCATGGCCGGTTCCAGCAGAGGGGCCATGCCCCAACCCATGGGGTCCATAAGTGGTGCTCGGCCACAGACCTGTGGTCCATAATGTGGTGCATCGATGCAGACAGCTGGTTCTGGGAATTCCGGGCGCACAATGGAGGACTCACGCACGCTCCCCTCGGCACCCAATGGCGCACAGGTCATGTGGGAGACAAAAGAGACAATTGAGCGAGGGGTAAGGTCACAAGGGTACACATCAATAAGGCAATGCAAGGCGAAATGCGTACGGAGGGCGAAGTGAGAAAGCTCGTCCCTACCGTACGTCACCCCCCTGTCACCTACACTACCCTTGCCCTTACCCCATATTTACAAAATCTACCCATTTACAAATTCGTCCCTACTGTCACGTCTCCCCATATTTCCTCTATACCAAATTCGTCACCACAATCCCTCTATTTCAAAATTTGCCATCACCAAATTCATCATCAATCCTCATGAGGAGGAAGAGATGGAACATCAAAGCACAATGTCACACCCACGTCATGATGCGTCTCACAATCCAAACATTTGCATCATAAAAAATAATCAAAACATGGCATGGTGTGGAGTACCTGTCACCTCAGGTGAGTGGATGCAGATGGTGCGAGGAGACTCCAATCCTAACTATCCTCTAAATGACCTTAACACACTTTACACTACCCGGGGTCTCTCCCTGCCAATCCATTGGCCAACTTACACTATGGGTTCTAAAAACCAATTCCCATTGACCAAACTGTGGTGCTTCTCAATTTGGGGTCTCACTCCCCCGATTCACCTCCCGGTGCCCTCGCACAATTTCTGGGCTGCGACGTGTAGCTCTCCCAGCAGGTCTACCCACCTGCACACCTCCACCACTGTAGTTGCCACCCGAGCTTACCTGCTCCTCACCCTAACCTAACTAACTGGGGAAGGCCCTCTCGCACTCTCACCCCCTCAGTGCCCTCTCTGGCACGGGCTACCCGGGTCCGTCCTCCGGATCCTCAGGCCCCATCCACAACTACCGGCTCCCAGAGCCCACCTGCGGCCTCACCTGGCCGACATCCTCACAGTGGTGGAGTGCCCAAACCAACTACACACACTAACAGGCTACACGCCCAGCCATTTCCCCAACACTAATGCACCCATCCAAAGACCATTCTTTCACCCGCACTACAGATGCCAATATCCAACCCCAATTTACCTGTACCCTCTACCTAACACTTACACTACCCGCCCCGGGTATCCGTGATGGGGGTCCACTCTTCCCCCATTCACACCTTCGCACCATCCACTCCACTCCACAATTTCCTCCATACTCACTCCACGACCATCCATTCCAATACTCCATTTATTCCACACTACCATTTATTCCATACACCTGTCCTCCATTCACCTGTCGTTGCACACCTGTGCCCTCACACCTGGTGCCACCTGCACCCTCCTCCTCTCCTGGACCAGTTGGTCAACACAACACACCTCACCATTACCATCACTCAAACACTGCTCCATACACCTGTTCAGTTGCACACCTGTGCAATCACACCTGTTCAATCCCCACACACACGACATCATCTCATCTAACTACTCCCCTCTGAAACTTGCGCTTCCCAGTCGCCCCTTTAAACTATTGCGCTCCCACGTCATTATCATCCACGCTAATCTACCTGCGTCCCCACTACAGGTATCAGTCACTAACTAATCTTAACGTTACCTAATGTCATCTTCTAGGGCCCTACACACAATATCCTAACCCACCCGGGCTAGTTTTCACTGCCATACACCCCATAATCTATAGCGCATTTGCCCCACCAATTTGTGAGGGATGACAGAGTTGCCATCCCACCACATCGGGCATCTCCCACTACCAATTTTGCTCGTCCAAATTCCAACCAATTCAAAAATTTTCCATTTACTGCCAATTCTACCCACTATTATAAATTTCGTATCAAATCACTACTATCATCATCACAGTCCGCTATACCCTAGCCTCGGTGCGTCGTGACATCATTAAACTCGGCTTCGTAAAGCCGAGCAATGAATTTGGGTGGTTTGGTCGCCTGCAGGTTGAATCCGTCCGGCTTTCGGTTCAAGGGAGGTGGTTTGGTTGGACCGAGGCTCCACGCACCATCTCGGCGCGGCACCTTGCGGTCCCGGGCCCGATGGCTCAATCTCCCCTGGTCGGAACCCCGTCCCCACGAGGGGGCACCGTGCCGCTTCCTCCCACTCGCCGTTGAACCGGACCGGTCGCCTGGCCCGACAAGGCCCGGACTCGACCGTGCGGGGCGGGGCCAAGCCCGAATCGGCAACGATGCTTCGAAGAGAAGCGACGCAGCATCGATCCGCGCCGGGCCTCGCACCCAACAAAGCACACCACGCCCCGAGTGCTCGCATCGGCTATCCGTCGCCCTAACCACTAACCCGGTTACCGTCGATGCTTCACTTGCATGCTCACACGCATACGCTACCCCTTTCACCCTCACAAAACCTGGCGTTCCAACGCCGTCCATACATTCCACCAACGCTCTCCCTGTTACACACCACACCTCTCGCGCACACCTCGGTCCACACCTCTCCTCCGTTACGTCCTCCGTAACACTCACCATGGGCGTGCACTCTTGCATCCACCCACTAACGCGCTCACATGGGCTCTCCCACACCCGCGCTACCACTAACTCAGGTGTGCTTCCTCGCACACCCCCAACCATTCCAAGCGTGCATCCTCGCACCCGCTCCACCACCAACTCACTCCTCGTGTCACACTCCGTACACCCCGACGTGCATTCTCGCTCGCACTCGGTTTCACTCCCACACTTTATAACACACCCACTCGCCGACGCACACTTTTTCCTCACACGCGTGCCATTTCCACTGACACGGGACCCTTCACCAACGCCCGGATGCTTCCTCGATCCCAAGCGCGCGACAATTCTTTTGTCGCTAAACATCCTCTTACAAAATCTCCCAGCACAATACCCAACAGCACGTCTCACCTTCGGGGTTCTTCTTCCTCCCTGCACCAAAACCTGCAAACTTCCATTTGGATTAGCGAGTACAGCATCAGGATGTGCATTTAGACTTTGAGCAATTTCCATTCCTTCCTCCGATTGTTGCTCTTTTAACTTTAAGTCCCCGGTCTCTCCAATTTCAACTATACCCATAATTTCTTTGTTCACCTCGACGACCGTTGGCTTTAATAAAATTCCCTCTACCTCATCGGTCGCCGGCTTTTCCAAACCCCGTGTCGCGATTTCTACCCCCGTCATTGTACCCGTGCTTTCCTCCGCTTTGCTCAACCGGCGCTTCTCGACCCGCGTTAACTCCTCGTGCACCCCTGGGACCCTTTCGCCCAACTTGCGGTCTCTGTTCCTCTGCTCCCTTTCCTCCCTATCGGCCCTCATTCCGTTCGTTGTTGCTTCAATTTGGTTGCCCCATTGTTCCATTCGCTCACCATGAGCATCCATTTTTTTTAACAATCGCTCACTGTTCCTGTCCAAAAGGGCCTCCATTTCAGCCATAAATAATTGCACGTCTTCCACCGTTGGTACAAAGGGCGCGGCAAAATTTGGTGCCGCTACACCCACATGCGCGAGGACGCCATTTTGTGCGTCTGAAACTCCCTCAACCGCCTCCTCATTGCTCCCCTCCATTTGATCCTGGGTTACTCCTAACCCCTCCTCTAGCTCACCCACCGGCATTCGATTGCCTTGACCAGCCATGGCGCGATTTCAAAATTCGGGTTTTATTTCTTTAAAACACAATTTTTCAGCAGCTCGTAATTTTGAGCGCGCTTCGGGTCCAATCCCACTTCCCGACACCAATTGTTACTGTAATAACACAATTGGTGTTCCAAAATTTGGGCCGAACAAATTTAGTCCCAGGTCCGAATCCCACTCCTGACACCAATTGTTACTGATCCTGGTTTAGATGTTACTTTGCCGAGCGAAGGCTCCGCGACCGAACAGTTATTCCCCGATTAGAACCCGATTCCACCCAAACGTTGGCCGGATCGCACCGCGGCTGCTCAATGAGGGAAAAGACTAAAACGACGAATGCAAAGAGGAAGACGAAGGCAAAGAAAGGTTTGGAAATACTACTGAATTTATTTACTATTTACACACATAAGCAAAAAGCAAGCAGTCACGTTTATTTACAACACATAAGACGCAGGTGACACAGTGCAAATACTAGCTTATCCAGACTTAATTAAATACCCAGGGACAAGACACACAGAACAAACTCACGTACACAAGAAGGGTGGAGGAAAGGAATGAATGCTGGAAGGAGGAATGGGAAGGTTCAGCTGGGGCAGATGGTTCGGGCTTGATCCCGCTCGGGACGTCGGCTGGACCTCGACGGCCACCGATGCCACCGCTATCTGGTCCCCGCGGGGTAACGGGTTGAAGCTGCCTGGTGGAGTCAACGCTGCTTGTGGAGCCAAAGCTGCTTCTCTGGCTCACCTCAGGGCGTGTCTGCCGTCTCTGGCGCAACTGCTGGTAATTGACCTTGAACCTTCTCTCTCTTGGCCCTGGTGTCTCCTCACCACCGACAACTCAACGCAACCAACGTAACCACTGACCACTCGACGCCACCACTTCTTACCACCGACTTCTTACCGCAACCAACGCAACCACTGACCCTCCACTGACGACCAACTCTGACTGACTCTGGTTCACTCTCTCACGCCACTTGCGCGCGCGCCTTTATAGTGCCTCCAGCGATCAAGACGCCGGCCTTCAGGACACGCCCATCGGTGTGCTCACCTCGGCCCTGGTTGGTCACGCGACCCTCTCGCTCCGCCCTTGATGACGACGGGCGACGCCCCTCTTCCCCTCTATGACGAGGTGGAGACACGCCTTTCTTCTCCGACCCTGCCTCGTGGTCAATGGCGGTTATTGGAGGGGAGGTAATTGGCAATCGAGGGTTGGCAATCACGAGAGGGGATGTAAAAGGAAATGGAGATTTTGGGGATGGGAATGAAAGGGGATCTATTCTTTTTCACTGGTGCAATGGAGTACTTCAATTAATGGGAGACACAGCCTTACCCTAAAACACAGAATAAGAGATAACTATCAAACAGGGGTATTCTATTATTTGGCTGACGTGTATGCTTGTGGACTAATTATGGGATGCCCTTTCACCTTTACACAGCTCCGGAGGTAGGGGGGTGCAGAATAAACAATAATAATAATAATACAGCACACAATCAAAAAAATACAGTCCTCATCTCCGCAACAATATATATATATATATATATTGTTACAGATCGCGGACAGATGTTATATTGACCGAGCGGTGGTGTATTACCGCGACCTAACAGGATCCCCGACTCACCCGATTCCACCCAAACGTTGGCCGGATCGCACCGCAGCTAGTCAATAGGGAAAAGACAAAGGCGACATGGATGTGAAGAAGAAGAAGAAGAAGACAAAAAGGTTGGAAATACTACTGAATTTATTGACTATTTACACACAAGCAAAAAGAAAGCAGTCACGTTTATTTACAAGCACATAAGACGCAGGTGACACAGGGAAAATACTAGCTTACCTACAGTCTTAATTAACCCAGGACAGAACAAACAAAAGACAGACTCACGTGGGGAATGACAGGAATGGCAGGAGGTGGATGGCTGGAGGTGAACGCTTGGTGGAGCCAACGCGGAGCTTGGTGGAGCTTTGGTGGAGGTGATCGCTTGGTGGAGCCAACGCGGAGCTTGGTGGAGGTGAACGCTTGGTGGCGCCAACGCGGAGCTTGGTGGAGCTTTGGTGGAGGTGATCGCTTGGTGGAGCCAACGCGGAGCTTGGTGGAGGTGAACGCTTGGTGGAGCCAACGCGGAGCTTGGTGGAGGTGAACGCTTGGTGGAGCCAACGCGGAGCTTGGTGGAGCCTTGGTGGAGGTGAACGCTTGGTGGAGCCAACGCGGAGCTTGGGGGGTTGGTGTGACGGGTTCTCTCTCCTTCCCTCACAAGCTTCAGGACTCTTTCTCTCTCTTTCTTAGTCCCACCCAGTCCAACAACTTCCTCTCTTGCTTAGTCCAACTCAAGGCCTTCCTGTCTTCTGATCTCCTCCCTCCTCGACTCCTCACCGCAACCAACTGACCACCGACTCCACTGACTGACTCTTCACGACTCTCTCTTGACGACCAACTCTTTGTGACCAACTCTTTGTGACCAACTCTTTGTGACCAACTCTTTGTGACCAACTCTTTCTGGCAACCGACTCACTTGCTTCCTGCGTGCGTGCCTTTATAATGCCTCCAGCGATTAAGCCGCCGGCCTTTTGGACACGCCCATCGGGGTGCTCACCTCGGCCCTGGTTGGTCGCGCGACCCTCGGGCTCCGCCCTTGATGACGACGGGCGGGCACGCCCCTCTTCCCCTCTATGACGAGGTGGAGACACGCCTTTCTTCCCGACTCGAGCACGTGGTCAATGGTGGTTTTTGGAGGGGAGGTAATATGGGCAATCGAGGCTCGGCAATGACGAGAGGGGATGTAATATGGAAATGGAGATTTTGGGGATGGGAAGGAAAGGGGATCTATTCTCTTTCACTGGTGCAATGGAGTACTTCAATTAATGGGAGACACAGCCTTACTCTAAAACACAGAATAAGAGATAACTATCAACAGGGGTATTCTATTATTTGGCTGATGTGTATGCTTGTGGACTAATTATGGGATGCCCTTTCACCTTTACACAGCTCCGGAGGTAGGGGGGCGCAGAATAAACAATAATAATAATAGTACAGCACACAATCAAAAAATATACAGTCCTCATCTCCGCATATATATATATTTCTGTCAGTTGATTGTTTGTTTGACATTTGTATTACAGTGTACAAGAAGGTATAAATAAATGAATGACATGTTTATCTAACCATTTATTCGGGGGAAAATTATTACGGAAGTGTACCAAGCTGTTTTACCTGCAATTTTCAAAGTGCCCTCCCTCGTGATCGATGCACAAATGATTTTTTTTTGTTGTTGTTGTCATTATTACTTCTTATTTTGTGTATATGAGTGAGTGGGTGAGGGTGTGTGTTTTTGCATGAATTAATTTTTGCATGAGTGTGTGTTTTTGTGTGTTGAGTGGTGTATGATGTAAGTGTAGGTGGTTGTTTGGTTGGTGTTCTGTACGTATGGGTGTGTATGTGTGTGTGTGAATGATCTGGTGTGTTTTGTTGGTGAGTGGTGAAGGGTATAAAGGTGGGTGTTTGAGTGTTCCACCATGTTTGTTTGGTGCTGTGGATTCTGGATGTGGAGGTGGTGTTGTTGTTGTTGTTGTTGTTGTTGTTCGCACTGGCTGGGGGTGGGGGTATGTACCCATACAGATGCAGTTGCTGCATGTGGATGTGTACGTGCCCCTGCTGGCCCACCTTAGCTGACCGTATCGAGGTTGAATGGCCGAAACGGGATGATGCTGAGGACCTCGACTGAGGACCCGGTCAATGCGGCACACTTGTGACCAGGTGTGTTTAGAACTTATGTTTGTGCTGGTGCTACCAGTGACTCCCAGGAAAGACTGGGTGGCGACCAGGAATAGGCTGGTGACGCTGGAGAGAGCATCGGGGGCAGGTGGCCTTGTAAGCCATTTTGCCAAGCTGCATGGTTTGGATTGTGTGGCACCCATAATTTACAGTGTTGTTTAAAAATAGAGAACACCCCAAGGGGTCTCCGAGAGGTGGGGCGGAAGATGGGCCCAAACGGACAGATAAAACGGATAAAGACTCCCATACTGATTTTGACAAACGAGAACGGATTGTGGATGCAAGTCTGGTAAGGTGTCAGTGTGGACGTGAGTTCAGATCCATCAGAGGGTTGAGGATCCATCAGGCCAGGAAAGGGTGTGGGAGTGATCGTGTGGGTGATGTATGTCTATGGGGTGATGGTGTGCATGTGGAGGCAGGGCAGGTTCGAGAGAAGTGTGGGTGTGGACGTGACTTTGAGTCGGTGAGAGGATTGCATATCCATCAGAGCCGAATGGGGTGTGTGCGTAAGGTGGGTGAGGAGGAGGTACAGAAACGCAGTGCCTTTGAAAAGGGGACACGTAAGACGGCCGGGAGAAACAGCCAGGTAGCAAGCCACAGTGTTGTATGTCCTGGGGTTGTACTTCAGCAGGGAAAGTATGTGAGGAGGAGAGTGAAATGGCCAGGTATGGGAGAAAGGGAAGTATGGGAGAGAATGGATGGAGTGATGTGTGGGGCGCTTCATAGGTTGAAAGGAAGGGTGGAAGATAGATTGAGAAAGATGAATGAGATTGTGTTTGAGTATGCATGTGTCACGTTTGGAGTGAAAGAGTGTGTAGAGAAGGGTGAGAAGGAGGCATGTTTGAGCAGGAGGCAGAGGGAGATCCATGAGTTGAGAGTGGAGTTGAGGAGTTTGAATGGAAGATGGAAGAGGGCTGTGGAAGGGGAGAGGAATGGGCTTGAGGTGTTGACGAAGCAGGTGAGGATGAGGTTGGTGAAGTTGAAGAGAGTGGAGAGGATGAGGAGGCAAAGAAAGGAGAGGCAGTGGAAGAGAAAGAGGTTCTTTGAGAAGCCTTTTCAGTTTATGAAGGATCTGTTGGAGCCATCTCGAGGTGGTGTACTGAAGGTACCAAAGCAAGAGTTGGAAGGTCACCTGCGTGTCACGTATGCAGACACAAGGAGGAACGAAGTGGTGGAGGACATCGAAGGATTGGTGAGACTGACAGAGCCAGGTGTTCCATTTGATTTGTCAGAGCCAAAGATGTCTGAGATTGAGGCAGTTTTGAGGAAGGCACGGGCGGCATCAGCTCCGGGACCAAGTGGAGTGCCATACAAGGTGTTTAAGAGTTGTGTAGGCATCAGGCAGTATCTGTGGAAGGCTCTGAAGGTGGAATGGAGGCAAGGAGTGGTGCCCAGTCAATGGACTAGGGCAGAAGGAGTTTATATTCCAAAGCAGGTGGAGGCTGTGACACTGGAGCAGTTTAGACCAATATCATTGCTCGATGTAGATGGGAAGATATTGATGAGTGTCTTTGCGGCACGGCTCTCAGGCTTCATCGGAGGGAATGGTTTTGTGGATGGTTCTGTGCAGAAGGCAGGAATACCAGCGTCACCAGGATGCATTGAACGCTCGGCAATGGTCTGGCAAGTGTTACAGGAGGCAAAGAGGCAAAGGAAGGATGTGGCGTTGGTATGGCTGGATTTGGAGAATGCATATGGGTCAGTGCCGCATGCCTTGATCAGGTATGCCATGGATTTATTTTGGGTGCCACGGAGATTTAGGGATTTTTTGATGGCATATTATGATCAGTTTTGGATGCGGTTTGTGACACAGTCCTATGAAACAGAGTGGCAGAAGTTGGAAGTGGGGATCCTGATTGGATGTACCATCTCCCCGATTTTGTTTGTGCTGGTTATGGAGTTGTTGATACGTGCAGTGAGTGGGCATGGGAAAGAAGTGGATCTAGCCCCTGGTCAGAGGTTGCCAGCAATGTTTGCTTTCATGGATGACCTGACAGTTGTCCAACAGTCCGCTGATGCAGCAGTAGAGGTACTGGGATGACTGGAAAGGTTGATGCGGTGGGCAAGAATGGGATTTAAAGCAAGAAAGTCGAGGAGTGTGATTGTGAGACGAGGAGTGGTGGATAACATGCACAGGTTTGAGCTGGGAGGGGAGGTGGTTCCATCATTGGTAGAGGCCCCTGTGAAGAGTTTGGGAAGATGGTATACAGTGGAGTTGAATGATGTGGGAAGAGTGGAGGAGGTCAGAAACAAGCTTTTGAGAGGTTTGAAGAGGATTGATGGATGTGGTTTGCCAGGTAAGTTGAAGGTATGGGGTTTGAAGTTTGGGTTGATGCCACGAGTATTGTGGCCATTGATGATGTATGATATTGCAATTGGGCATGTAAAGAGGATGGAGGTTGTGGTGAGTGGGTTTGTGAGGAGGTGGTTGGGAGTGCCACGCTGTTTGACGAACATTGCCTTTTATGGTCAGGGTGGAAAACTCCAGTTTCCCTTGACATCATTAACCGAGGAGTTTAAGGTGGTGAGGGTGCGGGAGTTCATGATGTTGCGGGATTCAAGTGATGCAGTGGTAAAGAATGCTCTCCCAGAGAAGAAGGGAAGTCGGAAGTGGAATACAAGAGCAGAGGTGGACGAGACGGAGGAGCGGTTGCAACAGGAGGAGGTCATGGGGATGGTACAGCATGGGAAGCATGGCTTGGGGTGGATGGAGCATGAGCGATGGGGAAAGGCATGTGTGAAAGAGAGGAGGAATATGGTTGAGAGGGAGTTGAGAAGAAAGGAAGAGGAGGGAAGATATGTGAAAGCAGTCGGTCAGGTACAGCAAGGTGCTTGGACTAAGTGGGAAGGTGTGCGGGTGAGGATATTGAAGTGGCAAGAGATTTGGAGGATGGAGCCAATATTGTTGAATTTCCTGTTGCGGGCAACGTATGATGTGCTTCCGTCACCAGTAAACTTGAGATTGTGGGGGTTGTTGCAGGAGGAGAGATGTTATTTGTGTGGAGGTGCGGGAACGGTGCAGCATGCACTGAGTGCATGCTCAGTAGCATTGGCAGCAGGAAGATACAGGTGGCGACATGATCATGTGCTGGCGGTAGTGGTGCATATGGTGCAACAAGAGGTGCTGAGATCGAGAGAGAGAAGAGTGGAGAAGGAGACTGATGGGGGAGAGGTGTGGTTTGTCAAAGACGGCCAAGTGGAAAGAGGAGAAAAGAGGAGGAGGAGGAGGTGGAAAGCAAGAGGGCTGTCAGATGCTTGTGATTGGCAGGTGGTGGCAGACCTAAAGCCACAATTGGTATTCCCAGAGGAGATCTGTGTGACAAGGTTGCGGCCTGACATTGTCATTTGTTCAAGTGCAACAAGACAGGTCATCTTAGGGGAGTTGTCGGTACCTTGGGAAGAGAACATGGAGGAGGTGCACGAGAGGAAGAGAGGAAAGTACAGTGAGCTGGAGGCAGAGTGCCGGGAGAAGGGTTGGCGCGTTTCATGTCAGCCATTTGAGGTGGGGTATAGAGGGTATATTGGCAATTCCTTTTCTGCATTTCTTGCTAGGCTGGGAGTGTGTGGGATAGAAAGAAGGAGGATGTGTGACAAGGTGGCCCAGGTTGCCTTGAAAGGCTCATTTTGGATATGGAGGAAGTTTATGGAGACACGTCGAACGGTGTTGGTTGGTTGTGTGTGTGTGTGTTTTTTTTTTGTTTGTTATTATTATTACTTCTTATTTTGTGTATATGAGTGAGTGGGTGAGGGTGTGTGTTTTTGCATGAATTAATTTTTGCATGAGTGTGTGTTTTTGTGTGTTGAGTGGTGTATGATGTAAGTGTAGGTGGTTGTTTGGTTGGTGTTCTGTATGTATGTATGTGTATGGGTGTGTATGTGTGTGTGTGAATGATCTGGTGTGTTTTGTTGGTGAGTGGTGAAGGGTATAAAGGTGGGTGTTTGAGTGTTCCACCATGTTTGTTTGGTGCTGTGGATTCTGGATGTGGAGGTGTTGTTGTTGTTGTTCGCACTGGCTGGGGGTGGGGGTATGTATGCATCCAGATGCAGTTGCTGCATGTGGATGTGTACGTGCCCCTGCTGGCCCACCTTAGGTATTGAGGTTGGAGGGCCGAAACGGGATGATGCTGAGGACCTCGACTGAGGACCCGGTCAGTGCGGCACACTTGTGACCAGGTGTGTTTTGAACTTATATATATATATATATATATACAGACTTGGCCTTTAATATGGAATATTTTTTTGTGGGGGGAACTTACTTTTCAAGATGTCTTAGAACCAAAAATTCATTGGAATTATGTTGAAATTATTCTAGATTTTGTTAATGTGACCTTTAAAAGAAACAAAAACCAGTTTGACATTTCGAAACAAATAAATTGATCCTTGAAAGTGATGGAAACTGATATCGAAGTCAATTCATGGACAGTACTATGTTAAACTTCTGTATGTTTTCCAGAAGTATCTCTTTATTTTGCACATTAGCCAAAAAATTTTTTATAAACAAAAACAAAAGCTAAATTACGACTGGGATTACGGACAGTAAAATTACAGTTCAGTACTTCGTGTAACCCCCACGAGCATTCAGGAGAGCACGTACACGTTGAGGCATGCTGTTCACGAGATTTGCCAAGGTTTGGACAGGAATCGCTTGCCATGCAGTGACAATAGCCTGCTGCAATTCACGCACAGAGGTCGGCTGCTGGTCCAAGTGGTCGATTTGACGCGTTAATTCTGCCCACAAGTTCTCTATCGGATTCATATCCGGGGACATGGCAGGCCACTCCATATGCTCTACACCACGGTCAGCAAGAAAGTGTTGGATCATGCGAGCATGATGAGGCCGTGCATTGTCATCTTGGAAGACAAAGTTTCCTCGAAAGGCTGCACGAGCAAATGGAAGCAATGTTTCTTCCAGAATGGCCCTGTGCTTGAACTGGTTCAGGTTTCCATTCAGAACAACCAGGTCAGTTTTGCCCCCTGCATGAAAATCAGCCCAAACGGTCACCCCACCACCTCCAGCATGGACTCTTGGCACTATACAATCTTTGTTGTCGGCTTCATGCACTTGTCTGCACACTCGGACGCGACCATCTTGACGATAGACCAGAAATCTAGACTCGTCACTGAAGATTACGTGATTCCAGTGTCCTGGCTGCAATTGACGGTGCTCTCTGGCCCACTGCAATCGGTGCTGGCGGTGTTGTCTGGTCAGCCGTGGCTTTCTCAGGGGATGCCGGGCACGATAGGCTGCTTGAACCAGTCGTTGGTTGACTAGCCTTCTGGATACAGGCACATTTGTCAGTTGCTGCCACTCAGCCCTAAGCCGATTAGCTGACTTGGTACGGCCATTGCGGACTAACCGGTGCAGCTGGCGATCATCCCTCCTTGTGGTTCTGCGGGGACGTCCTGGCCTCGGTATTGGAGTACGGACACCCCTCTGAGCATTTCGTTTCAGGATCTTTGACACCTGACCTTGAGTGATGCCATACTGCCGAGCAATAGCACACTGTTTCATGCCGTAATTTCGTAAAGCCACCACTCCATGACAAACAGCATTGTCGAGTTGACGGACCATCTCCAGAGGAAGCGGCAATAACTTTGGAGACGTGCAGCAGTTATTTTCCACTAATACAGAACGCAACAACCCTTGTATACCCGACTGTGAAGCCAATCATCAAATGCACCTGTCCGTACATTTTGCCACGCCACCTGTGATATAATCCTGTTGTTGACTTCTTGCTGTGACAGACAATCAGTGACATGGTTCTTTTAACAAATAAATCACCAAAGTGTAAAAGAAACTCACTAGATTGATATACTGAGTTAAGAAAGTAAACCCAAGTCAAGAAAAAAAAAAAATTCCATATTAAATGCCAAGTCTGTATATATATATATATATATATATATATATATATATATATATATATATATATATATATATTAGGGTGGGCTTCAAAAAATCAAAATGCAGATGTTCTCCGGGACATGGTCTATTTTTGTTCCTTTTGGTGTCAAAGGAAACCACACCAAATTTGAATGGATTCCAATAATATTTTAGGGGTGCCACATCAGTGATGAATTTTCCCCCATGCAAAAATAGGAATTCCCATTTTTTGGGCTGTATATACACAAAATAAATACATTAAATATAATATTAAAAATAAATATATAGTAAATACACATTAAATAATAATAATATATATTATATTATACATTATATATACAATTATACGATAGACAATTATACAAATATAGACAAATATAATACATTAAATAATATATTAAAAATAAATATAATATATTAAAATTTAAATATAATAAATAAATATATAGTTATACAATATATATACATTATAATTAAATATACATTAAATTTATACATAAAATATACATTAAATAATAAATATACATAAATACACATTATACATTATATATATAGTTATATACAATATATTATACATACAGTTTTGAGACTTCCTATGATCACTATCTGGGCAATTTTCATGCATGTTTTGTACAGGTTCCCGGGGTCAGGGGTACGCTTTTTTAGTGTGTAATATGTAGGCCTAACTTATTGACTGTGGCTCTTTTGTAGAGAGTGACCCTGTGGAGTAAGAATTAACAGGATTTTACCCACATTCTTGCGTATTTTGCAGATATGGCATGTGCTAGTACCAGTGTTTCATTGAAAACTCTGGCTCAGGATAATGTGTATCTCATTGGGTCCACTTCTGGAGATGCCATCAAAGGTGCCAACCTCCCGACTGTGCAACAATCTCTTGTCCTGTTTTTCCATCACCTGAAGAAGGAGAATCGCACTGCCCGGGAGAGTGCAACCCTCACCATTGAAGAGGTTGTGAAGTTTTGGGAAAAAGCTCACCTACCTACAACGACGAAGCAGCACTGCATCCATCGTTTGGAGAGGCTATATGAAGAATGGAGGAGCCTCCAAAAAGGTGCAAAGCGGGGTGGTGCGACCCAAGAGAAAAAGGAAGCATCCTTCAAGGCCTCCTTGGAGAAGACGTTTGATCTTAGGCATGCAGATTCGGAGGCCATAATCACCAACCCCGATGACAGGAAGTTTCTTCACGATCAATTCTCAGAGAGGAAGGCTTCAATGGGATCTGTAGACACTGTGTTGGAAGCAAAAACGAAGCGAAAGAAAGAAAGGGAAGAAAAGGAGAAGACTAAGGCAGAGAAGGAAAATAAGAGACAGGAAATGGTCATGAAGGGTGCTACTGCTATGGAAGTCACAGACTCAGACTCTGACTCTGAGACCACGGCACAGGCTGGTTCTTCATCATCTGATGGTGGGATATCTTGTCCCAAGAAAAGAAGGCCTATCAACATTGTCACTCCTGAAGTCGCAGCTTGTTTGGATCGTACGAAAACAAGTGACCGAATGGCTGTCCACAACTTGGCATCCATTTGTAGAGCAGTAGGATGGGATCCTGCAGAGCTGGCACTGAACCGATGGACAGTGCGGCGGAATCGCATGATGCATCGATGCAAAACCATGGACGAAATAAAAGAAGCATTTCATCATAATGTGCAGGGTCCTTTAGTGGTCCATTGGGATGGAAAGCTTCTTCCCGATGTCACTGGAGATTTTGTGCATGTGAAGGTGGATCGTCTTCCAATCCTTGTGTCCAACCAGTACCATGGAATGGAGCAGCTGTTGAATGTTCCCAAGTTACCTGACGGGGGAGGAGAAGCTATGGCAACCGCTGTAGTGGACACACTGAAGAGCTGGAACCTTGTGGGCAAGGTGAAGGCTTTGTCTTTTGACACAACGGCCAGCAATTCAGGTGTTCGTGGAGGGGCTGCTGTCCTCATTGAAAAGAAGCTACAGACTGAACTAATTCATTTGGCTTGCCGCCATCATGCGCACGAAATCATTCTGGGAGATGTTTTCACCACTCTTTTCGGTCCTTCATCAGGCCCTGACATCCAGCTTTTTAAGCGGTTTCAGGCGGAGTGGCCGTCCATTGCCCATCATCAACCAAAAAATGGATTCACAGATCCTGATACGGCAGCTGAGTTTGCACAGAACAATGACATGATGGATGAAGCTCTGGAATTTGCTCTTGTGTGTTTGAAAGATCAGCAGCCACGAGATGATTATCGTGAACTCCTAGAACTGACTGTCATCTACATGGGAGGAATCCCACCTCGTGGAATCCGGATCATGGCTCCAGGAGCAATGCACAGAGCCAGATGGATGGCAAAAGCACTATATTCACTACAGGTGTTCATGTTTCGGTCAGAGTTCCACTTGACACTTCGAGAGGCGAGAGAACTCCAAGCCTTCAACATTTTTGTCTGCCTTGTGTATGTACAGGCTTGGTTTCGGGCTCCACAAGCTATTGAGGCTCCCCTGAATGACATTAACCTCTTCAAGAAGTTGGAAAAGTTTGAACAAATCAATCAGAAGATGGCTCAGGCAGCCTTGAAGGCACTTGGCCGCCACACGTGGTACATGAGCCCAGTACTCGTGGCATTTGCATTCTTTAAAACCAGAATTGACAAAGAAAGCAAGATCAATATGATTGAAGCATTGAAAAATGACGGTGAAAACCCCTCTCCAAAGAGACCAGCTATCA
This sequence comes from Myxine glutinosa, assembly GCF_964187855.1. Taxonomy (NCBI): domain Eukaryota; kingdom Metazoa; phylum Chordata; class Myxini; order Myxiniformes; family Myxinidae; genus Myxine; species Myxine glutinosa. The sequence goes on along the minus strand of NC_136261.1, from coordinate 287,061,208 downwards.
AACGAGGAACCGCCCTGTCAATCGCTGGCCTCATAACAAAACACACCAAGCATTTCTTCAGCATCCTAGGGACCCCAACTGATTGGATGGATAAGGATCCTGGTTCATGGGAGCAAGAAACCAGCTTTCAGGAAGCAAAGAAAGCCGCCAGTGGCTTAGTTGTGGTGAACGACAGGGCAGAATGGGGTGTCGCATTGATACAAGACTACAATAAGCTCCTTACAAAGGATGAAGAGCAAAAGCAAGCTCTGCTCCAAGTTGTTGCTGCTCACAGGAACATGTACCCCGATGCCAGGAAGGCAACAGTGGTGAAACAGGCCCAGAAATAGGAGTTACATTTCTCATTATATTTGGGTTTTTTTATATTATGTGATGTGGTGTCTCTTCATTTTATGAACTGAACATTTGGATTGTTATCATTGAATTTGAGTTTTCATAGCAATATAGTGCTATTTGTGCAGCTATTGTAACTTGTGTTTGCTAGAATACAAAGAAAGTGAGTGGAGGGTGGATTTTCATAAAACAAACTTCTGGTTTTGCTTTCGATCCATATATAGAAAAGTTTTGTAGACACCTTTAGTTTGAAGGCTGATGTGGCACCCCTACATAAACTCAGATTGCTTTCATATTTGGTGTCTTTTCATTTCGGAACAAAAGGAACAACATAAAGCCATGTCCCAGTAAATATTTTAAAACAATTATTTTGAGCACCACCCTAATATATATATATATATATATATATATATATATATATATATATATATATATATATATATATATATATATATATATATATATATATATATATATATATATATATATATATATATATCTGTCAGTTGATTGTTTGTTTGACATTTGTATTACAGTGTACAAGAAGGTATAAATAAATGAATGACATGTTTATCTAACCATTTATTCGGGGGAAAATTATTAAGGAAGTGTACCAAGCGGTTTTACCTGCAATTTTCAAAGTGCCCTCCCTCGTGATCGATGCACAATTGTAGTCGAGCAGGCACAGTGTGGCACACACGCTTGCAAGAGTTTGATATTAATTTCCTCAAACTTTGCAGTGATTTGAGCCTTCAATTCCTAAATGGTATGAGGCTTTTCACGATAAACAAGGTCTTTCATGAGCTCCCAAAGAAAGAAATCTGGAGGTGTAAGGTCTGGGGAGCGTGCCGGCCACTCGATCGGACCGCGGCGGCCGATCCACTTTCCGGGAAAGTTTTCATCAAGCCACTGACGAACATGACGTCATGATGAGGTGGATCTCCATCTTGCTGGAAATAACAGTCCTGATCTTGTACCCTTGGCCAAAAGAAGGTTTGCAGCATATCCAGGTAAATTTCTGCAGTGACAGATCCCTCAAAGAAAAAGGGTCCAATTATCCCTAATGGAGATATGGCTGCCCAAACTGTCACGCCAGGTAAATTTACCTCCTTCTCAACTGTCACTCTTGGGTTCTCCGCAGCCCAGTAGACACAATTGTGTCTGTTAAGTGTGCCGTTAAGCTTAAAACATGCCTCATCTGACCACCAGATGTTGTCTAGCATTGTTTCCTCTTCAGGTTTAGCGAAGAACTCTTCGCAAAATTGAAGACGCCGGTCCTCATTTCCATCATGAAGGGCATGCTGTAAGCATGGAATGTAAGGTTTCCAGTTTTTCTGGTGAAGGATACGGATAACACTTGATTGGCTCACTTCCAACTCTGCAGATAAACGGCGAGTTGACTTTTGCGGACTTTGTTCCAGTCTCCTGATGGCTTCTTCAGCCTTAGCTTCATTCATTGCCGTTTTCGGACGACCGGACTTTTTGCAGTGGCTACCGACCCTGTTGCTTCAAATTTCTCGACAATCAATCATATGTTTCTTCCCTGGGGTGGGTTAATATCGAATTCCTGTGCCAAACGGCGTGCCGCCATCATTGGTTGTTCATTACATTTGTAGTAATGTTTCACAGCCGCAATGCGCTGATTCATTGAAAGGTAATTCATGGTTCAATTTGGTGCAACTTCAGTAACTTCCAAACTCTCAGTAATAACCTGCAAAACAAAAACGAAAATAAATAAGTTAAGAAAATTAATAATCTGCGAGACAATTATTAACAACATGACATCCCAGGAAGAATCTGACAGCAGAAAAAACCGAAATGGGGCGTGGGCGTTACTTTTGATTCACCCTGTGTATATATATATATATATATATATATATATATATATATATATATATATATATATATATATATATATATATACATATATATATACATATATATACATATATATTGTTACGGTCCGCGGATTAGATGTTATTTACCGAGCGGAGGCACCGCGGCCGAACAGTTTTTTTCCCGATTCACCCAGACGTTGGCCGTATCGCGCCACAGCTATTCAATGTGGGAAAACTCTAACGCGACCAAATGCAAAGAGGAAGAAGAAGACGTACAGAAGAGTAACGGGATTTATTATTACACACACAAGCAAAAAGGAGCAGTCACGGTTATGTACAGGGACATGAAATAGCAGGTGACAGTGCAAATTACTAGCTTATACAGACTTAAATGACTACCCAGGACAGAACGAACAAAACAAACTCACGTACATGAATGGGGAACTTGCAGGCAGGAATGGCTGGAAAGGAGAGGAAGGTCCGGAGCTGGCAGCACGATCGGCGCGTTCGGCAGCCGCCGTCCCTTCGCGGCCCTGCTCAAAACCGCCGTCCAGGCCCCAAACGGCTGTTGAGTCTTGTTGCTGCTGTAGACGCTGCTGCTGGCGAGCAAGGTGACGAATAGCAGGCTTTGTGCTTCCCTGGATGATCTCTGCTTTTGGACCTCACAACTCAGCTATTGTCATAGCTCATCTCTCTTCTCAGCTCATCTGCCTTGGACCTTTTTGCCACTCTCTTTGGGGAACGTCCCGCGGCGGGTTATATAGGCCCCGCCCCTCAACCTTTTCGAACCTCCTCGATGTTTCTCTCCACACCCTCTCCAAGTCCAACCCCTTGTTCGTGGTTGGTTGAGTGGGGCTGACTCACTCCTCCCCTCTATGACGAGGTGGGGACCCGCCTTTCTTCCCCAACCCTGCCTCGTGGTCAATGGCGGCAATTGGAGGGGATGTAATTGCCAATTTGAGGCTTGGCCATTACGAACGGGGAAATGGAGGTTTTTGGGAATGGGAATGAAGGGAATCTATCTCTTTCACTCGGTGCAATGGAGTGTCATGTTAATGGACGACAAGGCCTTACCCTAAAACACATAATAAGGATATAAACTACTGAACAAGGGTCTTACAGTGTCCTGCAATGTGGTGTTTCATGGAATTAACTACCGGGACGCCCTTTTTACCTTTACACAACTCTGGAGGCCGGAGGGGCCATATCCAACCAATGTTACACAACAATTTACCACAATACAATACACACAATCAAAAAAATGCAATCCTCATATCCGCAACAATATATATAGTCATGTGAAAAAGTAAGTACACCCCATGTAAAGTTTTGACTTTTTCTGTTGTACAACTTTTTCAACATATCTCAACATACAGCTATTTGATCTTCATTTCAACAATATTGATAGATAAATGTGATATAATATAACAAATATCATGAAACATTTACATTTTGTAGTCCATTGTATAATTTAAATAAACAAATGCAAATTTCACGAGGAAAAAGTAAGTACACCCTTGGCTCTAATAGGTGGTATTGCCCCCTTTGGCAGAAACAACCTCAAGTTGGCGTTTCTTACAACTGTGTATCAGTCTCTGACATCGACTAGGAGAAATATTTGACATCAACTTTGACATCAACAGTGGCAAGAGCTACCTGTAGGTCCCGTGATGATATTCTGTGGTTCTTAGAGACTTCTTTCAGCATCTTCCGGTCTGCTCTCGGGCTGAACTTGCTAGGGCGGCCTAGCCTGAACAAGTTGGCAGTTGTTTGGAATCTTCTCCACTTGTAGATGAACTTCCGGACAGTCGAATGATTGATTTCAAATTGTTTGGAGATCTTTTAAAATCCCTTCCCAGACTCGTAGGCATCTATAACCTTCTTTCTGAAGGCCTCAGAGAGCTCTTTTGATCTAGGCATGGTGACGCCGCACACTTCAACAACAAAGAGCAAACCAAACTAAATGTCTGAGGTTTAAATAAGACAGGTTCCTCCAAGATCCTCTCTAACGATGTTCTAATCATTTGCACCTAAGCTGGTGCACCTGATTCTAATTTTAGGTATTTGAAGTAGTGATAAATGTAGGGGTGTACTTACTTTTTCCACATGCGAAATTTGCATTTATGTTAATTTAAATTAAACAATGGACTACAAAATGTAAATGTTTCATGATATTTGTTATATTACATCACCTTTATCTATCAATATGGTTGAAATGAAGATCAAATAGCTGTATGTTGAAATATGTTGAAAAAGTCAAAACTTTACATGGGGTGTACTTACTTTTTCACGTGACTGTATATAGTAGGATTGGCACTCTTCCTCATTTGATTCCTGGGGCACCAATTTGATTCATACACCTGCATGACGAAGTAAACGTATTTTATTTGGCAGATGTAGGGCACGCCTTTATGTGAACTTTTCTAGAGCATTACTTGGTTCCTCCAAAGAACACAAGGGTAGTACAGCGTACACACGAGATTTTTTGAATGTCACTGCTTTTCTATTGTTTGACATTTTCTATGAGCTATGGAATGTCCCTTCTTTTCTCTACTTTGCCACATGGCACATACCCTTATGTAAAGGGGCCTTTTATATGCCCCTGGCATTTTACCCAAGAATGTCCCTTCTTTTCTGTAGTTTGGAACATGGTACATCCCATATAAAGGGGCCTTTTCCATGCCCCTGGCATTTTTCATAAGATACATTTTAAATACGAACAAAATGCATTTGTTCATCGTACAAGACTTTATCCAAGACGATACAAAAGACATGAAAAAAAATATTCAACCCAGACAGGATTGAAACCCACAATCCCCAGCTTGGGAGTCAGATGCTTTTTCCATTAGGCCATTGAGCCAGCACATTATAATTTATTTGTTTAAATATTTTAAAGGGGTATAAAGTGTGCATATATGTATATGTATACATATAATATAAGAGTAGAAGCCGACAAACGAATTTTCACTCCTTTTGTTAAAGTTGCCTACAGAGAAACGATCCCATATATAGGGAGGGGTACTTTGTGCATCTCTTTGATCATTCAAAACGATGTAAAATACTTCAAAAAGTAAGGAGAATTTTTTTTTCAACCCAGATGGGACTCAAGCCTACACTCCCCAGCTTGGCAGTTTGGTGCCTTATACATTAGGCCATCAAGCCAGCCAATTCGATTTGGGTAATAAATAACATTTTAAAGTTACAAAGTATGTATATTGGTTCACGAGTTATCTCTCATTATGCATCAAATGACAACTATATTCGTCATGTGTGTGCGTCTGTCTGTGTGTGTGTCTGTGTGTCTGTGTGTCTGTCTGTCTGCAGCATAACTACCCGATGATATCATCCGATCTTGATGAAACTTGGGTGGGAAGTTGATATCATGAGCTAGTTGTGTCTTGCCTGGAGTGGGCGTATTGCGCCCATTGTGGGCGGAGCCACACCCGAAAAATATGTCTTTTTAGGGGGGTAATCGAGTTCAAGCTACATCTTCTCTGAGGGGTTTGGTGGAATCTGACAGGGGTTTCGATATTTGGTTAGGCCAATGTCATGTGTCGAGCCCCACGGAGCTCGATTTTTCATTTATTTATTTATTTATTTTTTTCATTTTATTTATTTATTTATTTATTATTATTTTTTTCATTTCCTTTTTCACAGAATTTTCTGTATTGTGTAGCTAACTAACCTCATAACTGATTATACATTATTTTCTATCTCATTTCAAGGTCAGTAACCTTCGTTTTGACATTTCCGAGCCTGGCCTGTCCGGGCCTGTTTCGTTTACAGTCCGTCCTTTGTCATTGAAGACCGCTCGCTTGTGAACCATCGTCGGCTCCTGACTTGTATTTTTATATATTTATTTATGTATACTGGCGTGACACGGCACGCTCCGCACGCCTCACCACACGTCGTTTCAGAGGGATAGGCACCTTTTACCATTTAGGTGTCTTTTGGTTCTTTTTATGTTTTCATGGTGTTTTGGGTTTTCAGGGCCATTTGGGTCTTCAGGGTATTTTGGATCCTCTGGGCCTTTAAGGGTGTTTTGGGTCTTTGGGGTGTTTTGGGTCTTTGGGGTGTTTTGGGTCTTTGCGGTCTTTGGGGTCTTTGGTGTCTTCAGGGGATTTTGGGTCTTAAGGGCCTTTGGTTCCTCTGGGACTTTAAGGGTATTTGTGTCTTTTTCCATGTTCATGGTGTTTTGGGTCTTTGGGGTCTTTTGAGTCTTCGGGGTATTTTGGGTCTTTGGGGTCTTTTGGGTCTTTGGGGCCATTTGGGTCTTCAGGGTCTTTTTGAGCCTCAGGGCCTTCAAGTGTATTTTGGGTCTTTGGGGTATTTTGGATCTTCAGCATCTTCAGAGTCTTCGGGGTCTTTGGCATCTTCAGGGTCTTTTGGGTCTTCAGGGTATTTAAGGGTCTTTGTGGTCTTCAGAGTGTTTTGGGTCTTCCTGGTGTTTTGGGTCTTCAAGGTGTTTTGGGCCTTTGTGGTCTTTTGGCTCTTCCAGGTCTTCGGGGTATTTTGGGTCTTTTGGGTCTTCCGGGTCTTTTGGGTATTTTGGGTCTTCGGGGTATTTTGGGTCTTTGGGGTATTTTGGGTCTTTGGGGTATTTTGGGTCTTTTGGGTATTTTAGGGTCTTTGTGGTCTTCAGGGTGTTTTGGGTCTTCAGGGTGTTTTGGGTCTTCAGGGTGTTTTGGGTCTTCAGGGTGTTTTGGGTCATTCGGGTTTTTTGGGTCTTCCTGGTGTTTTGGGTATTTGGGATCTTTTGGGTCTTTGGGGTATTTTGGGTCTTTGGGGTATTTTGGGTCTTTGGGGTATTTTGGGTCTTTTGGGTATTTTAGGGTCTTTGTGGTCTTCAGGGTGTTTTGGGTCTTCAGGGTGTTTTGGGTCTTCAGGGTGTTTTGGGTCTTCAGGGTGTTTTGGGTCATTCGGGTTTTTTGGGTCTTCCTGGTGTTTTGGGTATTTGGGATCTTTTGGGTCTTTGGGGTCTTTTGGGTCTTTGGGGTCTTTTGGGTCTTCGGGATATTTTGGGTCTTCGGGGTCTTACGGGTCTCCGGGGTCTTTAGGGTATTTTAGGATCTTTGTGGTCTTCAGGGTGTTTTGGGTCTTCAGGATGTTTTGGATCTTCAGGGTGTTTTGGGTCATCAGGGTGTGTTGGGTCATCAGGGTGTTTTGGGTCATCAGGGTGTTTTGGGTCAGCAGGGTGTTTTGGGTCTTCAGGGTGTTTTGGGTCTTCAGGGTGTTTTGGGTCTTCAGGGTGTTTTGGGTCTTCAGGGTGTTTTGGGTCTTCAGGGTGTTTTGGGTCTTCAGGGTGTTTTGGGTCTTCAGGGCCATTTGGGTCTTCAGGGTCTTTTTGAGCCTCTGGGCCTTCAAGGGTATTTTGGGTCTTTGGGGTCTTTTGGGATCTTTGCGGTCTTCAGGGTCTTTTGGGTGTTTTGGGGTATTTTTGGTCTTCAGGGGTCTTGGTTGAATTAAAGGGTCATCAAAGGTCTGAGGGGTCTCAGCAGTCTCAACTTAATTAAGAGGGTTAATTGAGAGGGTGTCAATTTTATTTGAAGAAGAAGACGTTTTTGTCGCATATAAACAAACATACATAACCACATAACGACATAACCACATACGTTTGCTCTGTTATAATGAGATATATTTATATATATTTAATTTTAAACCAAAAACGATAGCACTTCGGTTGAATTTTTTTCAAAAGCCATTAACTCGAACTATTGGCTGATGTATGTTCCAAGTTTCAGCTAGTTTCAATGTATAGCGCTTGAGATATGAGCGCCAACACATTTTTGGCGGAAGCATGGATGGATTGATGGATGGATGGATGGACGGACGGACGGACAGACACCAACATATCTTCGAATGTTTTCAAAATAAAACTCAAGAATGTGGAAACAGACGTTGCTGAAATTTGGAACATATTACCTCGATGTACAAAGAATTTACTTCTGAAATTTGCAGCCGATTTCGTCCAGTAGAAGCTGAGAAATGTATTTTCAGACCCCATGTTGAAGCTGCATTCAGAGAAGCGATCCCTTATAGAAACGGAGGGGCGCTTTACACCTCCCTTTGATACAGTATGTATGTATGAACAGGATTATATATAACTAATCGATATATGTGGGAAAATTATGCACCCAGGCCGTGCTCGACCTACCATCTGAAAAAAAGAAAAACGCAATGGACGGATGATACCATTCCAATTTTCATGACGCAGCAGGTTAAAGTTTTTTAAAAATCAACAGATGGATCATACCATGCCGATCTTCATGACGTGGTAGATTAAAGATTTAAAAAAATCAACGGATGGATCATACCATGCCGATCTTCATGACGTGGTAGATTAAAGTTTAAAAAAAGCAACAGTCGGTTCATACCGTGCCAATCTTCATGACGCAGCAAGTTAAAGTTTTTTTAAAAATCAACAGATGGATCATACCATGCCGATCTTCATGACGTGGTAGATTAAAGTTTTTAAAAAATCTACGGATGGATCATACCATGCCGATCTTCATGACGTGGTAGATTAAAGTTTAAAAAAATCAACAGATGGATCATACCATGTCGATCTTCATGACGCAGCAGATTAAAGTTTTTTAAAAATCAACAGATGGATCATACCATGCCGATATTCATGATGTGGTAGATTAAAGTTAAAAAGCGACAGATGGATCATACCAAGCCGATCTTCATGACGTGGTAGATTAAAGTTTAAAAAAATCACCAGATGGATCATACCAAGCCGATCTTCATGACGTGGTGGACTAAAGTTTTTTAAAAATCAACGGATGGATCATACCATGCCGATCTTCATGACGCAGCAGATTAAAGTTTTTTAAAAATCAACAGATGGATCATACCATGCCGATATTCATGATGTGGTAGATTAAAGTTAAAAAGCGACAGATGGATCATACCCAGCCGATCTTCATGACGTGGTAGATTAAAGTTTAAAAAAATCAACAGATGGATCATACCATGCCGATATTCATGATGTGGTAGATTAAAGTTAAAAAGCGACAGATGGATCATACCAAGCCGATCTTCATGACGTGGTAGATTAAAGTTTAAAAAAATCAACAGATGGATCATACCATGCCGGTCTTCATGACGTGGTAGATTAAAGTTAAAAAGCGACAGATGGATCATACCATGCCGATCTTCATGACGTGGTAGATTAAAGTTTAAAAAATCAACAGATGGATCATACCATGCCGATCTTCATGACGTGGTAGATTAAAGTTAAAAATCAACAGATGGATCATACCATGCCGATCTTCATGACGTGGTAGATTAAAATTTAAAAAATCAACAGATGGATCATACCATGCCGATCTTCATGACGTGGTAGATTAAAGTTAAAAATCAACAGATGGATCATACCATGCCGATCTTCATGACGTGGTAGATTAAAGTTTTAAAAAAATCTACGGATGGATCATACCATGCCGATCTTCATGACGTGGTAGATTAAAGTTAAAAATCAACAGATGGATCATACCATGCCGATCTTCATGACGTGGTAGATTAAAGTTAAAAATCAACAGATGGATCATACCATGCCGATCTTCATGACGTGGTAGATTAAAGTTAAAAATCAACAGATGGATCATACCATGCCGATCTTCATGACGTGGTAGATTAAAGTTAAAAATCAACAGATGGATCATACCATGCCGATCTTCATGACGTGGTAGATTAAAGTTAAAAATCAACAGATGGATCATACCATGCCGATCTTCATGACGTGGTAGATTAAAGTTAAAAATCAACAGATGGATCATACCATGCCGATCTTCATGACGTGGTAGATTAAAGTTAAAAATCAACAGATGGATCATACCAAGCCGATCTTCATGACATGGTAGATTAATTGTTAAAAAGCAACAGATGGATCATACCATGCCAATCTTCATGACGTGGTAGATTAAAGTTAAAAAGCAACAGAAGGATCATGCCGAGATCGGAGGTTTAGAGGTAGGGGAGAAACCCATCAAAGGAACATACAGTGTCTGTCATTAGCATGCACATATATGATCTTCACAATACATATTACTCAATGTGTTGGAATGTCTTGGATGATTTTGAGAATCTCATTTGTCTTACCTTTTGAACACCCATAGTCAATTCGGGCAATGTTTATCAAAAATTATGCCATGGCTTTCAATGACAGTTATATTTGTGTGGCCAATTTTTTGCAATCAATATTTTTCCTCCTATGTTTTGGAGGAAAAAACATGCCTGAAGTGTCATTTACATTACTCTTGTAATAGATTATACTATTTCTGTTCATTAAACGAATGAAATCTATTTCTGTTATCCTGGTGCAGTATCACACAAAGCCTTCATTACCTCTGCTTCTACCGACTACATGTCTACTGCTTCTAGAACTACTCTGCTATGATGTTGCCGTGGCAACTTCTCCTTCTTTGCTGTCTGCTGAACTGCTTAGCCGGTGAGCCTGTGAAAATCACTTTGAAAATTTCCTTTCCGCTCTAATGGAAGTTGAGTGCTGTGATTACAGAGAGCCTCACTTCAATCCAGCCTAGGCATTGGCTTTCCTTAGTTCAGCGCATTAGCCTCTGGCTGCATTGGTGCTGCCAAAGTGGTCTACTCACCACAACCGTCTTCCTAATTGTCACCCAGTTCACTCAATCCCACAAGCTTTGGATTGTAGCTTTGAGGATCTCAATCTATTTTCAATGAGTAGGAATCCCATAATATAAATCCAACTGTTTGATCTGATTGATAAATGCCTCAACTCTCTGTGACAGTTTTCAAGCAACATTTAATGATTTAATGCTCAATTTGTACTGATTTTTCCCCTTACAATCTCCACCATAACTACAGTATATCACAGCTGACCTGATGCATTTCTTAGTAATCTTAATAAAATTAGGCAATTCAATGTGTGGGTATATACACTACTCACAATAAGTTAGGGATATTGGCAGGTTCTTCGGTGTGGTTGATTTTGTGTATGAATTATGTTGAAAAAAGTTGTTGGTCCTAATTCTATGGTTATTAATGAGTGAAAAAACACAGCATTCTTGATTTCAATACCCCAACCCTAACCCCTATAAAAAAAAAAAACTCACTCCCACAATATCCCTAACTTATTGTGAGTAGTGTATGTATATATATATATAAATATATATATAGACGGCATTTAATATGGAATATTTTTTTGTGGGGGTGAACTTACTTTTCAAGATGTCTTAGAACCAAAAGTTCATTGGAATTATGTTGAAATTATTCTAGATTTTGTTAATGTGACCTTTAAAAGAAACAAAAACCACATTTGACATTTCGAAACAAATAAATTGATCCTTGAAAGTGATGTAAACTGATATCGAACTCAATTCATGGACAGTACTGTGTTAAACTTCTGTACATTTTCCAGAAGTATCTCTTTATTTTGCACATTAGCCAAAAAATTTTTATAACAAAAACAAAAGTTAAATTACGACTGGGATTACGGACAGTAAAATTACAGTTCAGTACTTCGTGTAACCCCCACGAGCATTCAGGAGAGCACGTACACGTCGAGGCATGCTGTTCACGAGATTTGCCAAGGTTTGGACAGGAATCGCTTGCCATGCAGTGACAATAGCCTGCTGCAATTCACGCACAGAGGTCGGCTGCTGGTCCAAGTGGTCGATTTGATGCGTTAATTCTGCCCACAAGTTCTCTATCGGATTCATATCCGGGGACATGGCAGGCCACTCCATATGCTCTACAGCACGGTCAACAAGAAAGTGTTGGATCATGCGAGCACGATGAGGCCGTGCATTGTCATCTTGGAAGACAAAGTTTCCTCAAAAGGCTGCACGAGCAAATGGAAGCAATGTTTCTTCCAGAATGGCCCAGTGCTTGAACTGGTTCAGGCTTCCATTCAGAACAACCAGGTCAGTTTTGCCCCCTGCATGAAAAGCAGCCCAAACGGTTACCCCACCACCTCCAGCTTGGACTCTTGGCACTATACAATCTTTGTTGTAGGCTTCATGCACTTGTCTGCACACTCGGACGCGACCATCTTGATGATAGACCAGAAATCTAGACTCGTCACTGAAGATCACGTGATTCCAGTGTCCTGGCTGCCATTGACGGTGCTCTCTGACCCACTGCAATCGGCGCTGGCAGTGTTGTCTGGTCAGGCATGGCTTTCTCAGGGGACGCCTGGCACGATAGCCTGCTTGAACCAGTCGTTGGTTGACTAGCCTTCTGGATACAGGCACATTTGTCAGTTGCTGCCAGTCAGCCCTAAGCCGATTAGCTGACTTCGTACGGCCATTGCGGACTAACCGGTGCAGCTGGCGATCATCCCTCCTTGTGGTTCTGCGGGGACGTCCTGGCCTCGGTATTGGAGTAGGGACACCCCTCTAAGCATTTCGTTTCAGGATCTTTGACACCTGACCTTGAGTGATGCCATACTGCCGAGCAATAGCACGCTGTTTCATGCCGTAATTTCGTAAAGCCACCACTTCATGACAAACAGCATTGTCGAGTTGACGGACCATCTCCAGAGGAAGCGGCAATAACTTTTGGAGATGTGCAGCAGTTGTTTTCCACTAATACAGAACGCAACAACCCTTGTATACCCGACTGTGAAGCCAATCATCAAATGCACCTGTCCGTACATTTTGTCATGCCACCTGTGATATAATCTTGTTGTTGACTTCTTGCTGCGACAGACAATCAGTGACATGGTTCTTTCAACAAATAAATCACCAAAGTGTAAAAGAAACTCACTAGATTGATATACTGAGTTGAGAAAGTAAACCCAAGTCAAGAAAAAAGAAATATTCCATATTAAATGCCAAGTCGGTTAGGGCGCTAGCTTGGGATCCTAGGATCCTGAGTTCGAATCCTGGTCGATCACGGAATTAACACCAGGGTGGTTGACTCAGCCTGTCATCCTTCCGAGGTCGGCAAATTGAGTACCAGCTTGCTGGGATGAATGATCACGGTGTGTACCCCGGTTTAGAATAGGTACACCGTATCCCTGCGCATCATAGGAGGCGACTAAGGGGTGGCGTCAGGAAGGGCATCCGGCCATAAAAAACATTGCCTCAAACAGGGCCCCATGAGGTCATGGAGGCCTGCAAGGCCAACCCCCACTCTAGTGGGGGAAAATGGCCTGAAAACGATCATTCATATTCATTCATTCATTTTCATTCATTCAATGCATTTTTGGGTCTTTTTGGACCCGGGCCCAACATGATTGTTTGATTCGCTATAACTTTGTTATAAATCGTATATTTGTTTCATATATGCTTCAACTAAAGGGTAATACATATTCTTGTGTGTTTTTTTTCTGTTGAGCTTCAGCTTCTAGGAATGTAATTCAACAGGTGATCAGCAATGAGTACTATCCTGATTTGCAAGTGAATGGATATGTTCCATTCCAGAGATGAGCAGAGTAATGCACTAATTTCAAAGTGAATCGATCTATTCTTTAGGGATTAGCAATGAGTACTACCCTAATTTGCAAATGAATAGCTGCAGGGATTAGCAATGTTTACATGGATTTATGTATTTTTACGGCAAAGCCCATAGGGCAAAGCCGTCTAGAACAGTGAATGTCCCCTCAAACGTACACAAATTAGAGCTGAGGATCTGGTCACATGACAGGGTGATGTGATTACGTCTGATGTTATTACGGCGGCATACAACGGCTGACTCCACACTCCGGCGTTTTATTTCCAATATCGTTCATGCCGAACATATCGTCAAACCTGTCATATATCACAATCACCATGCTCTACCTTTACGTTTTTCATTCAGTGTGAAACAAACAAACCGATTGTTAAAATGACCATCAAATATCGAAAGCATAGACGTTACAGATCTACATTGCGAGTTTCAGGCAGAAATGTCACCATGGACAATTTTTTTTACAAGTGTTTCACTTTCCCAGACACTGCTTGATAAAGGCCTGACACTTGTGGGGACACATCGAAAAAACAAGGCCGACATCCCTGCTGTGATGGCAGCAACAAGGGACAGAGAGCCTCATAGGCGAATTTGGTAGCAGCGAATTTGGTTTTTGCAACAATATGGCAATGGTAAGCCACGTGCCAAAACCAAACAAAGCCTTGATTTTGCTAAGCACATTACACTATGATAAAACAATTAAGGAAGGAGCGGGCAGGAAAAAAAAACCTGAAATGATAGGCTACTATAACGAGACAAAAGGTGGCGTCGATACTATGGATCAGATGGTGCGCAGGTATTCTTCAAAAGGCAATCGAGTAGGTGACCAATGGTCCTATGGTACAACGTCCTAGATGTTGCCTGCCTGAATGTGTTTGTGTTATTTCAAACACAGCACCCTGATTACCATCCAAATGTGAACTGCAAACGTCGCCTGCTCCTCAAAGGACTTGCCATGGAATTGGTGAGGCCTAATCTGGAGCACAGTCTCATTTGCACCAAAACGCTTCCAAGCAAGGTCACAAATTATTTGGAGGTTTTTGGCATTCGGCGTGAAACAGCAAAGAAATTACCCTTTCGTTGAAGAAGTGATGCACCAAAAATAAAAAGGTGCAATTCCTGTCCTCCACAAAAGGACAGAAAAACTTCCACCACTTGCAAAAAATGCACACAGCATGTGTGTAAAGAGCACAGCCATATTTTGTGCCACAAGTGCTATGACTAAAAAAATAATTCCTTTTTTTGCTTTGAAATGAAGAAAATGTTTTGTATTGATTTTCTTTTGCAAATACTAAATAATTTTTACTTTATAAATAAATATTTTTCATTTTTTTGCAAAGTCATCGAAATGCATCTCTTTGGTTTGTATTTAACCCCAACCCCCCCACACACACAATTCCTCCCCCCATCCCCCCCCCCCCGATTTCATGAGGGGAGACCATAGCATAAAACTATTCTGGAGGAGCAAACTTTCTTCATGCCAAGTTTGAACCTTGTGGGACAAAGGATGTGGAAGGTACATCAGAAAACATACCAACACACACATGCAGTGCCACTTTATAAGGGAGTAAAGGGTGGGGGAGGAGGGGATGGGAATGCAATAATTCAATAATAATCATAATCTTACTATAATTCACCAAATGTCCGTCTGTCCGTCCGTCCGTTCGCAGGTACCGCAAAAACGGCTGAACCAATCGCAACGATATTTTAGGTGGGTAATCCTGGGACCCCCTGGAGTAAAATATGCTATATTGTTTTTCCAATTTCAGCTTTGGCTTCCAGCATTTTCCGGTTTGGACTCCCGCATTACGTTATTTTCCCGGGTACCGCACAAACGGCTGCACTGATCGCTGCATGGCTGCACCGATCGGCTGCACCGATCGGAATCGGTGACCTTGGACAAAGACCTTTTATAAGGACATCGGTTGAATCCCTGCTGGAGAGAATTCCAACCCCCTCCCCACCATCACAGTCGTCTCTCCAACTCACAATCCCACGAGATATGCAGAAAGGATGACCCAAAACCAATGATCTTCTTTTTGATTCGTATATAAATATCATTAAAAGTAAATAATGACCTCGGCCAAAGTTAAAACGATGTGGGTTTAATCTCTACATGAGAGAATTCCACATAGCTATTTGGGTGGTGTATCAGCTAACAGATCACTGTCTCCATCAATCTTGCCAAGGCCGTAACACCTATCGGCTCAAAATCATTTTAACTGTTGACTTGGTAGTTTTTACAATGAAGGAAACACGTTTTAGGAGTACAAACTACATAGCGATAGTGAATGTGACAGCTCTGAGGCATCTTTCGCTTCACATCAAATTATTCATTACATTCATTATATTCATTAATTCATTTAATGATCATTACGCTCATTCTTACGCTCATTAAGCATTAAACGTTCATTCAATGATTATGAAAATAAAAATGAAAAACATTACGAAATTACGTTCACACCGTCACATCAAACATTACCGTGAACACAAACATCATCACAACATCGTCACAATGAAAACATAGTCACAAACATTACGTTACGTAATTCAAACCGTGAACACATCGAATATTGGAGAGCCCATTGCCCAAATTTGAAACACGATGGCATAATATTTACCGATATGAACAGTGATGTGGCTTTTATTGAAATTCTACAAATACAGTTTAGATTTTGAAGATTTGCATGTGATATGATTTAACGGATGTTTATATAAATCGTTTAAAATAAAAAAAAGCCTTAAATTTCTGATATTTTGCCTGTTCGTTTGGGCCTCCCAATTGAAGCCCCGCCCATAGGGCAGGTACCGTTGCTAGTAATAAAAATTAAAAGAATACATCTAAGAGAATACAACAGTAAAGAAAATTGCATTTTATTCGTTTTTTTTTTTTTTACAACAATAACCTCAATGCTAAACCGGTCCAAGAAAAAAAAACATGAATGCATTCTAGGGGTATCATTTAAAAAATAAATTCTTCCGATCCTGAAATGAAAAAAAACCAAAACACACAAACAGGAATATTGTCGCGCGAATCCCTCGGTTAATACCGTATGATCGCGGATGACCAAACGGGCTTTAACTCCGAGGCGACGATCAATTGCGGATTCGACTATAAAAGCACGGAAGGAAGAAGGAAGAGGAAGAAGCGGCAAGCTCTGACCTGATGCCCCGATGGCAGCCCTCAATCCTGTAGGGAATGAACTCAAAACGGACACGGGGGTAAAGTGTACAAAAATAAAGATTTATTACGGAACCCGATACAATGAAACGCGACGGAAGAACTAATTATGGTTCCTAAACCAGGATCCCGCACACCTCACTTCAACAACAGCACAGGGGAATGAATTAAATAAAGAAATCGTCGTGTTGTGCACGTTTGCGGGTGCGAGCTTATCTGTGTCTGTAGTCTGCAGTCGTCAGGAACCATCCAGGCTCCGGTGTTCATGCAAAGCAGGCCTCCGTCCGCCTCGTTCATGCCCTGCTAGGCCCCGAGCCACCCGCGCAGCAGCACACCTCACTCGGCCGTGGCGTCGGTCGCACGCGAGGACCCGTCTGCTCGTAGCACCACACCTCGCTCCAAGCACCAAGCACCGCTCCAAGCACCAAGCACCGCTCAAAGCACCAAGCGCCGCTCCAAGAACCAAGCACCGCTCCATGCACCAAGACAATAACCCAGGGAGGATGACGAACCACCAGGGAAGAACGCCGGGAGGAACGCAGGGAGGAAGAATGATGACCAACAGGGAAGAACGCAGGGAAGAAGCTCCAGGGAAGACGATGACCGAACCAGGGAAGCCGACCAGGGAAGCCCACGACCGACCCCAGAAGAACGCAGGGAATAAGAACGAACCCAGAATGCCCGCGAACAAGGCATTTTGTCCCCCGTGGTCTGACATCAATTCTTCCGCGTTTCCAATCCGTCCATCCCTTCTTTGTGGTCTTTCCCGCCATCTGACGTCACCGGCGCTTCCCCTCGAATCAACAACCTCCTTCTAAGTAGTGGTTTGGCGCCTTCCACCCTGATTTGCCGAGTGTTCATGCCTTCTGCACTGATTGGCCGAGGTGTCAACGGTCGGTGGCCAATCAGTGCACCGTTCCCTTCCCCCATTGCATTGTCATTTTTTTTACATTTCCCAGAATCAATAGCAGAATTTCTATTAGCATATTTACTAGTGTCATGTTTATGATTTCTAGGTCTAATATTGAAAAACCCTCGTCATTAATAATTGTCTGGTTATAGAATGAAGAAAAGATAATTATTCAATAATGCTCAAATAATAAAATTAATTGATAATTTTCATTTGTCTTTGTCATAGTAGAGAATACTTCTGAGCTCAGCATATGCTCAATAGCTTTGTCTGTAGAGACCCTCACATAATGTTGAATCCTCTGGCTCCCATCCCTCACCCTTGACCTCAATAAATTGAGTTGCTCCCTTGCTCTGCCAATTGATCCAAGTGGCGTTTGAGAGAAAGCATTGGACCATATTATTCCCAACACCCTCTACTCCACCATACATTCCCTGTGCTATTTATTTTGTTTCTTGTCATATGCTACAATCTTAGGGTAATTTAATGCTCAGTTTGAGTAAAATTGTTTTTCATTTCCATAACAGCTATGAAAGTCAATCTTGACATATTGCTTTTCTTTTGCAAGGATATATAACAGTGTGTGGAAGATTGAAATGATTACAGTCCAATTTGGCACCCACGTTTTTGAGCATTATATCAATTTATAAACCTGACCAGTTAACATCAGTCAAACAGCCGAGGTTAAGTCAACACTTTGCAGCCACAAAGAAAGGATTTCAAAGAGGTTTTCCCCATCCAGAGGATGTCTCAATTATTGGGAGTCAGCAGTGCATCCTAAAACTTGTAGTGCTTGCTTTATGTTGCAGGCAGCACCAAGGACAAAGCTTTTAGTCTGCACAGAGGCCCTGGAGTTGGTGCATCTATTGATGTCTGCACAATTAATCAAACTCATTCAAGCAATCATAGCAAAGTAAAACAAGATTCAGCAAACTACTGTTCAAAAAATATTTAGAGTATATTATTGAGTAATATGTAAGGTGAGTAAAGGCTTTTAATGTTAGAAGGAGTAAAAATGAACGACGCATTGATTGCCAGTCAACCACAAACTGATTATCATTATTTTTTTCCCCTAACTTAAAGGTTCACTTGGTTTGGGTCACTTTTACATTATTCACGAGTCTTGAAGTTATTGTGCTTTCATCTCAGAGAAATTTCATATATTACAGTATTGTATGTATATTTATATATACATATAGATATATATATATATATATATATATATATATATATATATATATATATATATATATATATATATATATAGAGATATATATAGAGATAGATATATATATATATATATATATATATATATATATATATATATATATATATATATATATATATATATATATATATATCTCTATATATATATATATATATATCTCTATATATATATATCTCTATATATATATATCTCTATATATATATATATATATATATATATATATATATATATATATATATATATATATATATATATATCTCTATATATATATATATATATATATCTCTATATATATATATATATATAACTGTGAGAAATAGTAGAAACTCCACAGTACGAGCAGGGCGTCTCATTTGCATTGAATAAATAATCGGGAGATTGAATAAGACGCGGACGTAGCTTCAGGGCTTCGATCTTTAATACGACAAGCTTTCGACCAACAAAGGTCTTCTTCTTAGTCTACAAAAACAGCAGACATGTATATCAGTCAAGTATGTGTAGTGATATGTGTGTAAGATGTGTGATATGTGTAGAAAATGCATACAGAAGGAAGAGCCACGCCAAAGCTCACTCACCGGCCCCAAGTTCAACGGAATATATATATATATACAGACTTGGCATTTAATATGGAATTTTTCTTTTTTCTTGACTTGGGTTTACTTTCTGAACTCAGTATATCAATCTGGTGAGTTTCTTTTACCCTTCGGTGATGTCTTTGTTGAAAGAACCATGTCACTGATTGTCTTTTGCAGCAAGAAGTCAATAACAGGATTATATCACAGGTGGCGGGACAAAATGTAAGGACAGGTACATTTGACGATTGGCTTCACAATCATGTATATAAGGGTTGTTGCGTTCTGTATTAGTGGAAAACAACTGCTGCACGTCTACAAAAGGTATTGCCGCTTCCTCTGGAGATGGTCCGTCAACTTGACAATGCTGTTTGTCATGGAGTGGTGGCTTTAAGAAATACTGGCATGAAACAGCGTGCTATTGCTCAGCAGTATGGCATCACTCAAGGTCAGGTGTCAAAGATCCTGAAACTAAATGCTCAGAGGGTTGTCCCTACTCCAATACCGAGGCCAGGACATCCACGCAGAACCACAAGGAGAGATGATCGCCAGCTGCACCAGTTAGTCTGCAATGACCGTACCAAGTCAGCTAATCGGCTTAGGGCTGAGTGGCAGCAACTGACAAATGTGCCTGTATCCAGAAGGCTAGTCAACCAACGACTGGTTCAAGCAGGCTATCGTGCCAGGCGTCCCCTGAGAAAGCCACGCCTGACCAGACAACACAGCCAGCTCCGATTGCAGTGGGCCAGAGAGCACCGTCAATGGCAGCCAGGACACTGGAATCACGTGACCTTCAGTGACGTGTCTAGATTTCTGTTCTATCCTCAAGATGGCCGCGCCGAGTGCGCAGACAAGTGCATGAAGCCCACAACGAAGTTTGTATAGTGCCAAGAGTCCAAGCTGGAGGTGGTGGGGTGACCGTTTGGGCTGCTTTTCATGCAGGGGGCAAAACTGACCTGGTTGTTCTGAATGGAAACCTGAACCAGTTCAAGCACAGGGCCATTCTGGAAGAAACATTGCTTCCATTTGTTCGTGCAGCCTTTCGAGGAAACTTTGTCTTCCAAGATGACAATGCACGGCCTCATCGTGCTCGCATGATCCAACACTTTCTTGCTGACCGTGGTGTAGAGCATATGGAGTGGCCTGCCATGTCCCCGGATATGAATCCGATAGAGAACTTGTGGGCAGAATTAACGCGTCAAATCGACAACTTGGACCAGCAGCCGACCTCTGTGCGTGAATTGCAGCAGACTATTGTCACTGCATGGCAAGCAATTCCTGTCCAAACCTTGGCAAATCTCGTGAACAGCATGCCTCAATGTGACGTGCTCTCCTGAATGCTCGTGGGGGTTACACGAAGTACTGAACTGTAATTTTACTGTCCGTAATCCCAGTCATAATTTAGGTTTTGTTTTTGTTGAAAACAAATTTGGCTAATGTTCAAAATAAAGAGATACTTCTGGAAAACGTACAGAAGTTTAACACAGTACTGTCCGTGAATTGAGTTCGATATCAGTTTACATCACTTTCAAGGATCAATTTATTTGCTTTGAAATGTCAAATGTGGTTTTTTTTTCTTTTAAAGCTCACATTAACAAAATCTAGAATAATTTCAACATAATTCCAATGAACTTTTGCTTCTAAGTCATCTTGAAAAGTAAGTTCACCCCCACAAAAAAAATATTCCCTATTAATTGCCAAGTCTGTATATATATATATAGAGGGAGAGAGAGAGAGAGAGAGAGAGAGAGAGAGAGAGAGAGAAGAGAGAAGAGAGAAGAGAGAAGAGAGAAGAGAGAAGAGAGAAGAGAGAAGAGAGAAGAGAGAAGAGAGAAGAGAGAAGAGAGAAGAGAGATACACACACACACAACAACGATTTTAAGGCCATTTTCCCTGCTAGAGCGGGGGTTAGCTTTGCGGGCCCCATGACAATCTTCTCCATTTTGGCCTATTTTCTGCATCTCCACTTGTTAACCCCCTTTCCCGCATTTTTCTTCCACCACCTTTAGCCAAGTCTTTCTCGGTGTTCCCCATCCTCTACTTTCTTCTACATTCATTTCCATCATTCTTCTCAACCAGTCTCCTTCATCCATCCTCAACACATGACCAAACCATCTCAGCATTTATATATATATATATGTATACATATATATATATATATATATATATATATATATATGTATGTATATACAGCATTTATATACAGTATATGCATATACAGCTTTCAAGATTTTGACCAGGAACCATGCCTCACATTGGCTATTACCCCATGGATCTTGATAGGATGTGTCCGCCGCACACCATCCTGTCTGTACTGCACACCAGCATATATAGAGAGACAACAGGAAGAGGCTTACTTGCAATGACTAAAAGCATAATCTCTTCTGTCTATGTGGAGGGGATCATTACTACACTCCATAGCCAAATTACTCCAATTATGTCTTGAAAAATGATCATCAGATACAATAAATTCCTCTTACCAATTGTCATTACTAAACTTGGTGGCTTCAACCTTACAGGAGATCTGCTCTGAGTCTGGGTGGTTGGTGGTTCGAATCCATGGCCAAGTCATACCAAAGCCTGTGAAATGATACTTTCTGTGCTCACTGGCTTGACACTAAGAATTTACAAGAATAGAGCACAGCCAAACAACCATAGTGCAGGCTTGATGGGTCTAATGGCATTCTCCTGTGTTTGAAGTTCTTGTGAGGAACTCATGATATTGCAATTTTGATTCAGTGAAGAAAAACTGTCCAGGTTACTTTCCAGGAGGAATGCTTTCTGACCTCAAGTTGACAGTATTTCAAGTTGAAATCCACAATATTTCAAAAAGCAATTTCTGATGGCTAATACTTTGTTGCTCTGGTTGTGTTTTCTATTGTTAATCAGTCTAAGCTGTGGAAATGTTACTTCCTTCACCAGTGGGAAATAAGTCCACAGACTTTTGTTACTATCTTTCCATTGATGGAATAGGAACAGAATGTTAAAATGATTGATTTTTCAAAGGGACTTCTTTTGTTAAAGTGGACATCTCTCTGACCATTCTCAGAGAGCCTCCTCAGCGTCGACGAGCCTGGCATTTCACTCAGGCCAACTGGCACGGTCTTCAAGCAGCCATCATTAACTTTCGTTCTCTGTATTCCCAGGCTTTTCACCCATAGCCTACTTCCTTGTGTAAATCTCAACTCAAAAAAAAACAAAAAAAAAAAAAACATTTCCTTCTCTGTTCTCATTCGTTTATTCATTCTTATTCGTTCGTTCGTTCTTCGACCACGTGTTTCTCCCCCATTTCCCCAGATAGTTTTCACTCATTAACCTTCAATGTTTACACTTTCCCCTCAAGTTATGTATTCCGTCATATTTTATAACACCTTTTTCTTCTTCTTCTTTAAAAGGCTGCTTTCGACTTGCTCACCAAATCAATTCATCCCAAAAAAAATATCCATCTCCTATAGTGCCTTTGTTCTACATTCCCTAAACTCTCCTGCACTCCATCCTCCATCCAGCGTCCTTAAACGTATTTTTAACTCGAAGGTCACAAGAAACTCATTTTGCAATAAATGTTCGTTTCCCATAAATCGTACACTTTCAAAAATCCAATCTCACCCCTCCCCTCCAAATCTTCCCCATAACCCCTCCCCTCCAAATCTTACCCATCACCCCTCCCCTCCAAATCTTCCCCATCACCCATCCCTTTCAAATCTCCCCCCTTGCCCCCTCCCTCCTAAACTACTCCCTCACCCCTCCCCGCCAAGACGCCCCCTCGCCCCTCCCCTCCTAGACTCCTGCCTCACCCCTCCCCTCCAAATCTCCCCCATATCCCATCCCTTTCAAATCCCTCCCCTTGTCCCTTCCCTCCCAAACTCCCCCCTCACCCCTCCCCTTCAAATCTCCCCACCCTCATTGCTTCTCAATTTCCCCCCGCTCACTCCCCCTCCTCAAAGCGTCCTCCCCGCTTCTTCCCCCTTCAAACTCTCACCTCCATCTCCCCCAACCTTCTGCCTCGCTCTTCCCCCTCCTCAAATAACACCTCATTGTGGCTCACCCAATCACCATCAAACCTTTTGTCCGCCCCATCCTTCCCTTTCTCCGAGCTATTCTGAAATCTCTGACACACCTTCAACAGCTCTCCCTACCTCTTCCACCTCTTCCACATCTTACCCTACCCCTCCTCCCCCCTGTTCTGTATCTGATGCTCCCCCTTCCTCTTCATTAACGGTATGGACCTCAAACATCCGGGGCCTTCGTTCAAACTTAACTGATCTCTCCATACAGGTTGCTTCTGTCAAACCAGACGTGATCTGCTTAACAGAAACTTTCCTCCTTTATGATGTCTCTGATTCCATAGTATCTCTCCCGGGCTACTCCCTCCTCCGGTATGATAGACCTGAGCCTCGTCCTGGAGGCGGGGTTGCTATCTTTATCAAAAACTCTCTTCCTCACTCGCCCTGCACTGCACTCTCTCCACCTCACCCCCAGGAATACCTCTGGCTACGGCTTCCCCTTCGCTCCCACCTCTTGTTCATATGTGTGTTGTACCGTCCACCAAACAGTGATGACTCCATCTACATCTCGCTGTCTGATGATATGGACCAACTTCTATCTACTCATCCCAACTCTCTCTTCCTCATATGTGGTGATTTCAACTGTCATCATGCCAGTTGGCTGGGTGTGGGTACCTCTCTCACCAGCCATGGCTCCTCAGCAAAGGACTTCTGCGACTCACTGGGACTGACACAATCTGTCAATTTCCCGACCCGGATCTCAGTCAACGGAACATCTTCTCTTCTGGACTTGGTTATGACTAACTTCCCTGAAAATGTCTGCTGCTCTTCTTCTGCTCCGATCGGATCATCTGATCATGTCCTTGTTAAAGTGGACATCTCTCTGACCATCCTCAGGGAGCCTGCTCAGCGTCGACGAGTCTGGCATTTCACTCAGGCCAACTGGCACGGTCTTCAAGCAGCCATCAATCATCTGGACTGGTCTCCCATCTCTACCACCTCTGACATCAACTCATCCTGGGAATTCTTCCAAAGTAAATTGCTCTCTCTCATGCACAGATTTATCCCATCTCGTCTTCAGTTGTCATACCCTTCCTCCCGTCCATGGTACATGGAATCTTGTGGTGAGGCTGTTGCCCAGAAACAACTTGCCTTCGTCTCCTGGAAAGCAAATCCAACGGAAGGAAATCTCATTTCCTTTCACAAAGCCCGAAACAAGTGTGTGTCCACCCTCAGGAGAGCCAGGAAACAATATCTCTCCGTTCTCAAGACCGAACTCTCTTATCTGTCTCCCTCTTCCAAATCCTGGTGGCGTCTGGTCAAATCCGTTTCTGGTGTTTGTTCCCCCTCCATCCCCTCCCTTACCTCAAACGGCTATACAGCTGACTCCGCACGTGAAAAAGCTGAATGCCTCAACTCTGTGTTTGCCTCTAAATCTTGTGTCCCAAACCCATCCCTCTCTGTACCCACCATACCCAGTCGTACCCTGCTGCTCCTGGACTCCGTGTCCTTTCCTCCTGACAAGGTGGAAAAGTTTCTGTCAACCCTCGACTCTGATTCTGCAACTGGACCCGACGGCATCAGCCCACGGGTCCTAAAATCCTGCTCTGCTGCTCTATCTCACCCTCTCGCTGTTCTCTTCACCCTCTCTTTTGCTCAAGGTCAACTGCCATCTGCTTGGAAATCAGCCAACATCACCGCTTTGCACAAAAAAGGTGCAAAAACAGATCCTAGCAACTACAGACCAATCAGCCTTCTCCCAATTATCAGCAAAGTCATGGAATCCATCATTGCTTCTGATATGAAATCTTTCCTCTTCTCCAATGGCTTGATCTCTGATCATCAATTTGGTTTCAGACCAGGTCACTCTACTCTGGACATGCTGCTTCTGCTGTCTCAACAATGGATGGAGGTCCTCAATGCCAAACAGGAAATTAGAGCTGTCTCCCTCGACATATCACGTGCCTTCGACACGGTCTGGCACCCCGCTCTGCTCACCAAACTCTCCTCCTTTGGTATCCATGGAAATCTCCACGCATGGCTGGCGGACTTCCTCTCTAGTCGTCGTCAACGTGTGGCCCTGAATGGGTTTCTCTCATCTCCTCTTCCTGTTCAGGCTGGAGTTCCCCAAGGCAGTGTTCTGGGCCCCGTGCTTTTTCTGGTCTTCATCAATGATCTCTCTGACTCTCTCGAAAATCCTCTCTATCTCTTTGCTGATGACTCCACTCTCTGCCGCTCCATTCCTCTTCCCTCAGATCGGCAGTCTGCTGCCTCCTCACTCTCTGAAGACCTGGACAAAATCACGGACTGGTCAAACAAGTGGAACATGTCTTTCAATCCTGACAAATCTCACACTCTTACTATGTCTCTCCGAAAAGATCGACTGGACAACCCTCCCATCTACTTTCTCAACAATCCTCTCCAAGAAGTTCTGTCGCTCAAGATTTTGGGTCTCACTATCTGCCATGATCTTTCTTGGGAAAACCACATTTCCAAGCTGGCCTCCAAAGCCAGTCGCCGACTGGGCATCCTCCGTCGTGCGAAGTCCTTCCTCGGCACACCTGAGCTCCTCACCACATACAAGGCTTTCATCCGCAGCTCAATGGAATACTGTTCTGCCCTATGGGCCGGTGCTCCTGCCTCACACCTAGCTCGGCTTCACGCTGTTGAAACCAAAGCTTTCAGAATTATTGGAATCTCCCGCGATGAAGCTATCTCTGAGGGCCTTTCACTCACTCACCGCAGGCAGGTAGGTGGTCTTTCTGTCTTCTACCGACTCCTCTCCGGCCTTGCACCCCCAGCTCTCTCTGTGCTCTGTCCCCCAAATATTCCTACAGGTCGCACAAGATCTGCCAGCAACCCTCTGATGGTTAAACTGCCGAAATCTCGGCTCTCCGCTCACCTTCACTCTTTCATTCCTCTTTTCTCCCGCCTCTGGAACAAACTCCCTCACTCCCTTCAATCCCACTCCTCCCTCCAGGTCTTTAAAACAGCTGTTCACCACCATCTCTTATCTTCCCCCATCCAAAACCTTGATCTTTTCTACCCCCGCTAATTCACCCCAGATCCACCTTGTTTGAAATTCCAACTTCTTTCCTGGAAGTCCTGGCAGTGTCCATATGTTTTATACCTCTCCCACTGCCCCCTTCCCACGCCCCCCCCCCCCCCCCAAAGCCCTCGCCCTCTCTCAGATCTCTCGATGTCTCCATGTCTCTCGGTCCCTGCTCTCAAATGTTGTGTTTGTGTCCTTCCCCCTCTCTCCCCATCTTGTCTACCGCTCCCTATGTTATATGTTTTATGTGTCGGTTTGTCTTTCTGTGTGATTAATGTTCGCTCTTTCACGAGCCTCGATATTGTATACAAAAAAAAAAAAAAAAAAAAAAAAAAAAAAAAAATCTGGACTGGTCTCCCATCTCGACCGCCTCTGACATCAACTCATCCTGGGAATTCTTCCAAAGTAAATTGCTCTCTCTCTCATGCACAGATTTATCCCATCTCGTCTTTAGTTGTCATACCCTTCCTCCCGTCCATGGTACACGGAATCTTGTGGTGAGGCTGTTGCCCAGAAACAACTTGCATTCGTCTCCTGGAAAGCAAATCCAACGGAAGGAAATCTCATTTCCTTTCACAAAGCCCGAAACAAGTGTGTGTCCACCCTCAGCAGAGCCAGGAAACAATATCTCACCGTTCTCAATACCGAACTCTCTTATCTGTCTCCCTCTTCCAAATCCTGGTGGCGTCTGGTCAAATCTGTTTCTGGTGTTTGTTCCCCCTCCATCCCCTCCCTCACCTCAAACGGCTACACGGCTGACTCCGCACGTGAAAAAGCTGAATGCCTCAACTCTGTGTTTGCCTCTAAATCTTGTGTCCCAAACCCATCCCTCTCTGTACCCGCAGTACCCAGTCGTACCCAGCTGCTCCTGGACTCTGTGTCCTTTCCTCCTGACAAGGTGGAAAAGTTTCTGTCAACCCTCGACTCTGATTCTGCAACTGGTCCTGGCGGCATCAGCCCACTGGTCCTAAAATCATGTTCTTCCGCTCTTTCACTCCCTCTTTCTGTTCTCTTCACCCTCTCTTTTGCTCAAGGTCATCTGCCATCTGCTTGGAAATCAGCCAACATCACCGCTTTGCACAAAAAAGGTGCAAAAACAGATCCTAGCAACTACAGACCAATCAGCCTTCTCCCAATTATCAGCAAAGTCATGGAATCCATCATTGCTTCAGATATGAAATCTTTCCTCTTCTCCAATGGCTTGATCTCTGACCATCAATTTGGTTTCAGACCTGGTCACTCTACTCTGGACATGCTGCTTCTGCTTTCTCAACAATGGATGGAGGTCCTCAACGCCAAACAGGAAATTAGAGCTGTCTCCCTTGACATTTCACATGCCTTCGATATGGTCTGGCACCCCGCTCTGCTCACCAAACTCTCCTCCTTTGGTATCCATGGAAATCTCCACACATGGCTGGCGGACTTCCTCTCTGGTCGTAGTCAACGTGTGGCCCTGAATGGGTTTCTCTCATCTCCTCTTCCTGTTCAGGCTGGAGTTCCCCAAGGCAGTGTTCTGGGCCCTGTGCTTTTTCTGGTCTTCATCAATGATCTCTCTGTCTCTCTTGAAAATCCTCTCTATCTCTTTGCTGATGACTCTACTCTCTGTCGCTCCAATCCTCATCCCTCAGATCGGCAGTCTGCAGCCTCCTCACTCTCTGCAGACCTGGACAAAATCACAGACTGGGCAAACAAATGGAACATGTCTTTCAATCCTGACAAATCTCACACTCTTACGATGTCTCTCCGAAAAGTCCGACTGGAAAACCCTCCCATCCACTTTCTGAACAATCCTCTCCAAGAAGTTCTGTCACTCAATCTTTTGGGTCTCACTATCTGCCATGATCTTTCCTGGGAAAACCACATTTCAAATCTGGCCTCCAAAGCCAGTCTCCAAATGGGCAACCTCCGTCGTTGGAAGTCCTTCCTTGGTACACCTGAGCTCCTCATCACTTACAAGGCTTTCATCCGCAGCTCTATGGAATACTGCTCTCCCCTCTGGTCTGGTGCTCCGGCCTCACACCTAGCTCATCTTCACGCTGTTGAAACCAAAGCGTTCAGAATCATTGGAATCTCCCGCAATGAAGCTAACTCCATTGGGCCTTTCACTCACTCACCACAGGCAGGTTGGTGGTCTTTCCGTCTTCTACCGACTCCTCTCTGGCCTTGCCCCCCAGCTCTCTCTGGGCTCTGTCCCCCAAATATTCCTACATGTCGCACAAGATCTGCCTGCAACCCTCTTATGGTTAAACTGCCAAAATCAAGACTTTCTGCTCACCTTCACTCCTTCATTCCTCTTTTCTCCCACCTCTGGAACAAACTCCCTCACTCTCTTCAATCCCACTCCACCCTCCAGGTCTTTAAAACAGCTGTTCTGTTCACCACCATCTCTTATCTTCCCCCATCCAAAACCTTGATCTTTTCTACCCCCGCTAATTTTGGTCCCTTTGTGTATTATACCTCTCCCCCCCCCCCCTTCCCATGCCTCCTCCCCCCAAGCCCTCTCCCTCCCACACTTCTCCCTGCTCTCAAATGTTGTGTTTGTGTGCTTCCCCTTCTCTCCCCATCTTGTCTTCCGCTCCCTCTTTTTATATATTTTGTTTGTCTGGTTGATTTGTTTGTGAAGTAAATGTTAGCTCTTTCACGAGCCTCGATTCAGTATACAAAAAAAAAAGAGAAAAAAAGGGGGGGGGGCAAAGTCCAAAAATGTACGAAGAAATTATATTTATCGGACTTGCCAGAAATCATGTCACATATGCATAACAAGAAAGAGCAATCAGAGATTTAATATCCCATGCAGATATTGCGTAGATCATGCTAAAGAAATTTCAAACTGATCGGATCAAGCATTATACTTGTCTAATTATGACGTCATAATTAAGGCACGGATTATATCATCATGAATATATGTTGTTCCCCATGGGAAGAACATTATAATGAGTCATGTTGCAATTTTTTCCATGGAGCAGTATCGGAGATATAGAGGTGCAAATTAAACTGAACATCAAAAGACACATCACTTTCATTTTTTTCAAATGTGCAGCTTTACAAACACGTTTCTTCAATTGTAATGGCTGATATTATGTAACGGGAACTTCACTTCAATCACCTGGTTGATCAACAATGGCATGCTTGAATGGTTCTGTATAGGGATCTTTCCCTTTAAATAATGATCCTCATAATGAAGTCCTTCAGTTCTCGTGGTTAGACATTCATTTACTGCTGTCTATAGTCACTCTAGACTAGAGGCTTCTGACAGGGAAAACGACAAGAAAATTCAGATGCCAAGCCTGACATCTGACCAACGTTTAAGGGCAATTGGGATGCTTGAGGCTGGTGTAAGCCAGTGAACAAATGCCCAACGTCTTGGTTGGTCACAGCCTGCAATTTCCAACCTGGCCAGGCGTTACGGTGAAACTGGACCTGTGAATGATGGTCCACGAAGAGGAAGGCCACGGGTAACCACCCTAAACAAAGACCGCTGGATTGTGCTGCAGCATCTTCATGATCGTTTCCACCCTGCGACGCAAACAGCTGCAGTGACAAAAGGTCACCACAACAACCGCATCTGTGTATCTACTGTGCAGAGGCACTTGAGAAGTCGGGGCCTGGTGGCAAGACGTCCTTGCAGAGGTCCAGTGTTGAATGCATTGCATCGGCGGAATAGACTAAGATGGTGTCTGTAGCATCGCCGCTGGACACAGCAACAGTGGAGTGCAGTCTTGTCCAGCGATGAGTCCAGAATTTGCCTCCATGCTGCTGATGGGCGTCAATGGGTATGTCGCAGAGGGGGAGAAAGGTATGCATCATGCTGTATTCGCCAGATCAATCGTTGGGGAGGACCCAGTGTGATGCTATGGGCCAACATTTCCACCCATTTCAGGACACCTCTGGTCGTCATCGAAGGCAATCTCACTAGTCAGCGTTATGTCAATGAGGTTTTGAGACCTCATCTGCTGCCATTTATCCAGGCTAATCCTGACATTGCAGTTTTCCAGCAGGTTAACCCTCGACCCCATGCTGCTCGCCTGACCACCAACTTCCTCCAGGAACAGGGCGTTGATGTGATGCCTTGGATGCCTGAATCTCCTGACGTCAATCTCATTGAGCATTTATGGGATGAGCTTGGTTGACGTCTTGCATCGAGGAGATCAACGGCTGTCAATCGGCAAATGCTCATTCAAGGCTTGCAGGAGGAGTGGGGCAGACCTCCACAGGACCGCATCAGACGCCTGGTACAGAGCATGCGTTGGAGATGTATAGCCTGCATCACAGCTCAGGGAGGACACACACGATATTGAGGACTGCTGTCATTCTGTCCTTGACTGTTAGGAGTGTTGTGTTCATTCCTGTGTCATTTTGTTTTGACTGTATTCAGGTGCGTGCCTTTGAGTTGCAGTGCTGTGACTTTTGTTGCACAACCCCTTGTGATGTTCATGCTTTTTGTTTATTGTGATTGAGGCAACCTCTTGTTTATTGACGTGTGTTTAGTAAAGATAGCTGAACTTTACCTCTGTGTTCAAATATTTTTCATTTTTGCGTGGAGGATTTCAATGAGTGTCCTTCTAAAGATTTGATAAGTTTATTTTGATGTTGATTATATTTATGTTTTTCCCAAGATGTCGCCCGTACCATGTAATCTATGACGTCATAATTGTCATTAAAAATTATACTGGTATGTATGTACGGAGATGCTCCTCTGGTAAAAATTTCAAAGGTGCAAAGTGCAAAGTTTTTCGGTTTTTCCAAGATCGTGCCCATACCACGTAACCTACCACAACATAATTATCATTATTTAAAAAAACTATACTGGAGGGAGGCACTCCTATGGTGAAAATTTATTGGCAATCGTTCCAACGTTTCCAGAGAAAGGCATACTCGCATTCTGTGTCGACAGACAGACCGACAGACAAATTTAAAATCACTCATAGTGTGACACTTCACAAAAGAGAACAAAGTAGAATGGCACTCAGTAAAGCATCCTTTTGACCTCAAAAATAATTGATGGTTGAATTCAGTGACCGGATATGCAAATTGTCTTCAAATTTTAAGTTAATCGGATGGAAATTCACAATTTTAGAAATTTGGCCTATTTTGCCTTTTTGGCCTTCTTGGGGGACTGTTGGTCCGTTGTACCAAATTTTCATTGGTCTTCACGGCCTTATATCATATCTGCCTGCCAGACTCAGGGGGGTCTTTTGGGTCCCTGGGTCCTTTGGGTCATTAAGGACTTTTGGGTCATCTGGGTCCTCGGGGACTCTTGGGGCTTTTGGGTCCTCGGGGACTTTTGGGTCATCAAGGACTTTTTCGGTCCTTGGGGACTTTCGGGTCTTTAAGGACTTTTGGGTCATCTGGGTCTTTTGGTCCATCAGTGACTTTTGGGTCATCAAATACTTTTTGGGTCATTAAGGACTTTTGGGTCATCTGGGTGTTTTGGGTCCTCAGAGACTTTTGGCTCATCAATAACTTTTTCGGTCCTCGGGGACTCTTGGGGCTTTTGGGTCCTCGGGGACTTTTGGGTCATCAAGGACTTTTTCGGTCCTTGGGGACTTTCGGGTCTTTAAGGACTTTTGTGTCATCTGGGTCTTTGGGGTCCACAGGGACTTTTGTGTCATCAAGGACTTTTTGGGTCTTTGGAGACTTTTGGGTCATTAAGGACTTTTGGGTCATCATTAACTTTTTGGGTCTTTTCGGTCATTAAGGACTTTTGGATCATCTTGGTCTTTTGGGTTTGTGGGGACCTTTGGGTCTTTTGGGTCCTCAGGGACTTTTGGATATTGTTGGTCATTAAGGACTTTTGGGTCCTTGAGGACTTTTGGGTCTCGAGTGTTAATGGGTCTTCCAAGATCTAAGGTGTCTCAGCAGTCTAAGGGGTTAAAAGGAGCATTTGGATAATACGTAATGAATTAATAGACATACGTAATGAATACACAAAAAGTATGACTGACACACACACACACACACACACACACACACACACACACACACACACACACACACACACACACACACACACACACACACACACACACACACACACACACACACACACCTCATCCATTTATAGTAGATGTTGACCTCAAATATAATTGGTGGTTGAATTCAGAAAGCTGATCTGAAAATCCCATTCACATTTCAAGTAAATCGGATGAAAATCGAGGATTTTAGAAATCTACAAAGGTTGTTGACCTTTTGGCCTATGTTGATCTTTTGGCCTATGTTGATCTCAAAAATAGTGGGTGGTTGATTTCAGTTTGCTGATATGTATGTAAATCCTATTCAAATTTCATGTCAATCGGATGAAAATTCTGGAATTTGAAATTTGAAATGGATGTTGAACTTTGTTTGTTTGTGTTAATTAAGACCTATGTTGACCTTTTGACCTCAAAAATCTCCTCACGCTGTTGAAACCAACGCATTCAGAATCATTGGAATCTCCCGCGATGAAGCTAACTCCAAGGGCCTCTCACTCACTCACCGCAGGCAGGTCGGTGGTCTTTCCGTCTTCTACCGACTCCTCTCTGGCCTTGTCCCCCCAGCTCTCTCTGGGCTCTGTCCCACAAATATTCCTACAGGTCGCACAAGATCTGCCTGCGACCCTCTTATGGTTAAACTGCCAAAATCAAGACTCTCTGCTCACCTTCACTCCTTCATTCCTTTTTTCTCCCGCCTCTGGAACAAACTCCCTCACTCTCTTCAATCCCACTCCACCCTCCAGGTCTTTAAAACAGCTGTTCACCACCATCTCTTATCTTCCCGGATCCAAAACCTTGATCTTTTCTACCCCCGCTAATTTCACCCCAAATCCACTTTTTTGAAATACCAACTTCTGTCCTGGAAGTCCTTGGTGTCCTTGTGTTTTATAGTTCTCCCCCCCTCCCCCCCCTTCCCATGCCTCCTCCCCCCAAGCCCTCTCCCTTCCACACATCTCCCTGCTCTCAAATGTTGTGTTTGTGTGCTTCCCCTTCTCTCCCCATCTTGTCCTCCGCTTCCTCTTTATATATATTTTGTATGTGTGGTTCATTTGTTTGTGAAGTAAATGTTAGCTCTTTCACGAGCCTCGATTCAGTATACGAAAAAATATATATATATATTTCTTGTGTCAGACCACCACCTCCACCATTTGGTGAAGTTTTGTGAAGATCAGTTTCAAATTGTGACCTGTAGGCAAGTATAAGTGAGCTCACACACACACACACACACACACACACACACATACATACACACACACACACACACACACACAACACACACAAAACACACACACGCTCACACATACACACACAAACACACACACACACACACACACACACGCCCACACATACACACACAAACACGCGCACACACACACACACAGACACACACACACACATACATACACACACACACACACACACACACACACACACACACAACACACACAAAACACACACACGCCATACATACACACACAAACACACACACACACACACACACACACGCCCACACATACACACACAAACACGCGCACACACACACACACACACACACAAACACACACACACACACACACACACACACACACACACAAAATACACAAAACACACAGACGCACACACACACACACACAAACACACACACACACACAAACTGGAGTGATCAACATACTTGTCAAAAATATTTTTACTTTATTTTGCACATAAAATATTTTCTGTCAAGTAACAAATAGACCCAAATGCAATACCCTCTCCTTTGACGAGGGTAACAAGAGCAAAAATAATATGACTAGAGTGATAAAGAACAAGAAAAATAATGCTAAATACTGTGACTTTCCCTTTTTTACATGGATCATATTGTTAATTGATGCAGAATCACAATTCTGAGTCTATTGGGAGTTGTGAAGGGGCAGGGGGCAGGGGGCAGGGGGCAGGGGGCAGGGGGCTCGGCTTTATGTAATTACCAGACTTCTCTGCAGGCCGATCATTTATATTCAGTGACAAATAACAAAAGCATGTTCAGACCCGCAGTAGTTCAACCCCTCGCTTTGCTGCCCATCAATCATCGTCTTAATTATGTGCCACATTAGCAAGGACTGAAAAAACCACAAAGATACCTGTACATAAGATGTGGGTCATATAGCCACAGGTCTTCCAGCAGCAGCAGCTGTTTCGATGGATTACCATGTAAAAAATAATAATAAAAAAGGATTTGTAAATTTAGCAATAAGCATTCATTAAATCCTTATAGAAAGAAGCCAGTCGAATTTGCCTCTCTGTGACCGAGTCGCAGGACACAAATGGTTAACGTAAAGTCGTTATTTGCACGTAAAATAGACGTTTGTGAGAGATCATTTATGAGCTGCGACATCGCATCGCATCAGGTGGGTCAGGGTTCAGCACATCATAATCATTGTTTCGATAAAGTGCAGAAAATCCAAGGACCCCGAGAAAATGTCAGAGCATGAGCATATCACTATTCTTCCAGCATTGCAGAGATGAGTATATTTATTGATGTCTGCCTTCGTTTAATAGCATTCAAAGGAGTGAAGGGAGGTTTCACCAGTTCCGTTGCATGTAAACCACGTGGGAGCAATCCAGGAGGTGAAGAGGTTATTAAAAACAATCGGAAAATAACATGGTTTTGTGCCTCGATGGAAGTTGGGCTGTTGGCAGGGCAACGTGTTTTTGGACAGGGAAGCAGGTGGCACCATGTCACAAGATGTCGGACAATTTGGGGAGTGTCGAGACCCCTTGGTTGAATTTATGAGACATCTGCTGACTTTCGTGGGTTAACCCTGACCCTCGGGAGACCTACCGGCTTACCATTCATCACGACAAGCCAAGCCCGGCCATTAGCCTTGCTGATGAGTTACCGTGAAGTGC
The DNA here is from genome assembly GCF_964187855.1 of Myxine glutinosa. Taxonomy (NCBI): domain Eukaryota; kingdom Metazoa; phylum Chordata; class Myxini; order Myxiniformes; family Myxinidae; genus Myxine; species Myxine glutinosa. Next base: position 287,025,799 of record NC_136261.1, on the reverse strand, counting down.
TTCCGCTGGACAAAGCGCACAAATGGCAGGAAAAATCCCTTTAATCTCACAGCGATGTTCTCTTGAGGATGAAAATACTGAAAAAGCGAGGCGAGAATTTTTTGTTTGTTTCTCCTAAAGTAGCCCCAATCTACCATATAAACCACGATGTCAGTTTGTGTGTTTATACAGATGTCTGTTCCCCTACATAAGGGTAGGTTTTAAAGGCCAATCTTTTACCATGAATGTGTGTTTACTACGGTCTATTTTTTTTGAGGATAAAACAAATTCGAAAAACATTTTCCATAAAAGAGTAAATATGTCTTTTTTATTGGAATTGTAGACGGTGGCTTGCCAACCGAGCCTCAAGGGCGGTGTACAGAAACGTTTTAAAAATAATAATAACAATAAATACAAGGCGCAGGGACGTGAAATTCGCTGCACGTGATGTGCAACGCGTGCAGAGTAAATGGAGTGTTAATTTACATCCGTAGAATGTATAGGCCTAATAAATAAAGAAGATATAAGCACACCTGACACGAGGCGAAGCTTCAGACTTTGGTACGCACACGAGGCTGTTCCATCGAACAAACTGTTCCAACCCGTCATATTTGATGGTATTTTTACTCGTTATCAAATCGTTAACTTGTGTTATGTGAACAAAAATTGCACCAAATCAGAAACAAGCAGATGGCTTTCAATATCAATCAGCACGAGGCTTGGACAGCACTGGCTATTCAATATTCTGACAATAATTCAATAGTCATCAGCAGCTTCTAACAGGCACCAATAATTTGCCTGTGCCTGCACATAAACTAACTGATTTTGAAAGAGGCATCATAATTGGGTGGATACTCACCTTCGGCATTGCTTCGCTGCATATTTATTGCCCACTGGAGATGCGAGTAAAACAACTTACAGAATGTGTATGACTCGTGTACAGTTGATGGATTATTCATGTATAGTGTACATCCAAATTAGATGTGATTCCATGAAAGATTTATTTGTGAAAGAGTAATTTTATGTGGATTACTCTGGATTCCTTGACAGAAGTACTTTTTTTCATGATCACAATTTTTATATAATGATATTCCCATAACGGCATTTTCATTTCAAAGACGTCTCTTTCTATTCCTACCGTATATTAATTTTTGTATACAAAAATACAAAAATATAATCCAATACATTTTGATGACAGTGTCAATCGAATACAGTGTCAGCTCACGAATCAAAATTATTTGATTATATTTGATAATAATCAAATGCAAATTTATGCACAGGGCTGACAGAATAAATCCCAAAAATGTTTCAAAATTCAGAAGAGAAGATGTTAAACGGTTTTTTAACTTTTGTTTATAATTATCAAGATCACATGTATTATGTTTCTTATTCCTCCTTTGCTTCCTCGTGTTCTTCTCTTCTTGTTTATGTACATTGATGTCTCCATGTCTCTCGGTCCCTGCTCTCAAATGTTGTGTTTGTGTCCTTCCCCCTCTCTCCCCATCTTGTCTACCGCTCCCGATGTTATTTGTTTTGTGTGTCTGTTTTTCTTTCTGTGTGATTAATGTTCGCTCTTTCACGAGCCTCGATCTTGTATACAAAAAAACAAACAAAAAAAAAAAATTGCTCTTTTCCTATTCCATCGACAGGTGCTGCATGACGTCATCGCTGGGTGCCAAAGGGGGCCCGGTGTTGACGCCCACAGATAGAGAGTACTCAGTTTTCACTCTTTGTTACTTGCAAAATCGAAGATTTTTCCAAGTACTGTATATTGCTTGGTCTTGTGCATTATTCTGATTGTTTGTCTGTATGTCTGTTTGTCTGTCTGTCTGTTTGTATGTCCACCGCCTACAGGTCACAATTTTAAACCGATCTTCACGAAACTTCACTAAATGGTAGAGTTGGTAATAAGGAAGAGGCCTTTTGTTTTTGAGGTCAAAGGTCACCTTGAGGTAAGATTTATAAAATTGTCTATTTTGATACAATTGGCTTGAAAGCTGAACAGCATTTGCATATTGAGTCACTAAATTGGGAAACTTACTATTTTTGAGGTTAAAAGGTCAAAGTCAACTCAACGTCAAACATCTAAAATCATCAAATTTCATCATATTAACTTGAAAATTAAACAGCAATTACATAGTGCATCGGTGAATTTGGAAAGCAACTATATTTGAGGTCAAACGGTCAAAGGTCAACTCAAGGTCAAACTTCTAAAATCATTAATTTTCAAGATATGATATATTTTGGTGTGGATATAGATATTGTAACGAATTTGAGAAAGTGTAATGAATGTGAGAATTATGGTTTTGTTGTGTGTAAATGTCACCCTCCGTAATGTAAAGAAAGGTCGAAGGTCGTCCTCTTAGTTAATTCCATAAACATACACGCAGGGCACCATATATCCTTTTAAATAGTTATTCCCTTATTCTATGTAGTTTAAGGCTGTGTTTCCCAATAGTCAACTCTCCATTGCACCGAATTAAATAAGATTAGGTCCCATCTTCAAAGTGCCAGGTTTGGATGGTTTTCGCCGCAAATGGACTCCATTGAGCACGCGGTCGGTTGGGAGAAGAAAGGCGTGTCTCCGCACCTCGTCAAAGAAAGGAGGAGTGAGTCGGCCCCGCTCAACCAACCCAGCACGAAGGGGTTTGGCTTGAGCGGGCGGAGAGAGAACGATCTGGGAGGTTCGCGAAGGTTCAAGGGTGGGGCTTATATAACCCGCGGGAGACGCCCCCACCGCAGATGAGCCCAAGGAGATGAGATACGTGCCGCGCTGCAGATGAGCTACAGAGAGGAGATGAGATACGTGCCGCGCTGCAGATGAGATACGTGCCGCGCTGCAGATGAGATACGTGCCGTGCTGCAGATGAGATACGTGCCGCGCTTCAGATGAGCTACAGAGAGGAGATAAGGTAGAAGAATCCTGGGAAGGCACGCAACGTCCCCATGGCAGCCGAGAGAAAGAAGACTGAGGCAACTCAAGGAGCGCGCGATGCAGCGGTGCGGAAAAGGAACTTCGCCCGCGCAGTTTGGAACTGCGGGAGTTCGCACGACCGCGGCTCGGCTTTTTGACGGCGGTGCCTTCTGGCCCGACCGTGCCCAGTCCCCACTGGACCTTCCTTGCCTCTCCAAGCCATCCGCCTCCAGCCATTCATTCCTGCCTGCATTCCCCGTGTAAGTGTGATCGTTTGTCTGTCTTTCACGTTGTCCTGGGGTTTTAATTAAGAGTGTAATAGATAAGTTAATATTTGCACTGTGTCTGCTTCCATTCTTTCAGTCTTTATTTTATTATCCTTCCTTCTTCCTTGGTTATTTTTGGTCTTGTAAATAATAGTAATAAATTATATTTGTTCTTCCTACCTTCGTCTTCATGCTCTTTCGGTCGCTTTAGAGGTTTCCCCATTGAGGGCCCGTGGTGCGATTCGGCCGACGAAGATAAATCGGGTTAGTCTTGGTAACCGGCTCACGGTGCAGTTCGCTTCGCTCGGCGCAACTAGTCCATTACGCTGCGACCGTGTGCGGGGGAGTATTTCCTTGCGTACCGGTAGGTGCTGGTATTTAGGTCATAGGACGGTTGGGCCTAATACCCTACCCAGCGCTGGCCGGGCGTGACGTCATACCCCCGGGACCACGTCGGTCAGTCATAAGCGAGGGGATTAATCCCCCCTTGGTAAGTGGGGAAGGCTGACATTGGATTCCGTAACAATTGGTGTCAGGAGCGAGGTTCGAACCCGAAGCGCGCTTAACGCGATCAAAATTACGAGTAGCCCAAAATTTTATTTTATTTTAAAATCTCAAATTTAAAACTCGCGCCATGGACAATCAAGGCAACGGGATGCTGGTTGGGGAGTTAGAAGGGGGGGGGGGTAGAATCGACCCAGGACCTCGGGGAAATGTATATGGGGGAAATGGAGGAGGAGAGCAATGGTAATGTGGTTGTGGGGGGATCAGGCGCACAAAATGGCACCCTCGCGCACATGGTTGTAGGGAAACAAAATGGCGGCTCGCACGTGGTTGCGGGGGCCACGCCCGCGGCACTAATGGGCATGGTCCAAATGCAAGCCTTCATGGCCCAAATCATGGCGGAAATGAAACGGGAGAATGACGGTCTAAACAAATTGAGTAATAAAATTGAAGAAATAACTGAGGGAATGGCGAGGGACAGAGCCGAGGGACAGTGAAAAGGGTCGCGTGGTGTGAGCATGCAAGTAAAGCATCGACGTTGACCGCATACGAGGTAAGGGAGGCTGAGAAGGAGGTTAACCGCAGGTTGGGCGAAAAGGTCCCACGGGTGCACGAGGAGGTAAAGTGGGTCGAGGAGCACTGGTTGGGCGAAGTGGAGCAAAGTACGGGTAAAATGACGGGTATAGAGATCGCGACCCGGGGTATGGGACAGCCAGCGACCGCTGAGGTAGAAGAGGGAATTTTAATAAAGCCAGCGTTCGTCATGGTGAATAAAGAAAGAGCAATAGTTATGGTTGAAATTGAAAAGACGACGGAGGTAGCCCGGGAATTGAAGGGAGAGATGGATATTGCTCAAAGTCTGAATGCACATCCTGATGCCATAGTTGCTAATCCTTATAAAGATTTGCAGGTGCGCGTGGAGAAAAGGATCCCCCAGGTGAGTCGTGCTGTATGTTGTGCGGGTAGATTTTGTAGAAAAGTGTTCAGCGCGAAGAGAATTGTCGCGCGATTGGGATCGATATGGCACCCGGGCGTTCGTGGAAGGTCCTTTGTATGCTGTGTTAAAGCGAATGGCACGCGTGTGAGAAAAAAGTGTGCGTCAAAGAGTGAGCATGTTATAAAATGTACGGAGTGTGACGCAGAGAGTGAGAGCGATACGGAGTGTACGTGCGAGGGTGAGAGTGACCCGGAGAGTGAGATGGTGGAGGAGCGGGTGCGAGGATGCACGTTTGGGATGAACGGCGAGGGTGTGCGAGAAAGTACACCTGAGTTGGTTGTGGCGCGGGTGTGGGAGAGCACATCGGAGCGCGTTAGTGGGTGGATGCAAGAATGCACGTCCATGGTGAGTGTTACGGAGGAGAGGTGTGGAACGAAGTGTGCGAACGAAGAGGGTGCGCGAGAGGTGTGGTGTGTAACGGGGAGTGCGGTGGTGGAATGGACGGAGTGTGTGGGATGCACTGGAGGTGCCGAGACGCCGGGTTTGGTGAGTGTGAAAAGGGTCGCGTGGTGTGCGCATGCAAGTAAAGCATCGACGTTGACCGGGTTAGCAGTTAGGGCGACGGATAGCGGGCGCTCGGTGCGCGGCGCGCTTTGTTGGATGCGAAGCTTCGCGCGGATCGATGCTGCTTCGCCCCGCTATGGAGCGTCACGCACGATTCAGGCCGGAGCCCGCACTGAATGGTCGGAGCCGCGTCAGAGAGGCGATCGGCGCGATTCCGGGGGAGGGGAGCCGGGTCGGACCTTCGCCCCCTAGCGGGGACGGGGTTCCGACCGGGCGAGCCTCGGTCGTCGGGCCAGAGACCACAAGGTTCCGAGCCGCTATGATGCATGGAACCTCGGCCCGAGCATGCCTCCTCCGCAGAATCGCGAATGCCGGACGGATCCAACTGCAGGCAACAAACCACCCGTGGTCTTTGCTCGGCTTTACGAAGCCGAGCTTTGAAAATATAACGACGCACCGAGGCTCAAGTATAGCGGACTGTGATAATGATAGTGTTTTGATCCGAAATTTAGAGTAGTGAATAGGATTGGCAGAAGTGATTAGCAAAATTTGCTGATTGGTAGAATGATTGGCAGATGATTGGCAAATTTTTGATTGGCTGAAATTGGATGAGCCAAATTGATAGTAGAAGATGCCCGATGTGGTGGGATGGCAACTCTGCCATCTCTCACAGTGGGGGGCAAAGGAGCAATAGGTTTATGGGGTTTGGCAGTGAAAACTAGCCCGGGAGGGTTAGGATATAGTGTGTAGGGATCTAGAGAGATGACCATAGGTAACGGTAAGGATAAGTAGCGACTTTGGACAGGTAGTTGGGGACATAGAGAGGGTAGATGGATGATAATGACGTGGTATGTGCTTAGTTTAAAGGGGCGACGGGGAAGCGCGAGTGTTAGCGGGAAACCAGGTAGATTAAATGATGCCGTGTGAGTGAGTATTGATATCGGTGAAATGAGGAATTGCTAGGCAATGCTCGGGAGAGATGTGTGTGTGAGCATGGGAAAATCTGGGTGCCTGAGGCAATGGTTTTGAGAATGGAAAGTGTATGGAGCAGTGTATGAGTGAGTAATCGTGATTGTGTGTGGGTTGACCAAATGGTCCTGGGAGGAAGGAGGGTGCAGGTAGCACCAGGAGTGATTGCACAGGTGTGCAACTACAGGTGAATGGAGAATGGTTGTGTGGAATACATGGAGTGTGGAATAGATGGAGTATGGAATGGATGGTCGTGGAGTGAGTATGGTGGAAACTGTGGAGTGGAGTGGATGGTGCGAAGGTGTGAATGGGGGAAGAGTAGACCCCCATCACGAATACCCGGGGAGGGTAGTGTAAGTGTTAGGTAGAGGGTATAGGTAAATTGTGGTTGGATATTGGCATCCGTGGTGCGTGGTGGAAGAATGGTGTTTGGATGGATGCCTTAGTGTCGTTGAAATGGCTGGGCGTGTGGCCTGTTAGTGTGTGTAGTTGGTTGAGCACTCCACCACTGTGACGATGTCGGCCAGGTGTGAGGCCGCAGGTGGGCTCTGGGAGCCGATAGAGTTGTGGATGGGGCCCGAGGATCCGGAGGACGGACCCGGGTAGCCCAGTGCCAGAGAGGGCACCGAGTGGGGAGAGCGCCAGAGGGCCTTCCCCAGGTAGATAGGTTAGGTTAAGGAGCAGGCAAGCTCAGAGGCAACTACAGTGGTGGAGGTGTGCAGGTGGGTAGCCCTGCTGGGAGAGCCACACGACCTAGTCCTGAAATTGTGCAAGGGCACAGGGAGTTGAATCGGGGGAGTGAGACCCCAAATTGATGAAGCACCACAGTTGGTCAATGGGAATTTGGTTCTTAAAACCGCATAGAGTAAGTTGGCCAATGGTTTGGCAGGGAAAGACCCCGGTTTGTGTAAAGTGTGTTAAAGTCATTTAGGAAGTAGTTAGGTTTGAAATCTCCTTGCACCATCTACATCCACTCACCTGAGGTGACGCCACTCCACACCATGCCAGGTTTGATTAATTTTACTGTGCAAATGTTTTGGATTGTGAGACGCATCATGACGTGGGTGTGACATTGTGCTTTGTGTTCCATCTCTCCCTCCTTATGAGGATTGATGATGAATTGGTGATGGCAAATTTTGGTTAGAGGGATTGTGGTGACGAATTTGGTATAGGGGAAATATGGGGGAGACGTGACAGTAGTGACGAATTTGTAAATGTGTAGGTTTTTGTAAATATGGGGAGGGGCAAGGGGGGTAGTGTAGGTCACATGTGGGGGGCATACGGTAGGGACGAGCATTTCTCACTTCGCTCTCCATACGCACCTCGTCCTGCATTACCTTGTTTGATGTGTACCCTTGTGACCCTACCCCTCGCTCACCCATCTTCTTCTTCCACCCCCCCCCCTTGTCTCCCACCCGAGGACTTTGCGCCACTGGGCGTCGAGGGGAGCGTGCGGAGGTCGCCTTGTGTGCCAGGACTCTCGCAACCAGCATTCATTGCATTGATGTACCACTTTATGGACCGCTGTTCTGCGGCCAAGTACCACTTGATGGACCCCAGGTTCTGGGGCAGGGCACCTCTGCTGGGGACCGGCCATAGTGGCCAGTTAATCTTGCTGGCGGACCTTGGTAGGTGGCACCTATGCCCAACAGGTGGACCATCCTTAGTTGGCCCCTGTGGCCCTAAATAAAAAATGGACACTCTGTGCTTGTTATAGTGCAAATAGGCTGCATGAAGAGAGAAGACATCGGGAAGAACATCGGCCCAGCAGGAAAGAGGAAGACCACCACCAGTTGTTTTTTGTGTTTATTACAAACGGTAATGACTGTGCACTGGTTTGGTGCTTTTGGTGCTTTGGGTGCTTATGGTACTGGTGCGTCAATGCAATGCGTGCTGTCTCCTCCCTCCCAACAGGAATTTCTTTTTGTTTCCCTGAAAAGAAAAAAAATCACAGGTCCTGGGTTGCGTTGTAAATAAGGAATAACGTCACTGTAAATAATGCTCCCCACCGTAAATGTATAGTTTGAAAACCATTCCGCAATTCGGTTAGCTGTGGGTGCAAAACTGTTAGATAGGGTGCAATGGAGTAGCGGGACATATTTATTTGTGTTTTAAAATTGTCGCACTCAGGGTCAGGTTAATTGTAGAGGGAACTACACCTACGTGTCACACTAAAAGTAAAGTTTTATAGGCCCGAGGCTGGGCCTGAAGGAAGGAGGGTGCAGTGTAACGAATTTGAGAAAGTGTAACGAATGTGAGAATTATGGTTTTGTTGTGTGTAAATGTCACCCTCCATAATGTAAAGAAAGGTCGAAGGTCGTCCTCTTAGTTAATTCCATAAACATACACGCAGGGCACCATATATCCTTTTAAATAGTTATTCCCTTATTCTATGTAGTTTAAGGCTGTGTTTCCCAATAGTCGACTCTCCATTGCACCGAATTAAATAAGATTAGGTCCCATCTTCAAAGTGCCAGGTTTGGATGGTTTTCGCCGCAAATGGACTCCATTGAGCACGCGGTCCGTTGGGAGAAGAAAGGCGTGTCTCCGCACCTCGTCAAAGAAAGGAGGAGTGAGTCGGCCCCGCTCAACCAACCCAGCACGAAGGGGTTTGGCTTGAGCGGGCGGAGAGAGAACGATCTGGGAGGTTCGCGAAGGTTCAAGGGTGGGGCTTATATAGCCAGCGGGAGACGCCCCCACCGCAGATGAGCCCAAGGAGATGAGATACATGCTGCGCTGCAGATGAGCTACAGAGAGGAGATGAGATACGTGCCGTGCTGCAGATGAGATACGTGCCGCGCTGCAGATGAGATATGTGCCGCGCTGCAGATGAGATACGTGCCGCGCTGTAGATGAGATACGTGCCGCGCTGTAGATGAGCTACAGAGAGGAGATACGGCAGAAGAGTCCTGGGAAGGCACGCAACGTCCCCACGGCGGCCGAGAGAAAGAAGACCGAGGCAACTCAAGGAGCGCGCGATGCAGCGGTGCGGAAAAGGAACTTCGCCCGTGCAGTTTGGAACCGCGGGAGTTCGCACGACCGCGGCTCGGCTTTTTGACGGCGGTGCCTTCCGGCCCAACCGTGCCCAGTCCCCGCTGGACCTTCCTTGCCTCTCCAAGCCTTCCGCCTCCAGCCATTCATTCCTGCCTGCATTCCCTGTGTAAGTGTGATCGTTCGTCTGTCTTTCACGTTGTCCTGGGGTTTTATTTAAGAGTGTAATAGATAAGTTAATATTTGCACTGTGTCTCCTTCCATTATTTCTGTCTTAATTTTATTATCCTTCCTTCTTCCTTGGTTATTTTTGGTCTTGTAAATAATGGTAATAAATTATATTTGTTCTTCCTACCTTCATCTTCATGCTCTTTCGGTCGCTTTAGAGGTTTCCCCATTGAGGGCCCGTGGTGCGATTCGGCCGACGAAGATAAATCGGGTTAGTCTTGGTAACCGGCTCAAGGTGCAGTTCACTTCGCTCGGTGCATCTAGTCCATTACGCTGCGACCGTGGGCGGGGGAGTATTTCCTTGCGTACCGGTAGGTGCTAGTATTTAGGTCATAGGACGGTTGGGCCTAATACCCTACCCAGCGCTGACCGGGCATGACGTCATACCCCCGGGATCACGTCGGTCAGTCATAAGCGAGGGGATTAATCCCCCCTTGGTAAGTGGGGAAGGCCGACAATGGATTCCGTAACAATATGATATATATATACGTATATATATATATATATATATATATATATATATATATATATATATATATATATATATATACATACATATATATATATGTATATATATATATATATATGTATATATATATATATATATATATATATATATATATATATATATATATATATATGTCGGAATGGGACTTAGAACTTGGGACTCAGAAGACTCAGAGAAAGGAGCAACGGATATATTTATTAGAACTCGTTACACAAGCTTGCGGAAAGCAGGATGTCGCAGGAGGCTCACACAAATGACCAACACTACAACAAGATGCTCTGAAATAATTCGATTTAAACTTGCTATATATAAAGAATATAGGGTGTGGCTTTAGCTCACAAGATACAGAGAAAGAATGGGCTCATTGGTCCTCCCACCATCAGTCCCATCCTGTTGTTCAGTTAGTTAAAGGAAGTTCATCCAAGGCCACTCATGGGTTAGCTCAGATAAGAAGATGGTCAGCAATATGTGGCAACATGTTTACAACTTTCTGTATAGAGACCTTGGTTGGGGAAGTACAAAGGGAGTGGACACTCATAAATGTGTCAGCCTACAGGATATTGGCAAAGTCATATGGGAGGCTGAGAAATAGCAGCTGCAACCAAGGCCAAAGAGGGGAACTAAGAGATTATGCCAACACGGGGCAAGAGCTCACAAGCACAGAACTCCTTATTAGGGTATTACACATCCTCAATGCACAAGAAAGGACTAAGTATTATAAAGGAATACAGCAAGCAGTCAAAACAAACCATATAATTGGTTATACTTGGTAATTGGTAGAGCAGCAAGAATTAACAATGGGGGAGGGGCATAACAGCTCCCTACATACCGCCCTTTTGGATCTAAGATACAACGTTATCTACGAGCCAATCAAAGGCCTTTATTTCAAACAAAGCAGAAACAAAACAAATCAGGAAAGTCATTCAACATATCACGCGAAGGCAGCCCAGTGAGCATGTAGTGCCCAAAGCACTCCACATCGCACCCAGCAGGATGATTCGCGTCTGTATGTGAGTATGCAATGTAAGTCCGTAAAGACAGGGTGATCAAATGGCATGTAAAATCCTCCAAGAGTAGTGAAATGTTAAATAGGCAGTGTCACTAAACATACCACGCGAATGCAGCCCAGTGAGCATGTCCCGCACCCAAAGTACCACACATCGCACTCAGCAGGATGATCCGCAGGTATGTGGGTGTATGCGGGTGTATGTGGGTGTATGATGTAAATCAGGTGTAGGTGGGTGTATGATGTGAGACCGTAGAGGCATGAAGATCGAATAGCGTGTGAAATCCACAACGAAGACCTCTGGTTCCGCCGGGGTCCACACCCAGGAGGATCTCCCGACCCACCCTTCGTCCACAGAGGTGCGGCCAGGACTCCCCCCCGACTGGAGCTCACACAAGCTTCCCCAGGTGAAATCCTTGTAGATCTTCAGCGCTCAATCGATATTCATGTTCATGAGGTCTCTTATATGCTGGTGATCTGGGGAAGACACAACGTCATCAGTATCAGGTGGCTTAAACCTATGGCCAAAAAACAAAGCATAACGGTCCAAAGGAGGGAGAGCAACTTCCTTTGGGTCAAAGTCGAGGTCGTCCGAGGCGATGCTGCTTCCACCGCCGTTATCCATGGACGAATCTTCAAGACAATCAGATTCGGAACTCAGCGTATCTCCAATGTTGAGTTCCTCACCATGTTGAGAACTCTCTTATCTGTCTCCCTCTTCCAAATCCTGGTGGCGTCTGGTCAAATCCGTTTCTGGTGTTTGTTCCCCCTCCATCCCCTCCCTTACCTCAAACGGCTACACAGCTGACTCCGCACGTGAAAAAGCTGAATGCCTCAACTCTGTGTTTGCCTCTAAATCTTGTGTCCCAAACCCATCCCTCTCTGTACCCACCATACCCAGTCGTACCCTGCTGCTCCTGGACTCCGTGTCCTTTCCTCCTGACAAGGTGGAAAAGTTTCTGTCAACCCTCGACTCTGATTCTGCAACTGGACCCGACGGCATCAGCCCACGGGTCCTAAAATCCTGCTCTGCTGCTCTATCTCACCCTCTCTCTGTTCTCTTCACCCTCTCTTTTGCTCAAGGTCAACTGCCATCTGCTTGGAAATCAGCCAACATCACCGCTTTGCACAAAAAAGGTGCAAAAACAGATCCTAGCAACTACAGACCAATCAGCCTTCTCCCAATTATCAGCAAAGTCATGGAATCCATCATTGCTTCTGATATGAAATCTTTCCTCTTCTCCAATGGCTTGATCTCTGATCATCAATTTGGTTTCAGACCAGGTCACTCTACTCTGGACATGCTGCTTCTGCTGTCTCAACAATGGATGGAGGTCCTCAATGCCAAACAGGAAATTAGAGCTGTCTCCCTCGACATATCACGTGCCTTCGACACGGTCTGGCACCCCGCTCTGCTCAACAAACTCTCCTCCTTTGGTATCCATGGAAATCTCCACGCATGGCTGGCGGACTTCCTCTCTAGTCGTCGTCAACGTGTGGCCCTGAATGGGTTTCTCTCATCTCCTCTTCCTGTTCAGGCTGGAGTTCCCCAAGGCAGTGTTCTGGGCCCCGTGCTTTTTATGGTCTTCATCAATGATCTCTCTGACTCTCTCGAAAATCCTCTCTATCACTTTGCTGATGACTCCACTCTCTGCCGCTCCATTCCTCTTCCCTCAGATCGGCAGTCTGCTGCCTCCTCACTCTCTGAAGACCTGGACAAAATCACAGACTGGTCAAACAAGTGGAACATGTCTTTCAATCCTGAAAAATCTCACACTCTTACTATGTCTCTCCGAAAAGATCGACTGGACAACCCTCCCATCTACTTTCTCAACAATCCTCTCCAAGAAGTTCTGTCGCTCAAGATTTTGGGTCTCACTATCTGCCATGATCTTTCTTGGGAAAACCACATTTCCAAGCTGGCCTCCAAAGCCAGTCGCCGACTGGGCATCCTCCGTCGTGCGAAGTCCTTCCTCGGCACACCTGAGCTCCTCAACACATACAAGGCTTTCATCCGCAGCTCAATGGAATACTGTTCTCCCCTATGGGCCGGTGCTCCTGCCTCACACCTAGCTCGGCTTCACGCTGTTGAAACCAAAGCTTTCAGAATTATTGGAATCTCCCGCGATGAAGCTATCTCTGAGGGCCTTTCACTCACTCACCGCAGGCAGGTAGGTGGTCTTTCTGTCTTCTACCGACTCCTCTCCGGCCTTGCACCCCCAGCTCTCTCTGTGCTCTGTCCCTCAAATATTCCTACAGGTCGCACAAGATCTGCCAGCAACCCTCTGATGGTTAAACTGCCGAAATCTCGGCTCTCCGCTCACCTTCACTCTTTCATTCCTCTTTTCTCCCGCCTCTGGAACAAACTCCCTCACTCCCTTCAATCCCACTCCTCCCTCCAGGTCTTTAAAACAGCTGTTCACCACCATCTCTTATCTTCCCCCATCCAAAACCTTGATCTTTTCTACCCCCGCTAATTCACCCCAGATCCACCTTGTTTGAAATTCCAACTTCTTTCCTGGAAGTCCTGGCAGTGTCCATATGTTTTATACCTCTCCCACTGCCCCCTTCCCACGCCCCCCCCCCCCCAAAGCCCTCGCCCTCTCTCAGATCTCTCGATGTCTCCATGTCTCTCGGTCCCTGCTCTCAAATGTTGTGTTTGTGTCCTTCCCCCTCTCTCCCCATCTTGTCTACCGCTCCCTATGTTATATGTTTTATGTGTCGGTTTGTCTTTCTGTGTGATTAATGTTCGCTCTTTCACGAGCCTCGATATTGTATACAAAAAAAAAAAAAAAAAAAAAAAAAAAAAAAATCCAGGCTCGGGTTTGCAGTTGGGTCCAAATCCAGGATTGAGTCAGTGACGTTTGACTCACTGTGAGCTTGTGAGACATAAAGGTGAGCTCGTGAAACATAAAGAGGCAAAGCCTGCATCGAGACATAAACATCAGTCGGGGACCCTTGCAAGTGGCCCACATCATCATCGGAATCATCATCAGTAACATTATTCTCAGGTGGCTTAGGCCTGCGGCGTAGGCGGCCAGCAACAGTCATAGCCTTACACATCGAGAAAAACTGAGAGGTCTGCCTTAGGTACTCGTTGGCGTCTGCATGCGACATGTTGGGGTCCAGAGTAATCGGTGTCCTGGCAGCCTGAAATGCTCTGAGGTCCGCAACTGTGTAATCAAAATCATTATCGGTAATATCAACAATGGAAGAACAATCTTCGGAAGCGGAGATCTCATTGTCGCGGCCCAGTGACTCGTTCGGGTCGTCGTTCCAGGATCCGCGATCTGCAGTCACGTCGACGGCAGGAGTGTCATCCGGACCCACGGTCAGCTTGTCGGTCCTCACCATGGCCTTTTCTGGTGTCGTCTTCAGTGTCCATCCTGTGGTAAACTTTCTCACACACGCAAGGACTAAAGCCTTGATTAGTACACAACAAACCACGATTCCAAGGACTATTGCCAAGGCGGTCAATATCCACTTTACTATCGTACCCGTCCATCCTTTAAACCAGTCAGTAAGCCTCTGGTGGGAGGCTTCCCGATCCATTCGATCCCTTGTCAATATATGAGCACTTTCTCTTAACCTTATAATAGCAGCACTGACCCCTTGTGAAGGATCAGGAATAAAAGTACAACATCTACCCTCAATTATCCCACATACCCCTCCTCGTTCTGCCAGTAGCATATCTAATGCAACCCTATTTTGCATAACCATTGTACGCGGGTGGACAACCGTGTCCAACATTTCGTCATGTGCTGTAGCGGTGTCGTTGGCCACCTGTTCTGAGATTAACGCAATTTTGTCAATGCGGTAACTGTTCATGACCGTCCCAGCCCATGGGAAGAAGAAACTAATGGCTTTCTCCCAATCAGCGCCGTGTAAGATGGTGGTGTCGTCGTCGTGCCAATAGGTGCTTCGTTGTGTCCTTATGAGTGCAGTGGTATTATGCAAGTGTTGTCGCATTTCCATCTCTGGGAAAACTGATCCTAAATAGCAAATTCCTCCCCAATTATCAAGTAAATACGGGTAAGCTTTATTCCCGCATACAAACATGGTCCCGTGCGGAGCCACTAAATGGGTGGTCATGCAAGTGCGAAGGTCTGGGATAGTGTTTGTTCCGTTTTCCCCTTCCCATGCCAACTGGAGGTGTGTGAGGTTATGTAGGGGCGAACTTGTAACATTCACTAACAGCCTGTGTTTCCCTTCCCTAGGGTCCGCGAGGAGGGTATCTCTACACACGGATTTGCCTACCATTATTTGGCCCTTTCCTTCTAAGCAAAGGGCCCCCCTGGTCCGTGTTACCATCGGCATGTTGTGTCCTATCCTTTGGTTGGCGGCTTTTCCTGCCGCCTCATCCGCCCTTGCATTGCCCCGAGCAACGTCAGTGTCCGCCCTTTGATGGCCGCGACATTTGATCACCGCAATAGCGCGGGGAAGCAAAATGCTTTGGAGTAGCCCTTCCACTCCTACCATGCGCACCACAGTCCATATCCACCACAATTTACCTGTACCCTCTACCTATTTTAAACTACTATCCACGGGTATTCGTGAAGGGGGTCCATCTTTCCCAACCACTCCCTTCGCACCAGCCACTCCACGTTGTCCATAAACCTCTGAGACACACACACAACCTGTCCATTTCACAGTGAGGTGGGGTGCAGATCAATTCTGAAATAACAAAGAGGGTTTTGTCTGAAATTCGTCTCATGAAAACCCATCCAAGAGTCCAGTGTGACAGACAGACAGACACAGACACTGTGACACACAGAAAACCCCAGGTACACATTCAAACCAGCTTGTCCCCAGATCCACAAATGTTCACGTTCTCCCATTACAATCCCCTTATTTCATTCCCTGTGCAAATTAAACCGACAGTTCAACCCAAGGTCGCAGCACGAGTCGGGCCTGGTGTGGGAGTGAACCAGATAAGTCTTTGGCTGAAATGTCTGCTGGCCCGACCAAGCCTGTTTATTAGATTAAAGGAAACGCATTTTAAATGCAGTGAATTTTCTTCTAAAAATGGCAAAATGAAATTGGACGTAGCTTTTTAAAGCACTTTTGACAATTTCCACTTTGGACTTTTGGTCCAACCACCACTTTTGGTTTTGGTCAAACTTTTGACTTTGTCCAATTTCCAGCTAATGTTAACCTTTAATTTAAACCAAATTGCAACTGAAGTTGCTTTCCTGAACCCAGGCAGTTACATACATCCCTGCTCACGCCACACAAGATGACAGGTGATCCACTTTCAACAGATACCACACTACACAGAAACCCTTGGCAATGCAACAACCAAACTCCCAAAACAACAACAAAAAAACATCCAATCCACCTCAATGGCTCACTTAGCAGCTCATTGTGTCCCTGTCTATCTCTTCTTGCATCTACACTGTTCACAGCAAGTCCAATTCATCCATCAAGCCACAACATATACCCAGAGTATATGTAACAACCACTCAAACCTAATCCAGCTGCACATACCGTTTTCCCAAAAACTCACAGGGCAGTCCAAATCCAGACCAGTCATGCATTTACATGTAAATATTAGGTATAGTATCTAAAATTAAACAAATGGTCGACTTGCGGCTCACAGATGAAAAGCTTGTATCTTTAAGATTGATCTAAGCTTCCAACATTTCAAATCGTCACTTGAAACATCAGCGTATATCAAAATACTTGCTCATTCCTGGAATCGCACGTTCAACCCTTTGTGTCATGACACAATATCTATTTAAATAACTATTTTCCATTTATACATTCATAGAAATGTTAGCGTCGGTCACAATCCACATGGATTGTAGCTGTCAGCGAGCGAGCCATCCATTCCATACAAGTTATTTCACACAACCATTCTCCATACACCTGGGTTTGCACACCTGTGCCCACACACTGACTCCAGGCTTCTTCATTCAATACAATGCACTCACCCACACTCACAATACTCTGCTCAATAGACAATACTCTTCTACACACACACACAGCATCATTTGATCTAACTACTCCCTTCTGAAACTTGCGCTTTGCAGTCGCCCCTTATATTATTGCGCTCCCCCATCACTACAATCCACCAACGTGCCCCACCACAGGCATCATGCCACCACTCAGCCCCACAGCCACCCATGGCCACTGGAAGCGACACTGACACTCCGACATTGATACTCGCTCCATCTACAACACATATTTACACAACAACATCAAACTCAACTTCAACTCGGAGCACACTGACGTCATCTCCCATTTTCCCCGTCCCATATGCACTAGACTATAGGAATTAAAATTAAAATTGAACATAAATCCACAACAACTTAAATCAACGTAAAACCCAGTGGTTTTATCAACAGCCCAGCCACTTTCCTTGTTCGCTCTCCTTCTGTGGAACTGTAACCTTCAACCACACGAGCCCTTTATCACTTTGCACTTCCAACAACCTTCTTCACACTTCCTCCCGAACCCCTTTTGGCATTGGCCAGCATCCCAATGCTCTTAAACAACAGATTCAACAACATCCAATAAGTGAATTCATTTCCCCAGAACTCATTCCCCTGCTCAGGAGCCACTTTGTTGTCTTTTCTCTGCCAGTAATACAAACCGAAGCACACCTTTGTCTGCACATGTACTTTAACCATGATTATATGAGACCCAACACCAGGACTGCTCCCTGGAGCTGTCATAACTCGCCTTCACACCCCATCCAACCACATATCTCACTCAACCTTGCCAAAATCCAATCTATTTACCTTTGTTGCACACAACATCTGTCCCCCATTGCCCATCAAAAGTGCCCACTCCACAACCCACAATTTTCTCAGGGTACACACCTGTCTTTACTGTCGAAATCCATGTTTCAGAAATATAACTCCATGGCCTGCTAGACAGCCAGACAGACACAACAATGAAACTATAACCTCCATTCTCCTTCCATGGTGAGTTTGTAACCCCAATTTGTCTTGTCAATTTGTTCCATATTATTCCCATATTTTCCTATTCCCCTTCCAATGGAACGTAAATCATGGAAGTAAGTTACCAAAAGAACTCCCCTCCAGGCCAAAGGTGTGTATTTCACACCTCTACAGCATTTCACACCATGACATAATTTTAATCCTTCTCATTACACAGCTCATTGGCTCCCATGTCCTGTCAAGCAATGTGCAGCTTCACAATGTGCTACATCCTTCGGATGGACGTTAAAATCGACATTCCCGGCATGGATTTCAATATTTATCCAATAGCCAATGTTAAATTCAATCCCACCTGCCCAATAGCTATTATGAATCCCAATATCCCAATATAAATTGTTTCAACTCGACTTTCAACCAATTTTACCGCCCACAAACCACCATTAACCTGCCTCCCCCTGTTATTTATTTATTTTTCGTAAATAAACAAATAAACAAGAAAATAACCTAGTCTGTTTATTGAAAATAAAAAGTTCCCATATGTCTTTCACCGTAACACTCACCACGGGTGTGCACTCCCGCAAATACCCCCACTCACGTGCTCCGATGTGCCCCCTCGCACACTTGCCACAACATAAAACTCCCATTTACTGGATTAAACCTTGGCCCTCCGTGGAATCGCACCACAGACTTACGATCAGACAAACAGGCAGACACGTCTTTCCTACATGACATCATACATTGGGACCTTGTCAGTCGGATCACAGGCCACAGGAGAAATACAAAAACCTCCAACCTACTCTCCAACACCGTCAGGTTGGAGAAAATATCCGAGTAAGTGTTTCTACGCCCCCTTAACTATTTCTAAGCTTTCTATGCAACCTTTTAAAACTCACAATAGTTCAATTTCAGCAAGATTTTCTTTACTATTTTCCCACGTCATTCATGCCTAATACACCTCACACATCCATACATACAGCACAAGTAGCCAATACCAATCGACATTGCATAATTCTGCAGGCAATACAAGAAACCCTTTCATACGTCAATGACACACACACACAATGGACACAAATACATACTTCAATGACAGACATCCATATATACATTTATTCATTCATTCATATACCAATGAGTCTCTCAGACGTCGCGCGAACACCGGATCGACTCCAACCATGCACCTCCAACAGCCACTCCCCTGCCAACCTAGGCAACGCATTTTAAATCATGCGTTTCCCTATACATTCTCCATACCACGTGACTGACAAACCGGCTCGCATTTCAAACCACTGCGCACATTCAGCAGTGTGAACAGTCGCAAAAATTCACAGCACAACGACCTGAGTGGGTCGTGTACAACGCCTTATGTCTCAATCATTCAAAAGAAAGGGGATTCTTAGACCGGGGTGGAAAGGGTGAGTTGGGGTGAAAAGGGTGGGGCAGGGAGGGTGGTGTTGCCTGGAACCCCGGGACAGAGCTCAGGGCTGGGAGGGTAGGGGTTTGGTATCTGCCTGACCCTCCCACGGGGACTTGACTTTCAACGAGCGGCATCAGTCACTCGTTAGCCTGCCTCTCTATTTCCTTAACCGCTTCATCCTGCATTTTATTCACCTGTTTCCTCAGGCCCTTGAGTTTTAATACCTCACCGGCCAGGCTGGCCTGTTTCGATCTTGCCTGTCACTTCATCGCTTCTTCCTTCCACCAACCAAAGACTTTCCAATAGTCAGGTGGGAAGTGTTTCGTGTCCTGTTCTAACTTTTCTAATGCCCCATACAACACGTCCAATTTTTCCAGCGCAAAAGACCCTCCTTCGGGCCACGGTTCACCTAGATCCTTAGTCAGCGCAACCCATGACTTCCCTGGTCTCGCAGCATCATAGCCATATCTCCGAAACATGAAAAATGCTGGGGTATTTCTGAGAGGTTCACCTGCCTTTACAGTCTTATTACCCATCCTGTTCCCCATCCTAGGAAAATTTAGTTTACCGACGTAGCCTTGTACCCGTGAGGTTCGCCCGCCTCGCGAGGTACGGCCTTCTACCTAACTCTGAGAGACCCGTAGCCTTGTACCCGTGAGGTTCGCCCGCCTCGCGAGGTACGGCCTTCTACCTAACTCTTGAAAGACTCGTAGCCTTGTACCCCTGAGGTTCGCCCGCCTCGCGAGGTACGGCCTTCTACATAACTCTTGAGAGACTCGTAGCCTTGTACCCGTGAGGTTCGCCTGCCTCGCGAGGTACGGCCTTCTACCTAACTCTTGAGAGACTCGTAGCCTTGTACCCGTGAGGTTCGCCCGCCTCGCGAGGTACAGCCGTCTAACCTACCCTTACTGTACTCTCCTGGCGTCCTACGCCCGTGTAATACTTCTAACCTTACTTATAATTTCAACGTATCCCGGGTAGGCCTCGGATCAGGACGCCGCCCTTATCCTTACCCTCACAACCCAGAGATCTATTACCCCTTACCCTCAGGCGCCCAACGTGGGGCACTTCCCCTTACGTAACGTTACCCTAACGAGTCCATAAACAGTCAGTTGCTCCGGGACCCAAGCGGTCCGTATTGAAATTTAGGTTCGTGGATCAGGTTCGAGCAGGGAACGGAACAAACGGCATCCGAGCAAGAGAGTGGGTTACAATTTGGACTGACCCCCAGGCTAAAAAGGAAAAACAAAAGAAACCCACAGCTCACCTGACCCGGATCAATTGCCAGCTGGTCTCACCACTCACTTGCCTGGGACTGCGTCCCGGACTGCACAGACTGATCCCACCGCTGCCACCACTTGTCGGAATGGGACTTAGAACTTGGGACTCAGAAGACTCAGAGAAAGGAGCAACGGATATATTTATTAGAACTCGTTACACAAGCTTGCGGAAAGCAGGATGTCGCAGGAGGCTCACACAAATGACCAACACTACAACAAGATGCTCTGAAATAATTCGATTTAAACTTGCTATATATAAAGAATATAGGGTGTGGCTTTAGCTCACAAGATACAGAGAAAGAATGGGCTCATTGGTCCTCCCACCATCAGTCCCATCCTGTTGTTCAGTTAGTTAAAGGAAGTTCATCCAAGGCCACTCATGGGTTAGCTCAGATAAGGAGATGGTCAGCAATATGTGGCAACATGTTTACAACTTTCTGTATAGAGACCTTGGTTGGGGAAGTACAAAGGGAGTGGACACTCATAAATGTGTCAGCCTACAGGATATTGGCAAAGTCATATGGGAGGCTGAGAGATAGCAGCTGCAACCAAGGCCAAAGAGGGGAACTAAGAGATTATGCCAACACGGGGCAAGAGCTCACAAGCACAGAACTCCTTATTAGGGTATTACACATCCTCAATGCACAAGAAAGGACTAAGTATTATAAAGGAATACA